>NW_025963813.1:9759526-9989526 GCF_023055435.1 Haliotis rufescens | reverse complement strand
ACCACGTGTTCCCTATTTACAACTACAGCGTATCCTTCATCCTTGATCATAAATACCTCCCAGTCATCGAAATGTATTATAAAGTTTGTTTGATTTTTTTGCAGATGACCTATTTATCCCTTAAAATGCATCGATCATGAAATAAAACAAACAAAATGACAAAACGGCTTTGTTTTAACTAAAAGGTCAATTATTGTGCCCATGGCTGATACAGAGATACTGGAGACTAATAATGCATACATTTGGCGAAGCTCAATGTTCTTTAGCCGCGATGTGGTTTCAAGGTTGCTGATACTGGCGATAACGTTTGCTTGTATGTGTGTTCAATAGTTTTAATGCCAAGGTGAGGTGAAATTGGGTTTAACGTCGCGTCCAAGATTATTGCACCTATATAGCGACGTGCATGTACGTGTGTGTGTTTGTGTGGCTGCTTGTACTAGTCCGGACTGATGCCGATTTATAGTGCTAGCTCACTGAGATACCATGCCGCAGTTTAACATGAATACCCCACTCAGACACAGTATACTGACTCCGAGGTGACCAGTCCTTGTTTTAGCCCCTTAATGCCAAGCGCCAGACAGGGTAACAACAAGTACCATCTTTTAACGTCTTTTGGTATGACGCGGCCGGGTATCGAACCCCGTTTAATGCCAAGAAAGTGCTTTAGTGTTGGTTAACGGCTCCCTGAAAAGTATTTCAGTTATATCACGTTAAAACCAATAATGTTATTGACATTCAAGTCCTCATTTAACCTTACTTAAACCTGGGTCCATAATTACAGCACCTTTCATGCGTTTTAACCTAGACATGTACCTATTGTCCATTTAATGGGAACAAAGCTGACACACTGACATAGAAGCTATTTTCATTGGAAATGCCAACAAAATGTTCGAATTTTTTTAGAATATAGTTCATCCGCTTTTTAATGGGAATTTTGTGTTTAATCAGTGGGTTATTGTATGCATTGGAATTCCGAAATTACATGTGATTTGTTGAAAGAAGCGAATAGACAAAGAAAATGTAATCTGTCTTATCAGGTCTGTGTTGAATCATAAACATTGCGGTCCATCAACATGGACGGGTATTATTTATATGTACTCGAGTTGGTACTATGTGAAGTGCATCCTTGCAATTTCCTTCAAAGCTTGGCACTTGCTTTTCATAACCTAGGTCTCCAACGAGTAAGGTGAAGGTATACTAGCTCACACGGCTACCTCACTTTTTAACCACCCCATGCCTTCCATTAAGATGTACCACTTCCCAGTCCTACCCCAGTAATAATAATCAGCCCCAGATATAATACATATAAGGGTGGGAATTTTTCTGTGTAATTTTCTCACATTACAAAAGCCGTTTGGCATGTTTGTAGCTAGCGACATGTATGGGTCATTGTTCCATTTCTGAAGAAAAACATTAATGTCATGAGATTGACACACGTGAGAAAGGTTAGGTAAGAAATAAATGTATTGTCTATTATTGCAATGTAATCATTCTTGGAAAAGAGCTACCTACTGAAAATGCCATTATATTTGGCCTTTGTGGGATGGAGTACATGGGTCACGAGACGCCGAGAGTTTGCATATAAAATGTATTCATTGAAAGTAACCACTTCATTCTACAGTCTGAAGTTTTGATCGTCTTTTCGAGGATTTGACAAATTCAAGGTAAGCTGTTGACACTTACGTTTTAAGGAACGGACGCTATGCTTTTTAATTGAACTGAATGAACTTTATTAACTGCTTTATTCGCGCTCTCACCACAACGGGCATACGATCATAGTTTAACTTACGTTCTTGGCACACCGATAGACGCAACCCGACAAAGCAACTTGCCCCGCCTTAGACTACTGGGCCACCCGTGTCCCCGCAATAGTGTTGACTTGGGACGTCAGGAGGCATTCACTTCATGTGTACAGAAACATTCAATTGTATGATATTCAAAGGCCACAATCAAACATTAACATGATATGCTTTCTATCTGCAGGTTGTTGACTTGGGACGTTGGGAATCACGTCAACCATTCACTTCACGTGTAGAGAAAAATTCAATTCTATGATAGTAGTATTCGAAGACTACAATCAAACATTAACATGATATGCTTTCTATCTTCAGGTTGAAATGATGAGGATTGTGTACCTGACGCTGCTGCTGCTGGGCGTGGTGATAGCGTCGTATACGGAGGACTCAGGTACGTTGATGATGTAGCTGTGATTACTGAGGCAAATTGACATAGGACACAAACACATCATACATGTCAGCAAACGAACGACGGCATCCGTCACAAACACATGCAAAGGCAAGTATTCATCCGAACAAACACGGGAACGTGTGGTACAAGTCTTAATAGGCAATTGCATCAGACGCAGATGCGCCAAATGTGGAAATGTCCTACTCCTGTCTACAATCAAACACTTTCAAAGCTTTACTACCGACCTGAATACTGTAACCTTGATCAAATAACATTTGAGCAAGCGTCGTATGGCGCGCTTTGAAAATCTTCGAAGAAAACTTTGATCGAGTTTATCTGAAAAGCTTAACTGGCGAAATCCCCAAATGTAGGAGCCGCTGGAATACCGCTCGACATTAAAGGGAGGGCAGTCGATTATTCAAAATAACTTATTAATATATTGTTGTAGGAGCGAACATGCTGGCCAAGATCTATCAGCGGCAGGAGAAGATGCTGAAGCAGGTGGATATCCTGCAAAAAACAGGTAAACTCATTTACACGTTATCGTTGAATGACTTTGTAGAACGCTGGTTTGCCTACTTGAAATGTGTGTGTGTATGGTTTTACGCCGCTGTAGCAATATTCCAGCAATATCACGGCGGGGGACACCAGAAATGGGCTTCACACATTGTACCCATGTCGGGAATCGAATCCGGGTCTTCGGCGTGACGAGCGAACGCTTTAACCACTAGGCTACCCGACTTGGCTACTTGAAATGACTAGATGTCACAGTTCCACCCGAACTGTCAAATGGCAAACAAAGTTTTGACACTTAGATGAATATAAACGACAAAACCTTTCCATAATCATAGGAAATCTACAAACAGTCCATTGTACGATTCCGACGACATCATAAGCATATCACCTTTTCGCGAACATCTGGTACATCAGTAGTTGATAGTGATTCATAAACACACGTTCATAATAGAGTTGGAATCGTCCAAACAACTCAGCTTCCAGCACAGATTTCTTATGAATATAGAAAGTGTTTGTCGCTTTTATTTGTGAATCACTATCAAATAGGGATGATATCACTTGTTCGCACAAAGCTGCTCGTATCCTGTCCCACCGTTGGCACACGTCACAAACACATGCAAAGGCAAAGTTAGTGTTCACCTTAAGAAAGGCGGGAACATATTGTTCAATTCAATATAGGGAATTGAATCGAAAATCATTTGGTCATTGATTTGTAATTTCCCTCTTCATGTTATCTAAGATATGGGCGTGTGACAATATTTAATCGAACAGGTTTTTTGAAAAAGTTAGTTGTGCCTCAAACATGGAATGCAGAGGCTACACATTATTCTAAAAGTATATCGTATCCCATATGTAAAACTGAACTCGTCCTTCAAAAGTAGTTATTATTTATCCCTACTTCTTTGGCTGTAAAATTCCTATTGTTTAGAGCCTCATGCTCATTTACCTGTTGAAATTGGTAGGTGGCACCAAATTCCTGTCATTGAACGAACGTGTAAACTCTGCGATATGAGTTATGTTGCTGATGAATTCCATTTTACTTTTCTTTGTGATTTTTTAAACGGAAAATATATGTTCCAAATTCATATGCTAAATACCAAAATATGTTTAAATTTGAAGAAATGTTTAAATGTTTTAAAGAGTGTTATAAAAAAACCTCTGTACCTTCTGTAATGTCATTATGAAAACTGTAAAGTCCTCCATGTAAACCCCGGGGTAGAATAAGTCTTCAGCAACCCATGGTTGCCGTAACAGGTGACTGTGCTTGTCGAGTTGTCAGGCTCGCTGACATGGCTGATGCATGTCATCGATCCCAATTGCGTGGATGATATAAATCACTGGATTATCTGGTCCAGACTCGATTATTTACAGACGGCCGTCATATAGCCGGAATATTGCTGAGTGCGGCGTAAAACAACAAACCAACCAACCATGTACACCATCCCGCCATCTTGTGTTTATACTGTAAATGTGTACCCCATAAGCCTAGTATCCCGGCCTTAATGTAAAAAAGTTCTGTTCTGTTCCTAATTGGAATAAAGAAGTTGTTAATCCATATGTCGTATCCGTACATGGCACTCCAATTCTACATGCTCTCAAAGAAGTATCAAAGATTACTTTGGGGGTCAATCTGGGATGTGAACCCACCACCCTGCGTTCCAGTCAGCTAAAGGAGTCCAATCAAGTCTCTCCATATTTTCATGGATACTCCAGTACATGACGAAATTGTCAAAGTGCCCGTATCCTGGGTCGGTAATTCCATTGAACTACAAACGGTTCCTGAAATCGTCCTTAATATTTCGGGCACTCACAAAGAAGCGAACAAAATACTATCAACACAATAATATAACTTGCATCACCATCTCGTAGACAGGGAGTGCCTTAGGAGTGGCTGAGTTGGGGTTAACGCCGTTTTGAAAAGTATTACAGTTATATCTCCACCTGACAGCTTACTGTGGGGGGAAAGCCCCACGTGATGTGGATCTCGGATGTTTGCAATTTTAGTGAAACCCGCAAGCACGGGCATGGTGCTGACAAATCTAGAAACATAATCGGGGCGAACCTTGATTCGAACCCACGATCATAGGTTTCTGGAGTGCCCAAGGAACTTGCCACAGAAGTGCAAATGTTCCATGAATATCAGTAATGACAGCAAGGTTGCAAAATAAATGCAGTTTTGAAAATAACGTTGTGCTTTATGATACTTCACAGTGTCAAAGGTATCGAAAGTCAACGCGAAGGTGAGTGAGGCGAAGAAGCGGAAGAGGCACGAAGGACGGAGGCACGAAGGACGGAGGAGTGAGAAAAAGATGGAATCACACGACTACGACTATCCCGATATGTTTCAACATAGACAGAGAAGAAAAGGCAGCGGTGGGTTTCTCATACTTTACTTTTGGACAGACGGATTGATTATCATCTTGATTGGAAGGGGTGGGGGTGGGGTATGTTAGATACATCTAACAGGTAATTAATGATTACATTTATAGCCCTAAAACGCAATTTTAAATAGGATACGTCGAGAGAGTCAGTCGAAATGTACAGCAGTCCGTGGAGAAAGGTACCTCTTTAAACCCTCACATTTGAGGCTTCAACATAGGCATTTGAAATCCGTACCAATGTTATTTTTTATACAAATATAATAAAGAGTTCAAGCAGCAGATCTAACAACCTGTAATATTATAAAAAGCAGTGTCATTCGCTTTCTGCATGACAATACTATAAATACAAGCGACCTAATTAATTAAGAAATCTCTACCTCAGCAGAATCCAATGTACAGTTCCGACACATTCATGTGTTTATGAATCCCTATCAAATAACGATGATACCAGATGTTCGCCGAAAAAAGGTAAGCATATCCTTCCCCACCGGTGGCACCCGTCACAAACACACGCAAAGGAAAGTTAAATGTTCACCTGAAAAAAACATGGGGACGTATGGTACAGGTCGAAATAGGGAATGGCATCGGACGTAATATTCATGTTTTGTAAAATATTACCCTCATTGTATATGCAATATGAGTCAGATTAGGCATTGCAAACAATTTGGAGTGAGTGAGTGAGTATGGTTTTACGCCGCTTTTAGCAATATTCCAGCAATATCACGGCGGGGACACCAGAAATGGGCTTCACACATTGTACCAATGTCGGGAATCGAACCGGGGTCTTCGGCGTGGCGAGCGAACGCTTTAACCACTAGGCTACCCGACCGCCCCAAAACAGTTTGGAAAGCTAAGGGGACTGACAATGAGTTGCTAAGCGTTGCTGCTGTCATGATTCACGGACGTTTCACTTTGTGAGTTTGTTTGTTTGTAAACTTTGTCTGTTTGTTTGATTGTTTGTTTTACGCCGCACTCAGCAATATTCAATCTATGTGACGGCGGTCTGTAATACGATGACATGCATCAACCATGTCAGCGAGCCTGACCACCCGATCCCATAAGACGCCTCTTACGACAAGCATAGGTTGCTGAAGACCAATTCTAACACGGATATTTACGGATAGGCGTTTCAGATGCTAATTGCTTATCCAGTTAAAAGGAATTGAGGTATTTACCATACAGGGCAATAGAAAATGTACGCTTGAAAATTGGATCTGAAAAAATCTGACTTGGCTGATGCATTGTGAGATACTTGTGATCATTGATATAAGCATGCATTATCGCCTCTGCTTCAAATGCATCACCATCAAATAACCACTTCTTGTTTGTTTGTTTGTTTGTTTCATTTTTATCCACCATCAAACATGGGTGTTATTTTTATCCGGCAGATATCCGAGCATGTGCACAATTCATGTTGTTATTTTGCAGACACCGCATCCAGTGGCCCTCCCCAGCGTTCGTATAATTCCTTTCATTCTTTCTTAGTGTCTTGTGTATCAGATCGTGAGGACACAGAATAGAATCGCCAGTTTGCGTGTCGGCAATAATATTGTATAAGCTTTGAATGAGTGATGTGGTGTGTATTAGTGGGCAAACTGCACCTGTTTCAAGCGCTCGTTATATGTCAAACAGTGTGAGTTGTCACGCCGTTCGTAAAAGTATTTCAGACGAATGTTAAAAGAATGTTCAAAGTTGCCGTAGAAAAGATTAAATTAAAGATGTGGGAGGAAAGCCCGAAGCTTTGCAGATCTCAGACGTTTACCACTTTGGTGAAACACAAGAGCACGGGTATGGTGCTGACAAACCCACGATCATTCTTTCTGGCGTGCCCAGGGGAAATCATCTGTGCCAAAGATGAATGGGTCACCCGTGACCCCGGGTGTCTCGGAACCCATACCATCATGTCAGAAACTTATACATATTGTACTTACACTTATACCACCCATTCGACATAAGAAGGTTCCTTAGAGAGTTTCTTGTTCACTTTTTAGGAGCCTTCAGGATATCTTTCGGATAGGGTGAGCATGGAAAACTTAATAAAGAGTTTCGCTTTTGACATATGTCGTTCCTTTCTTCTTTCCGTCTATTTACCATCTACATTGTGTATCTACCATCTGTGTTGTGTATCTACCATCTGTATTGTCTGTCCACCATCTACATTGAGTATCTACCATCTACATTGTGTATCTACCATCTACATTGTGTATCTACCATCTGTATTGTCTGTCGACCATCTCCATTGTGTATCCACCATCTACATTGTGTATCTACCATCTACATTGTGTATCGAACAATATGTATTGTCTGTCCACCATCTACATTGTGCATCTACCATCTACATTGTGTATCTACCATCTACATTGTGTATCTACCATCTGTATTGTCTGTCGACCATCTCCATTGTGTATCCACCATCTACATTGTGTATCTACCATCTACATTGTGTGTCTACCATCTACATTGTGTATCTACCATCTGTATTGTCTGTCCACCATCTCCATTGTGTATCTACCATCTGTATTGTGTCTACCATCTACAATGTACATCTACCATCTGTATTGTGTCTACCATCTACAATGTACATCTACCATCTACATTGTATGTCTACCATCTACATTGTGTATCTACCATCTGTATTGTGTCTACCATCTACAATGTACATCTACCATCTACATTGTGTATCTACCATATGTATTGTCTGTCCACCATCTACATTGTGCATCTACCATCTGTATTGTGTCTACCATCTACAATGTACATCTACCATCTACATTGTGTGTCTACCATCTACATTGTGTATCTACCATCTGTATTGTGTCTACCATCTACAATGTACATCTACCATCTACATTGTGTATCTACCATATGTATTGTCTGTCCACCATCTACATTGTGCATCTACCATCTGTATTGTGTCTACCATCTACAATGTACATCTACCATCTACATTGTGTATCTACCATATGTATTGTCTGTCCACCATCTACATTGTGCATCTACCATCTGTATTGTGTCTACCATCTACAATGTACATCTACCATCTACATTGTGTATCTACCATATGTATTGTCTGTCCACCATCTACATTGTGCATCTACCATCTGTATTGTGTCTACCATCTACAATGTACATCTACCATCTACATTGTGTATCTACCATATGTATTGTCTGTCCACCATCTACATTGTGTATCTACCATCTACATTGTGTATCTACCATCTACATTGTGTATCTACCATCTACATTGTGTATCTACCATCTACATTGTGTATCTACCATCTACATTGTGTATCTACCATCTGTATTGTCTGTCCACCATCTCCATTGTGTATCCACCATCTACATTGTGTATCTACCATCTACATTGTGTATCTACCATATGTATTGTCTGTCCACCATCTACATTGTGCATCTACCATCTGTATTGTGTCTACCATCTACAATGTACATCTACCATCTACATTGTGTATCTACCATATGTATTGTCTGTCCACCATCTACATTGTGCATCTACCATCTGTATTGTGTCTACCATCTACAATGTACATCTACCATCTACATTGTGTGTCTACCATCTACATTGTGTATCTACCATCTGTATTGTGTCTACCATCTACAATGTACATCTACCATCTACATTGTGTATCTACCATATGTATTGTCTGTCCACCATCTACATTGTGCATCTACCATCTGTATTGTGTCTACCATCTACAATGTACATCTACCATCTACATTGTGTATCTACCATATGTATTGTCTGTCCACCATCTACATTGTGTATCTACCATCTACATTGTGTATCTACCATCTGTATTGTCTGTCCACCATCTCCATTGTGTATCCACCATCTACATTGTGTATCTACCATCTACATTGTGTATCTACCATATGTATTGTCTGTCCACCATCTACATTGTGCATCTACCATCTACATTGTGTATCTACCATCTACATTGTGTATCTACCATCTACATTGTGTATCTACCATCTGTATTGTGTCTACCATCTACAATGTACATCTACCATCTACATTGTGTATCTACCATATGTATTGTCTGTCCACCATCTACATTGTGCATCTACCATCTGTATTGTGTCTACCATCTACAATGTACATCTACCATCTACATTGTGTATCTACCATATGTATTGTCTGTCCACCATCTACATTGTGTATCTACCATCTACATTGTGTATCTACCATCTACATTGTGTATCTACCATCTGTATTGTCTGTCCACCATCTCCATTGTGTATCCACCATCTACATTGTGTATCTACCATCTACATTGTGTATCTACCATATGTATTGTCTGTCCACCATCTACATTGTGCATCTACCATCTACATTGTGTATCTACCATCTACATTGTGTATCTACCATCTACATTGTGTATCTACCATCTACATTGTGTATCTACCATCTACATTGTGTATCTACCATCTGTATTGTCTGTCCACCATCTCCATTGTGTATCCACCATCTACATTGTGTATCTACCATCTACATTGTGTATCTACCATATGTATTGTCTGTCCACCATCTACATTGTGCATCTACCATCTACATTGTGTATCTACCATCTACATTGTGTATCTACCATATGTATTGTCTGTCCACCACCTGCATTGTGTATCTACCATCTGTATTGTGTCTACCATCTACAATGTACATCTACCATCTACATTGTGTATCTACCATATGTATTGTCTGTCCACCATCTACATTGTGTATCTACCATCTGTATTGTGTCTACCATCTACAATGTACATCTACCATCTACATTGTGTGTCTACCATCTACATTGTGTATCTACCATCTGTATTGTGTCTACCATCTACAATGTACATCTACCATCTACATTGTGTATCTACCATATGTATTGTCTGTCCACCATCTACATTGTGCATCTACCATCTGTATTGTGTCTACCATCTACAATGTACATCTACCATCTACATTGTGTGTCTACCATCTACATTGTGTATCTACCATCTACATTGTGTATCTACCATATGTATTGTCTGTCCACCATCTACATTGTGTATCTACCATCTACATTGTGTATCTACCATCTACATTGTGTCTACCATCTACATTGTACATCTACCATCTACATTGTGTGTCTACCATCTACATTGTGTATCTGCCATCCGTATTGTCCCTCCATAATCTGTATTGTCCCTTCATAATCTGCATTGTCTATCTCTCCACCTGTATTGTCTGTCCGCACACTTTGATTGTGTATCTACCCGTTGCATTATCTGTAGTCCACCTCTATATCTTTATTACTGAAAAAAATAGTTGTTTCTTCTTATATAGTTAGGTTTTATATCCACTTTTCGTTGCTTTATATCCGAAGGCCTTGAAGCTTTTACATTAGATATTAAAATGTCTTGCTGCGATATCCTTCTTATATGAAATATCTAGGATGCACTTGTTTTATATTTACAATTTACACGTGAATCTTTAACAGCAGATAAGCATTACTACAATAACAATTAACACTTGTCTTACAGGACCGTGACGTCTCCCCGACTGGCGCGCGACCTGTCTGTGAAATTATGACCAGAGTGAAAATACAGATGCCAATGACAGCACTTAATTTCTCAAAATAAAGATCTGTTCGCAAATATTCAAATTGTTATATATTTATGTTCTGATCTGGAAAAAACTATGTTGTAGCCTCCCTGTTAGCTTTAGTAGAACACCAGAATTGGGAAAATGTCTCAATTCTTGTGGTTAGAGCATCACATTTGGCCAACATATGGTGAGGTGAGGTGAAATTGGGTTTAACGTGTGTATGTGGCTGCATGTACCCGTCCGGTTTTATAGTGCTAGCCCACTGAGATTCATTGCTGCAGTTTAACAAGGACACCCCACTCTCACATACTATACTGACTCCGAGCCAACCAGTCCTAGTTTTAGCCCCTTATTGCCGAGCGCCAGGCAGGGCAATAACAAGTACCATCTTTAACGTCTGTTGGTATGCCCCCGACCTGGGAGCGAACCCCGGACCTTTCGCGCTCCGGGCGGACGCTCTACCACATGACCACTTTGGTGTCGATGGCGGTGGTGTGTGTGTGGTTTATTTTATCCTTTGTTTTATACTCGTTTCAATGAAAATAGTACATGTTAGTGCATATTATTGGTTGCAAAACTGCAGTGGTTTATTCTGTAATACGGTATCAAATAGTAGGGTATTGGTTTTAAAAAGACAATAACAAATATAACAGGTTAAATAAATAATTTGTACACTCACTCAGCAATATTCCAGCTCTTAGGTCTGGACCAGATAATCAAGTGATTGACATCATGAGCATCGATCAACGTATTTGGCAATAGAATCAGGAAAAAAAAGAAACAATAGAAAGTTAAAATGAAGGATCGAGATTATATATGCAAAATTAATATGCAAACTACAAAATGCCAAAAGTAAATACAGTGATGTGTTTACCCCTGGGCTGATAAATGAAAACTGTCACTGTTCCTCCAACGAAAGTGTATGTTGAGTTCAGCGGACTTTTGACCCCAGGTTCATGTCTCACTACTGGGGCCATGGCGGAACAACAGGGTAGCTGAAGACTGAAGAGTTCCCTCATTACATTGTTTAATTCCCCACACTGGTCCGCTGTTGCTGACGTTGGCTGGTTGGTGTGTTGTGTAACGCCGCACTCAGCAATATTCCAGCTTTATGACGGCGGTCTGAAAATAATCGAGTCTGGGCCAGAAAATGCAGTGATTGACATCATGATCATCGATCCACGTAATTGGGATCGATGACATTCATCAACCAAGTCAGCGAGCCTGACCACCGAAAAACTCAAGTCACCACCTTACTTATAATTCATAAGCGTCTAATTTATTTTTGAATTCCATCTGGCCCAACTGAATATTTAAAATCAGATAATAAACATTTTAGTGTTTTCCTTTGATTCTTGTTTAAAGTTGAAAGAAAATAGGTTCGGGTTTCAAAGTGGTGACATTCTGATCAAATGGTTTGTTCTATTCGATATATCAGGAGTATTGGTCTAGGAATATATGTTTGAGTTGGCTAGGTTTAAAAATGTTGACCATACAATCAACGCAATCAGCGTCTGTAAATGCGTGAGAAACATGGCTTTCATCTTTGACATCAATCACAATCGTTTTTCATAAAAAACACACACAAGGCATACTTCGACCCATGTATCGAGACCTGACACTGTTGTCAATCCAAGATGTTGAAGGTTAGTCTCACCGAAAACTTTTATTTATCATCTTCTACCATGTTCAATATGTAGTGCTCACATGTCATCTTTCATAAGCATCACGCAGTTCTTAGGCGAGCCAAACAGGTTCCAAATTCAAAGACCTTTGACTGTCGCTTCTTTGTGAAAGGCACTCCCTCTCACATTGAAATCATCGCCAACACTACATTCCTTATAGTCTGGGTTATAAAATGTATCTCTTCCAGGGCGATTCTCATTGACGCAGCTGTTCTGGTCGATAAGCGCGTCTTGAGCCAACTGCGATGACCAGTCCTGTCGGTTGTGTGCGCTTTGAGCATGCCTCTGTCTGGGAATGTAGCGTGATATAGATAGCTTTATTGTCATTATTTAAAGAATAAAGTCTTGTTTTCTGTGACATTTGTCAACACTGACTTGGTAGGGAGGAGGGATATAATTTTATTTTGACTCACAACGTCACACATTTATAAAGAATTTGACCTCGTTTGGCAACGATCTGCGCGTGGTAGAATCTTGCGCAGAAACGAAATTTAAGTTTAAAAGGTCGTTTCTTAACAATCCCGTCATTGTTTAATGCGGGTGCGGGTGCAGGTGCGGGTGCGGGTGCGGGTGCAGGTGCAGGTGCGGGTGCTACCGTAAGGGCAGGAAGTACTTACCTATTTCGCCAACTCCTACTGTCATCACCGATGTTCAGTGATCCATTCATATAGTTTGCACAGCTTTTTAAACCCTTTACGCCAGATGTTATCTGTTTCGACGGATAATCAAGACTGGTTATTCCCTTGCATTGACGAGTTATATTTAAAATGACAGAAATAAGGGGCGGGGTTAAATTTAGGGCGGGTCACCAGTGTCACGGAGCTGTGCTCCAGAGACCTGGATGTCATTAAATAAGAATAAAGTAATACTAGAATAATACACGTGCTAAAAGTTCAGTTTTATTATCAGCTTATTGTAACTAAAGTGAGGCAATCTAAAGGATCAAAACTCCAATTGACACTGACAATGATCACTGATTATTAACCAGAACAAATATACAAGCAGATAAGCTTAGCAAAAGCTATTACAAAATATAGCTAAATCAACACAGCCTTGGGACCAACAATGTTTACAAGTCTTTACAGTGTTGCCACAACCCCAAGTGTACAGTCCATTACTCAGTGCACTCAAAAGAAAGTAATTTTAGTAATATTCTAGCAATATCACGCTGCGGTCACTAGACCATGACAGGGACATCAGAAAGAGAGAATTGGTAATAATTTAGCAAAACTTATCAGTCCATTTTGAAAATATAATTATCCCTCGTGGGCATTCCGGGTTTGAATATTGGTCTCCAGCAACATAGCTGGTCGTAAGAGGCGACCGAATGGTTCGGGTACTCGGGTGACTTCGTTGATAGCGTGTCCCTGGTCCCCGATGGCGTGGATCGTTGCTCAAAATATCGATCACTGGAGTAATCGCCGATTTTCATTGATCCATTCAAATATTTTCACAACTATGTTGCCTTTTACACCCAATGGAAACTATTTCGGCCGATAATCGATACTGGTTATTCTCTGACGTTGACGTTTTAGATTATGAGCACCAAAGAGGTCCGAATGTCGTCAGAGGCGACTAAAACGGATCTGGTGACAAGTCTTTGTGAATAAATGCGATTAATCACGCCCGGTTTTCGTTATACATCTGTAATATTACGTCCTGTAGTGCAAATCCACATTCACTCACTCACTCTTTATGCCAACTTGTACTTGTTAACCATACACATTCTGACTGAAAAAATATTAGACTTTCAATGTGATTGACACCTCAAATGTTGTTCGAGGGTAAGAACTTTTCAGTGTAATATTCTCACATTACAAACGTCTTTTGACAGGTCTGTAGCTTGCGT
Organism: Haliotis rufescens; assembly: GCF_023055435.1. Classification (NCBI taxonomy): domain Eukaryota; kingdom Metazoa; phylum Mollusca; class Gastropoda; order Lepetellida; family Haliotidae; genus Haliotis; species Haliotis rufescens. The sequence continues at coordinate 9,975,321 of NW_025963813.1, read as the reverse complement.
TATGTAACGGTCATTGTTTCTTTTCTGAAGGAAAACATTAATGTCATAAGCTTGACACACGTGAGAAGGGTTAGGTGAGAAATACATTTATTGTGTATTATTGCAATTTAATCATTTTTGAAAAAGAGCTACCTCCTGAAAATGTCATTATATTTTACATTTGAGGTATTGAGTACATGGGTCACGAGACGCGTGTGGTTACTGTTTTTGCAATAAATTTCGCCTTTTTTAAGATATCAGCTTATGTTCCTAAAACATAATCAGAACTAATGATAGATTGTTCTTAATATTGAATACAAGTATATATTTCTGAAAAAAATATATTATCAAAAAGAATGTTGGTGACAGTAAATCTTAATAGAAAGTAGGATGTGATTTTCAATTAAAAAAAATTAAATAACGTTTAAACTGAGATATTTAAGTGCCTAAATAAAAGTAGATATCACCCACTCTTCTTTCGCTCCTTTTACGTATCCTCGAATCAAATTGGATCTATTTATTTAATCGTCATTCCAAACAGTAAATGAATAAAAATATGAATATTTCCAAACAGATCTTTATTATGATTAAATGAGTGCAGTCTTACAGTAATTTCTGTATTGTCTAATTGTCTTCCTTATCCTTGCCACGGAGACGTCACGGGCCTGAAAAATGACAAGCGTCAATTGTTACTGTAAGCTCAACTGAACATTGTTCAAATATTATTTGTAAACCAGAACAGTTTTAAGTGAATAGTAGATACCAAAGTATGTCACAATATATACCACATTCAGTTCGTGTAAAGCCATACAACAGGTGGGTAGATGGACAACACAAATAGACAGTTGGACAGATACACTATGCAGGTGTGACGATGGGCAACACAAACTTGGGGATAAGTATATGTTGATGTGAGTGTTAAGGAAAGTACAGGTAGATGCGAGTGTTGAAGGTAAGTACACGAAGATGTATGTGTTGGAAGTCAGTACATGTGGATGCGTGTGTTGAAGGTAAGTACACGAAGATGTGTGTGTTGACGGTCAGTACATGTAAATGTGTGTGTTGAAGGTAAGTACATGTAGATGTGTGTGTTGAAGGTAAGTACATGTAGATGTGTGTGTTGAATGCAAGTACATGTAGATGCGAGTGTTCAAGGTAAATACATGTTATGTGTGTGTTGAAGGTAAGTACATGCAGATGTGTGTGTTGAAGGTAAGTACACGAAGATGTGTGTGTTGAAGGTAAGTACATGTAGATGTGTGTGTTGAAGGTAAGTACATGTAGATGTGTGTGTTCAGATAAGTACATGTAGATGTGTGTGTTGAAGGTAATTACGTGTAGTTGTGTGTGTTGAAGGTAAGAGTAGGTAAGTGGGTTTTTAAGTATATGTTGGTACGATTGTTCTTTATTTCTTCCCGCGGACTCATGGAACATACCTGTTCTTCTATCGTCTGTCTGAAGGTAAGTACATGTAGATGTGTGTGTTGAAGGTAAGTACTATGGATGCGAGTGTTGAAGTAGGTACATGTAGATGTGTCTGTTGAGGGTAAGTACATGTAGATGTGAGTGTTGACGATAAGTACATGTAGATGTGTGTGTTGAAGGTTAGTACAGGTAGATGTGTGTGTTGAAGGTTAGTACATGTAGATGTGTGTGTTGAAGGTAAGTACATGTAGATGTGTCTGTTGAAGGTAAGTACACGTAGATGTGTGTGTTGAAGGTAAGTACATGTAGATGTGTGTGTTGAAGGTTAGTACAGGTAGATGTGTCTGTTGACGGTAAGTACATGTAGATGTGTGTGTTGAAGGTTCGTACATGTAGATGTGTGTGTTGAAGGTAAGTACATGTAGATGTGTCTGTTGAGGGTAAGTACATGTAGATGTGAGTGTTGAGGGTAAGTACATGTAGATGTGTGTGTTGAAGGTAAGTACATGTAGATGTGTGTGTTGAAGGTAAGTACACGTAGATGTGTGTGTTGAAGGTAAGTACATGTAGATGTGTGTGTTGAAGGTAAGTACACGTAGATGTGAGTGTTGACGATAAGTACATGTAGATGTGTGTGTTGAAGGTAAGTACATGTAGATGTGTGTGTTGAAGGTAAGTACAGGTAGATGTGTGTGTTGAAGGTAAGTACACGTAGATGTGTGTGTTGAAGGTAAGTACACGTAGATGTGTGTGTTGAAGGTAAGTACATGTAGATGTGTGTGTTGAAGGTAAGTACACGTAGATGTGTGTGTTGAAGGTAAGTACATGTAGATGTGTGTGTTGAAGTAAATATAAGTACATGTAGATGTGTCTGTTGAGGGTAAGTACATGTAGATGTGAGTGTTGAGGGTAAGTACATGTAGATGTGTGTGTTGAAGGTAAGTACATGTAGATGTGTGTGTTGAAGGTAAGTACACGTAGATGTGTGTGTTGAAGGTAAGTACATGTAGATGTGTGTGTTGAAGGTAAGTACAGGTAGATGTGTGTGTTGAAGGTAAGTACATGTAGATGTGTGTGTTGAAGGTAAGTACAGGTAGATGCGAGTGTTGAAGGTAAGTACACGTAGATGTGTGTGTTGAAGGTAAGTACATGTAGATGCGAGTGTTGAAGGTAAGTACATGTAGATGTGTGTGTTGAAGGTAAGTACATGTAGATGTGTGTGTTGAAGGTACGTACATGTAGATGTGTGTGTTGAAGGTACGTACATGTAGATGCGAGTGTTGAAGGTAAGTACAGGTAGATGTGTGTGTTGAAGGTAAGTACAGGTAGATGTGTGTGTTGAAGGTAAGTACATGTAGATGTGTGTGTTGAAGGTAAGTACACGTAGATGTGTGTGTTGAAGGTAAGTACATGTAGATGTGTGTGTTGAAGGTTAGTACAGGTAGATGTGTGTGTTGAAGGTTAGTACATGTAGATGTGTGTGTTGAAGGTAAGTACATGTAGATGTGTCTGTTGAGGGTAAGTACATGTAGATGTGAGTGTTGAGGGTAAGTACATGTAGATGTGTGTGTTGAAGGTAAGTACATGTAGATGTGTGTGTTGAAGGTAAGTACACGTAGATGTGTGTGTTGAAGGTAAGTACATGTAGATGTGTGTGTTGAAGGTAAGTACAGGTAGATGTGTGTGTTGAAGGTAAGTACATGTAGATGTGTGTGTTGAAGGTAAGTACAGGTAGATGCGAGTGTTGAAGGTAAGTACACGTAGATGTGTGTGTTGAAGGTAAGTACATGTAGATGCGAGTGTTGAAGGTAAGTACATGTAGATGTGTGTGTTGAAGGTAAGTACATGTAGATGTGTGTGTTGAAGGTACGTACATGTAGATGTGTGTGTTGAAGGTACGTACATGTAGATGCGAGTGTTGAAGGTAAGTACAGGTAGATGTGTGTGTTGAAGGTAAGTACAGGTAGATGTGTGTGTTGAAGGTAAGTACATGTAGATGTGTGTGTTGAAGGTAAGTACACGTAGATGTGTGTGTTGAAGGTTAGTACACGTAGATGTGTGTGTTGAAGGTAAGTACCTGTAGATGTGTGTGTTCAAGGTAAGTGCAGGTAGATGTGTGTGTTGAAGGTAAGTACATGTAGATGTGTGTGTTGAAGGTTAGTACAGGTAGATGTGTGTGTTGAAGGTAAGTACACGTAGATGTGTGTGTTGAAGGTAAGTACATGTAGATGTGTGTGTTGAAGGTAAGTACATGTAGATGTGTGTGTTGAAGGTAAGTACATGTAGATGTGTGTGTTGAAGGTTAGTACATGTAGATGTGTGTGTTGAAGGTTAGTACAGGTAGATGTGTGTGTTGAAGGTTAGTACACGTAGATGTGTGTGTTGAAGGTAAGTACATGTAGATGGGTGTGTTGAAGGTAAGTACACGTAGATGTGTGTGTTGAAGGTAAGTACACGAAGATGTGTGTGTTGACGGTCAGTACATGTAGATGCGAGTGTTGAAGGTAAGTACATGTAGATGTGTGTGTTGAAGGTAAGTACATGTAGATGTGTGTGTTGAAGGTAAGTACATGTAGATGTGTGTGTTGAAGGTAAGTACACGTAAATGTGTGTGTTGAAGGTAAGTACACGTAGATGTGTGTGTTGAAGGTAAGTACATGTAGATGTGTGTGTTGAAGGTAAGTACACGTAGATGTGTGTGTTGAAGGTAAGTACACGTAGATGTGTGTGTTGAAGTAGGTACATGTAGATGTGTCTGTTGAGGGTAAGTACATGTAGATGTGAGTGTTGACGATAAGTACAGGTAGATGTGTGTGTTGAAGTAGGTACATGTAGATGTGTCTGTTGAAGGTAAGTACAGGTAGATGTGTGTGTTGAAGGTAAGTACATGTAGATGTGTGTGTTGAAGGTTATTACGTGTAGTTGTGTGTGTTGAAGGTAAGAGTAGGTAAGTGGGTTTTTAAGTATATGTTGGTACGATTGTTCTTTATTTCTTCCCGCGGACTCATGGAACATACCTGTTCTTCTATCGTCTGTCTCCTTACTCAACCCAAAAGTTCGCCAAGAAGGGAATTAACTGGAACAAAAAAAATATTGTATCAACACTCATAAGAATCTTAGTTATAACGGTTAATGTGAATATATTTTCTGGCATATCGTTAATGGGTTTCAAAACTACAAAAGAAAATCCGGAGACCAATCTTATCGCTACACATCTTTTGACATATTTGGGTCTGTATAATATTTTAAGTGTTAACTTTGGTGGGTTTCGTCATAAGATATGTGTCTAAAATGTCCTAAAAGTCGTTTGTACATTATGGTCGTAAACAGCTGCGTGCATCATGTATTATATTGAGTACTATTGCTGGTACTAGTCCGGACTGATGCCGATTGATAGTGCTCGAGATACCATGCCGCAGTTTAACATGAACACCCCACTCAGACACAGTATACTGACTCTGAGCCGACCAGTCCTTGTTTTAGCCCCTTAATGCCGAGGGACAGACAGGGTAACAACAAGTACCATCTTTTAACGTCTTTTGATATGACGCGGTAAAATCTACAAGAACAAATAGACCAAGGATCGTGACTTGGACATTGGATACTTACGTGAACCACGCTGTCCTTTTGACCTCCACTGTTTATCATCCATCCATGGGTCCACTGTATGTGGAATGAGAACAACATGGATAAACACATGGTTATAAACGGTAACTCGTATAACTCAAAAGAAAAGAAATTATACCGAGTTTGTTTTTTCATGTAATGGATTTTTTTCAACCAACTGTTGTTAACTTTGATTATGTTTATTCCACCACCATTCATTCCTGCAACAGATTGTAAAATCTGTGGCTTGTTTATTGTGTTCAGATATTGGTTGAAAGGAGATTGGGGTAAGAAACGAATACGCGATTTGATTGGACTATGCACAGACTCGTTAGTCCAGGCAAAATACAAACTCCGAAATTCCAGCCTAGTTTGGCAAGGGAGGAAACTGGACACTTTGTAGTCAGTTAACTCCCTTGCCTCGGGAAAATCATTCCTGTTAAGGTTAACCTGAAATCCCCACGAGGCCACGAGTTTCGACACAAAAGGGAAACTTACCGTCTTCGGGGTTATCCTCCTCCATCTGATGTTGCCATTTTACCGCTGTCGATTCGATATGATTATGCATTAATAAATTTATAAATTGGTTCAATGAAGACAGTGGTAAGAAATGCACTTGCAGCCACATGCACCCTATCATGTTTGAAATGTTAATGTGTGCTGAAAAAGGGAAATGAATTGATTTCAACGATAACATGTCTAATATACCCATAAGCAGTTGTGCGATTTCTTTTGGTCAATCAAAGTTTTAAATCAAATTATATTTTTATTAATAAAAACATGTAGATGTATCCTTTGGGTGCTAACCAAGCGCAAGTACAGTTCATTTTATGGATATAATATCGCTAGCTTTCAATTGAAAATCAAACAGAGATATAAATCAACTGAGAGGTAGAGGTTCTTTAGCCCCACAGTATATAAGCGTAAGCATTTCAATTTTATACACATAATTCTATATAAAGAATTGAAGATGAAGAAGGATAGGCATATTTGGGGTCTCTACGATTGACAGACTGATATGTTAGGATTCTTTGAAAAAAAATGTCATAAAATGTATCTTAAATAAGCGTTCAGATGACTTACAATAATTTTGTATATTTACTATTACGAACTTTTAAATTTTATTCCAGCCCTAACATTAAATGGAGATCCATGACTAAAGTGACTAATGTGAAAAAAGTGACCAGGATGAGAAAGTCCTTGACATGAGAGAGTGTTTCTCAATTGACTTCACTTCCATGTATATGTAGTTGTATCCTCAACGTTTTGGTTAAAATTAATAAATATAAATTGCAAATCCTCTTTAACTGGTCTTTTTACACATATGACAATACCACCCGGAGCCATGATAAGACATTCAAAATTATAACATAGAAAAGAAGGAAGGTTTTAGGTGACAGTGATGTAAAGCTTTTATATTTTTCGAACTACCTCCAAATTGGAATTGGACAATTCTTGTGGGTCTTTATCGAATCTGATATTTTCTAAGAGACCGAGTTTCTTTTGTTTGTTGTTTGACGCCACACTCAACAATATTCCGCTGAATGAGAGCGACCTGTAAAAAATCGAATGTGGAACAGACAATCCAGTGATTGATATTATGAGCAAAGGCCCATTCTGTCGGGGTAGGATGATAATCAGGCCGAAGTTGTATAAAGCCAATCAATCCATCAAGTCTAGTCTCCATAGCACCAAAGGAGGTACATCGGTATGTACATATATACAGTTATACATTATACTTATCCATCTTGTTCTTATTTGTTGTTTAACGCCGCACTCAGCTATATTACAGCTATATGACGGCGATCTGTAAATAAACAAGTCTAGATCAGACAATCCAGTGATTAATATCATGAGCATCGATCCACGCAATTGGGATACGATTACATGTATAAACCATATCAGCGAGTCTGACAAGCCGATCCCGTTAGTCGCCTCTTACGACAAGCATTCAAATCAAGATGGCGGATGTATGCGATTTTTTTTCAATTTACTTGACAGTTGAAAAATAAAACCATAACATGAACACGAGTTTACCGTCTTTGTTTAGCTTAGTAAACTTCTCCAACGCCACCTCTTGCCGCTCGTATATCTTGGTCATCATGCTGGCTGCTACAAAATAAAAGTGACAAACCCCTTTCCAGATTCATACAAAAAAATCTGTAATAAGGTCGATTGTACGATTCCACCTATATCCTGAGAATGTGTTTATGAATCACCATCAAATAGTGATGATAGCAGGTGATCGCTTAAAGGCACCGCCATAAAACCACGCAAAGGCAAGTCAATTGTTCACCTAGATAAAACACGAGAACATATGGTACAAGTCAAATCAGCAATACGTTTTTGTTTGTTTTTTTACGTTTATTTACGGTTCAGATCAAGAATAGAATAACAAACTCCTAGGTTTGTTACTAAAGGTTCGTTCTCCACTAAGTGTACAAATTAAACACATTTCCTACCCAAGCATCTGCGAATACAGTTAATTACAATAGAGTCACATAACATAAGAGTGTGGTAACATCAGGGCTTCACTTTCCAAACTGAATGTCTTTATATATGTTAAAAATAAACAAAATATACCTGTAACAAGTCTATCAGTACTTCTAATATGTAGATATCTACATCTTTAGTTGACTCCCAAATGTTGATTGGATCACTAAGAAACATTACTGACACCTTTTCGGTTTTCATGTCTTCAAGAACAAAGGTACTTGCCTCTAATCTGAGGCACAGATATGGATATCTTCTTTATCATGAGGCACATAACGTTTAGGGGTATATGCTTACTCCTTCATCAAGTGATGACGTTGTGTTCCTCATAGTTAAGAAGTTGACATCCATAAATTCTCTCCTTATATGGATGTTTACCACTTCTAAATGCCTTTCAAAGACTAGATACTATACCGTTGACTTTAACGAACCACAAGAGAAAGTTTTACATTTATCATAACACAATAATCACATTTTGAACATGCATGTTTAAGTTAATACTATCTTACATTCAGTCATAACGCAACATACAAGTTAAATAGAGTTAGCCGACTGAAGCCTCCATTTTGGTTGGGTACCAAGCTTCTTCAGCAGATACCTTACCATACAGACCCCTGAAGATCCGAAGTAGAATAGGTCTTCAGCAACCCAGGCTTGCCGTAAAAGGCGACTATGCTTGTAGTAAGAGACGACTAACGGGATCGGGTGGTCAGACTCGCTGACTTGGTTGATGCATGTCATCGATCCCAATTGCGTGGAATGATGCTCATGATGTCAATCAGTGGATTGTCTGGTCCTGACTTGATAATTTACAGAGCGCCGTCATATAGCTGACTCCGGCGTTAAAAAAACAAGCAAACAAAACCTTACCATACACGGCACACATAACAGACAAAGGTGACCGCCATGTCCACTTCACTGTACTTATTTACCTAAAGTAGACATTACTTACAGACGCCTGATATGGGTATCTCACACCCTTGGCTGATGTGCACGTAACTGGCTCATTATTATTTGTGTCAAAAGATACGTTACCGCAAGATACGTTACCAAAGTTGAATATCAAATTATGTATATTTACCATAAATAGTGAACGTGTTGGGGGATAGTTTCGAAATGCATTGCGATAATTGTAAAAGAAACGATTGCCTATAAAAAAAATATGCTTTATTATCAAATTGGGTGGAAACGTATCTCTTATACATGGTGACATATCTCTTTTAATTCTCTACCATAATCATTCAATACAAGAAACATTTCTTTCATGTATACACATTATAATTTTTTTCAATGGTTATTATTTTGACATACATACGTTCATGTCACATTTTGACATACATACGTTCATGTCACATTTTGACATACATACGTTCATGTCACAAATGACCACATCACACACGTTTATGTTACAAATGACCATATCACACACGTTCATGTTACAAAAGACCATATCACACACGTTTATGTTACAAATGACCATATCACACACGTTTATGTCACAAATGACCATATCACACACGTTTATGTCACACATGACCATATCACACACGTTCATGTTACAAAAGACCATATCACACACGTTTATGTCACAAATGACCATATCACACACGTTCATGTTACAAAAGACCATATCACACACGTTTATGTTACAAATGACTATATCACACTCGTTCATGTCATAAATGACCATATCACACACGTTTACGTTACAAATGACCATATCACAGACGTTTATGTCACACATGACCATATCACACACGTTCATGTTACAAATGACCTTATCACACACGCTTCTGCCACAGACGGACGACCATATCACACACGCATCTGTCACACTTATCACATCACACACGTTCATGTCATAAATGACCAAAATCAAAACCTCAATCAGTACCACATGCGCATTTTTTTCTATATTACATTCACCGTCACTCTACCTGTTGTGCCAGCTTTGCCCGCAAACACCACGCCCAACAGCAGCAGCAGCGTCAGACCCACAATATTCATCGTTTCAACCTGCGTCTGTCCGTACAGAAACGAGACGTTCATTATTAGATGCTAATATCCTAATTTCTATGTTAAACATTTTTTAAATGAAGTCAATCATTATGATGATTTTTTTTATCACACTATATTTTTTCATGTAATCATTTCCTGAGGAGACACAATAATTTCGTAAACAATATAACAAACACATAATTGCATTACAGAAACCGAAATCGATTATGAAATGCTCGTTTATTGTGGAAAGAGCGGGTGAGTTTGGTGTAACGCCGCTTTTAGCAATATTCCCGCAATATCACGGTGGGTGACACCAAAAATGGGCTTCACACATTGTAACCATATGGGGAATTGAACCTGGGTCTTCGCCGTGACGAGCGAACGCTCTAACCAAGGCTACCCCGTTGCCCCTACGAAAGATAAATGGAAGACCGAAAGATAAATTTAAGTCCGAAATATAGTAAAATATAATAAAAAATAAAACAACTTTTTCCATTGTGATGTATGTGCGTAACCTACCATACATGGAGATAAGGGATGATATTTAATGTTCCTGTGGCAGGTTCACGGACGGTAAGAGAAGATGCGGAAGGCAAAGTTCATGCAATTAACATCCTAATATCCGTAGGCCTAAGCCTTAAAAAAGGTAGGGATATGTGCTCACCTTGGAAGTGCCAAACGATCGCAACATCGGACGGTGATATGAAATAATTGCTTTCCGTGACCTCAATTTATAGACAGCGTCACGTCACATGACCTGTGCACTCCGTTGCACCAAACACTAAAGACATTTTCAAAAGGTTTCGTGAGTATGAGAAACTGTAATACGAAAACAATCGTTTTGTTCTCACACATGTCAGTAATAGAAGGGCAATGTTTCCTTGAGGAAAGGTACATTTTGTAAGAACACAAAAGTTATAGGCGACTTTTTGTGTGTCGTAATTACAATGAATAATCTAATTTTTTTCTCGCCCTTGGAAAATGCTTAATGTGCATTTTATGCCACAACTAATTTCTAGAATACAATCAGTGAAGTGCTTTCTGACACGATCGCTATGGCTCTGTTAAAAGTTCAGACTACAAACATACACAGTGAGTGAGTGAGTGAGTATGGTTTTACGCCGCTTTTAGCAATATTCCAGCAATATCACGGCTGGGGTCACCAGAAATGGGCTTCACACATTGTACCCATGTCGGGAATCGAACCCGGGTCTTCGGCGTGACGAGCTAACGCTTTAACCACTAGGCTACCCGACCGCCCCATACACAGTGAGTAAGTGAGTGATGTTTTACAAACGGCACCAAGATATTGCACTTTTATAAATGTTAGCTGTAAATAGTCGAGTGTGAGACAGTCAAGTCAGTGCTTCACAGCATAAGCAACGGTGATACGCAATTGAGCAAGTCACAGAAAAACTTGTCACCACCCCATCCGGATTTAAATTGGTTCTTGAGACAGATCATCTGTACAGAGTGAGTGAGATGAGAGTTAGGTTCTGGCAAACTCAGAAACATTCAGAGCGGACCTTGGATCCCCTGCCCCTTAATACGTCAACACTTTCTTGTCGCTTACCGTTCAGAACTCACCCCCACCACGTACAGAGAGAGTGAGATTGAGAGTTAGGTACTGGCAAACTCAGAACCTTGGATCCCCTATCCCTTAATACGTCAACACTTTCTTATCGCTTACCGTTCAGAACTCACCCCCACCCCGTACAGAGAGAGTGAGATTGAGAGTAAGGTTCTGGCAAACTAAGAAACATTCAGAGCGGGCCTTGGATTCCCCACCCGTCAATAGTTCAACATTTTCTTGCCGCTTACCGTTCTGGACTCACCCCCACCCCGTACAGAGAGAGTGAGATTGAGGGTTAGGTACTGGCAAACTCAGAACCTTGGATCTCCTATCCCTTAATACGTCAACACTTTCTTGCCGCTTACCGTTCAGAACTCCCCCACTCACCCCTACCACCACCCACCACTCCATCCCACTCCCTGTCAGATATGCACTTGCACCACAATGTACGAAAATGATTTTAAAGGTTTTCTACCAATAACGTTCATCAACTGTCTGAGTACAATCACATGGCATACTTTTAAACACCCTCGTTTTAATACCTGTCATATTCTATCCCAAAATATGCATTACAAAACGAGTTGCATGAGGACGTTGCAATCATTTCTCTGGCACCTTCTTTTAACCTGACTGCCGCCGCCATCAGTCACCTCCCACCCGCCCCCACGTTGTCGTGCCAGGATTATAAATATACCTTTCCTGTCTCACGCGCTAAAACATACCAATATTTCACGGAATAGAACCAATTTCAAGACCCTGGTTAGCTTCCTTACACTTTCAAGCAAACCAGGGCGGATATTGAAAAGCCCACATATGGCTTCTTCTGGCAACAAGCTTGGTGTAAGGAGTGTATAAAGCCATCGCCTTTACACAGAAGCCGCCACTGCAAGGTGACTGACTGTTAATTAGGAAGCTCTCAGCACTGTCAGGTAAGCCAATTGTTTGACGTTCGCTTATATAACTGGGTAAAAGTAACGCACAGGCCTCGAAACAAGCTCAATTTTATTTAATTTTATGTTGGTTATTCTTAATGTTTATGAGTGTTTTGGATCAGTTAAAGGTTAAAATGTTTAGACTAAATTAAAACGAGTTTGTGTTAACGGTCGTCGCGCATCAAGTCCGCCAAGGATTCGATTGTTGATGCTGCTTGGTCTGTTTCATTTACACATGCAAAAAACAGACCTATGCGTCCAAGTTATTTAGTTTAAAAAAAAACATCTCGCAACAATATATATTTTTTGTGGCTGACAATTATTTATTTTTCTAACTGCCTGAAGCATAGTATTTATTTTTTAAGCAACTTCGGGCAACTTATCTTTTTGCGTCTGGGATAATGTACACCCCATCTGGGATAACATGCATTTAATCTTGTGTAAATTACAGTCTATAATGAATGAGGAAATTACTCGATTTTGATTTTGTCAATCAGAGATATCAAACCCCAATAACCACCTCTAATTAAAACAGCCTATTTGACGGACACATCACCGCGGAGGCAAATGTTCATAGACTTCTTTCTCAAGCCATTGTCGGTTGGTAAATTTATATAATTATATGTAGATTTATAGGTAACAAAGTTTCAAGTTATGTGTGGCAAAACATAGTGTGCAGAAAACACGACATAAATTCACAAATAGAATGTATTTCAAGTTGAGGTGACTGCAGGCGCTTTTCTCAAACCGACTGTGACGTCCTACACTTTGCATTTCACCGAGCGCTGTGATGAGTATGAGGGGGTTATGAGGGGGACGGGGAGAGGGAGGGTCTGGGGGGTGATTTCATCGAAAGAACGAACTTGTCCCAGGAAATGCATGAAATAGGGGATTATCTGCCGCAAAAAGAACATTGTTGCAAGAGGCGTTTTCTTTTTTAAAAAAAGAGAGATAAAATTTAGTTGTAATTAAAAACATATCTTGTCTCCACAAAAAATTCTAGTCATTTCCATAAATAAGATTGACAATCCATTCATGACATTGGACTCAACTCATGCTGTTTCACTCATTTTATGTACAAACACCAAGGAGTTTGCGTTTATATCGTTGGGGCAGAATGAGTGAGTGAGTATGGTTTTACGCCGCTTTTAGCAATATTCCAGCAATATCACGGCGGGGGACACCAGAAATGGGCTTCACACATTGTATCCATGTCGGGAATCGAACCCGGGTCTTCGGCGTGACGAGCGAGGGCTTTAACCACCAGGCTACCCGACCGCCCCTGGGGCAGAATGAAGACAAACACGCAGTGTGTTCAACGCGGAGCGAGGTTACCTAGGTTATATTTGACCAAGATGGATTGTGTCTGGGAAAATGTTTTTGTTTATTTACCCTTTTTGCAACCCTTTCGTAGCATCACCACCTCAAATCTTTGCCAGCATTTGCCCATGGGCCCCACTTGGAATTAATGTGGGCTACGAAATGGGGTGAAGATTCCGGGGTAGAATAGATCTTCAGCAACCCATGCTTGCCGTAAAAGGTGACTATGCTTGTCGTAAAAGGCGACTAACGGGATCGGGTGGTCAGGCTCGCTGACTTGGTTGATGCATGTCATCAATCCCAATTGCGTGGATCGATGCTCATGATATTAATCACTGGATTTTCTGGTCCAGACTCGATTATTTACAGACCGCCGTCATATAGCTGGAATATTGCTGAGTGCGGCGTTAAACCCTGTCCTCCGCCTCCTAACGGCTGCTCTTATGATTGTTGCCGAATAACATAAACATGTTTAGTGTAATAATTCACGGTGAGGAATATTTTAAGTATATTTTCATAATCATTTATATATTTCGTGTGTTCGCATATCATTATAAGCATGTGAGACAAGGATAAAGTTTATTTTTAAAGTTTCGTTACATCTTTCCAACTATTACTCATCCCGTTGTAATTTCATCAAACCCCAAACAAATATGGCAAATAAGAGCAAATAAGTGCAGGTGTCCCGTTAACTCCATTCATATTTTGCTTTGTATCACTGTGCCGGTGTGTGGGATATCTAACTAAATTTCGTTACGAAATAACAATACAAAAACCTTCGGGACGAGTGACCAGCTAAGGGCCTTCTTAGACTGGAGTAGCTTCCCTTTGATAAAGGGCAATAACTCCAGCCGGTGGTCCGATTGATTACCGCTGGAGGTGATTATTGACACTATGTGCAGGCAATTGTCTTTTTACCTACCGACCTTTTCACGCGGTCGCGGTCGGGTAGCCTAGTGGTTAAAGCGTTCGCTCGTCACGCCGAAGACCCGGGTTCGATTCCCGACATGGGTACAATGTGTGAAGCCCATTTCTGGTGTCCCCCGCCGTGATATTGCTGGAATATTGCTAAAAGCGGCGTAAAACCATACTCACTCACTCACTCACGCAATATACTAATCGCACATTCCAGGAAAACTTGCAATGTTTAGGAACTGCTTGTGACGACAGAATTCAATCAAAACAAATTATACCATAGAGAGATCATAACGCTTGTGTGTTTTGGGATGCTAAATATCATGTATTAGAGATAAACACAATATATGTATTTAGCTCATCAAAGCTCGCTTAATACAGTGCCAATTGTAGCCTCAATGCCTGGACAAGTGCTGAAACTGTGTGCCATCATATTATAGAAGGTAAAGCCCTTGAAGTCTTGTCATCTCCAGTGCCCTTTCCACAGACACAGGCACGGGTGGTCTAGTCGTTTAATAATACGCGCAAATTTATTGTGCAGAGTTTAGTCCCTTAGGGGACCCGTATTCGCTGTCCGCACGTACAAATTCCAGAATTGTTTTGATAATGTTCTTGGTTCGTCAGTATCATACCTGTGCTAAGCTCGTGTGTTTCACCAAAGTAATAACGTCCTGGAACCATTTTCTTGTCCACAACATTTAGCTGCCACGATGTGATATAACTAGAATAGTGGACAAGCGACGTTAAGCTCAGTCCACTCAATCATACAAAGTTGTCCCCAAACTACAAGAATCCAAAGCGTGAGTTCGAATCTGCTTCGCTCGGATTAGGATGGAATGGAATATTGTGACCGTATTCTGTCCCGGAATCCCCACGGATCCCACATTGCTCAACCGAATCACGGTTTCCGGCGGTACTGGAGAACACTTCCCGTTACGATCCGGGTTACCATAGGTCTTCAGCAACCCATGCTTGCAGTAAGAGGCGACTTGCGGGATCGGGTGGTCAGGCTCGATGACTAGGTTGATGCATGTCATCGTATTCCAATTGCTTCGATTGATGCTCATGATGTCAATCACTGGATATTGCTGACAACAAACAAACAAACAAACGAGCAAAACCGGTGAACGTTTTAACCTCCAGGTTACAAACAGCCCAGGACAAAAGGACGGAGTAATCGGGTTTGGAAATCAAAATTTAAATCACGTCATAGTCGCCAACATACTTTCTAATTTATGTAAGGCGGTGAGGCAGTTATGTATAACGAGAAAGATCACGATTCATATGTGTCATTGTGCGACCTTCGCGAAAGCGTTCTAGACAATTAATCAGCTACCACGTTGTTATGGGGTTCTTGACGAGCTGGAAACCGTACAAGACCAGGGCTGATGTATTAACATTGCACACTGGTCGTGTTTTATGATCTTTTGTGTTCTAAGCACTCAAAATCTAGGTTTGCAGGCTAGTAATGCTTCAGGACACGTCTGGTTCCGTGTGAGTTATTTACTCTCAGCCATGAGAGGACTAGTGTTTCACGAGGTAATGAACGCCATTGTGAAAACCTAGGCTGGCTGGCTGTACGTTGATGGCAGGCGTTTCCAATTCTTGTAAAACTGGGTTTCTAAACTTGATGCGCATTTAGTTATACAGCTATTGATAATATGTTCACTGAAATTGCCGATTCCTTTAAAGAAAGACCTGACGGGCTGGACCAGTCGTCTAAGGAGCCGGGATTCGCTATGCAGAGTTGCGCCCCTTAAGCGTGCCAGAAACCTATGATCGCAGGCTCGAATTTCAGATTCGCCAGATTATGTTTCCTTGTTTGCTAGCACTAATACCCGTGCTTGTAGCTTCACCAAAGTGGTTATCGTCTAAAGACCTTCCTCACTTTGGGCTTTCCTCCCAAATCAAGCCAACATGCCATGATATAACCACTCACCAAGTTTTGAGTGAATATCGTTTAACACCGCCTTTTACAAATATTCCAGCAATATCACGGCGGGGGATACCTGGAATAGGCTTCCAACGTTGTACCAATCTGGAGAATCGAATCCGACCTTCGGTGTGACGAGCCAACACTTTAACAACAAGGCTACGCCACTGTCCCCAATTTTAAGAAGCAACTATATCAATCCTAAATACCTATTCATAGGTATTATTGTCCTCAAGTCACTCAGTTACAACTAGACGCATACATCGAATTGAAGTCATTATTAAAATAAGTTCATAAAAAACAGAATTTGCAATTTAAAACAAAATGAATCAACTGAAAACCTTAAATTAAGAATGCTTAATACTGATCATGTTCATGAAGCTATTTGGATCAGCGTTGATTTTCAAACTAAATGGCAATTAAGGCCGTCCACCTTCTGCCTCTACCCTCAATCTTCCAACACGTGATAGAAATATAGCAATGCTCTGACTTGTATTTTTGGGGCTATGAAAGCGCCGAAATATACAGTGAAGAGATGCTTCCATTAGTAGTGTACCAGGTCAGGTGTTCGTCGGATCAAATATGCCCTGCTTATAATCCATTTTAAGTTAAGAAAGCGCCGAAATGTACATGAAGAGATGCTTCCATTAGTAGTGTACCAGGATCAGGTGTTCGTCGAATCGAATGTGCCCTGCTTATAATCCATTTTAAGTTAAGAAAGCGCCGAAATTTACATGAAGCGATGCTTCCAATTGTAGTACCAGGATCCGATGTTCGTCGAATCGAATGTGCCCTGATCATAATCCATGAACCGTGATTGCCATAGCCATTCGTGGGTTTTACCAAAGTTGTAAAAATCTGAGCCTTTACCACGGACTTCACACTCACATTAAAGGGTGGCTTTGCACCTTTTTCTTGTAGCAATTTCCAGTATAGCTGTCACAAAAAATGCAATGAGGAGAATTGAGATTTAGAATCTGTGTAATTCAGAAAAGGAACTAGTCAATTGGTCTTAGGATTGAATCATATTTTGCCCACCCCACCCCCATTTTAAGTAATATTTTTTCATACCTCTACACCCACATCCACACCCACACCCACACCTACATCCTATATACTATTTGACCATCCCATTAATAATGTTCAAAAATATATTTCAAAACAACGAAATGTGTCATTTCTCATGACCCCCATCCCCAGCGCTTAGTGGTTAAATTTTAGCCCCTAACCTGTAAATATTTCATGACCCCCTCCTCCCCCTAATCTTACCGTCCCCACCTCCCCTATAATATAAATGACCAGTCCCTATCATATATTTGACTGCTCACAAGTAAGAACTGTCAAACTGGTGTTTTGACGACTTGAACCCACCTTGTTACGACTGCTGAATTGTCTGGTCTAGACTCGATTTTAAGCGTACACGCCGAGATGTAACAGAAAATATTTTTTTGATTTGAAGTTTGCACGATGTACGGCTTTTTCCCCATTGGACGAGAGGTCGGTCACATGATGTTCATAAGTGTAGGTTACCGCCACAGGTTCATTAAATCTACGGAAATGTCTCCCGTCACGTATATCGTGTCGGCCATTTTGACGTCTTGTACTTGATGTATGACGACGCGCTGTCATTGTGACTGACAAACTGAGGTCGTTCTTAACAGACCTTTCTCATCTAACGGTGATACTATTTGAACACACGTTTTGTGTAAGATGTTTCTGAAGAGTAAGTTGTGCATTTGCACGCTCATGTCACCTCTCTTTTTGAGAAACTTTTTTATTCCTAGATACAGCTTGTTGTTGTTTTGCTGTCAGTGTAAACATAAAGTCACAAGTACTAAATAAAACCATGTATAGATCTAGACCTACATCCTTTGAGGTAAACAATTGTGATAAAGTGAAAGTCAGTTTTTATATTTTTTTATGTGCAAGCTCCGACATTGATACAGTTTGACCCTCACTCCATGAAGGTTCATAATCCAAATTGAATGTAAGTCAATTCTAAATAATATTCGGGCGGTCGGGTAGCCTAGTGGTTAAATCGTTCGCTCGTCACGCCTACGATCCGGGTTCGATTGCCGACATGGGTACAATGTGTGAAACCCATTTCTGGTGTTCCCCGCCGTGATATCACTGGCGCCGTAAAAACTCACTCACTCACTTTATAATTTTCAAAGCGGCGTTAAAGCCAACTCACCCACTGACTATTTATATTTAATCTCGTTTCAGCTATGGACATCGCTATCGCCGTGTCCTTAGCGCTGGTCCTCTGTCTTGTGTGTGGGGTATGCCCAGTCAATGCTTACTATGAACACACCTGCTACCTTGATGACCGGAAGCCTTCTGTGGGCGGTTTATGTGGCCGGCGGGCATCCATGATGGTGGACATGGTCTGTCGGGGCTCGTTCGGGAAGAGGAATGTACGCTTCATGGGTAGGTGGTATTGCCAGTGTTGAGTTCAGAGTCATCCTAGTGCGAAATCGGCACCTCCAGAAGCGTCGTTAAATCTCCAACATCATCATCATCATTATTAGAATCAGCTATGGTTACCCTATCCTCTCATACTTTCATCCGTGAAGATCCGGGGTAGAAAAGGTCTTGAGTAACACATGCTTGCTGTAAGAGGCGACTATGACGGCGGTCTGTAAATAATCAAGCCAGGACCAGACAATCCTGTGATTGACATCATGAGCATCGATTTACGCATTTGGGATACGATGCCATGCATCAACCAAATCAGCGAGCCTAACAACCCGATCCCGTTAGTCTCCTCTTACGACAAGCATGGGTTGCTGAAGATCTATTCTCCCCCGGATCTTCACGGGATGTTTTCATTGTACATCATTCATATGTTTGTAATCTATTTTATTAATTTTATTCAAAATTTAAGTCACTATTGTTTACAGTAATAGTTTGACTCGTTAAAAGTTATATTTGTTGTACAGTGCCATGCAAAGGAAAGCATACACTTAAACTTGGATTTGACCAACACATTACAGACGTTATCAAAACGTTATTAGCCTGAAAACAGACGCCTAAATACAGCAGACTTAAAGTCCCAAACACAACTGTGATATTCGGATGAAATACAAAGCCATCGAATCACCATTTACTTACCACCATCAAACATGGGTGTATACAGTTTTACGCCAGGGAGTTTAGTATGGTTGGCTTCAAACCATTTCACTCACTCATGCATTCCCTTCTCCAGCCAACTTGTTGTGTACGCATTGTTTTCCTGTATATCCACGCGTGCTATCCATTTATTCAGACGATGATCCATCCCTGGAACCGGTTAAGTTCGCCGCCCCGAAGAGAGAAGCTCTTTCTTACCTCGGCAAGCGGACGAGTGAACAAGGCTTTGTCTGCGAGTGCTGCTACCACAGATGTTCAATCGGCGAACTGCGAGAATATTGTCACGACTAGATTGGCACAGACACTATGACAGCAAACAGTACGAGATGGATAGACAGTTACAATGTTAGCGCTTACAGAATGTAGTGGCGATAGTCTGATATTTTGGAATATATGTTCACGTACCACAGCATTTCTTGGAGTGCTCCAGATTCAAGGATGTCAAAACATCACAAGTTTGCTCTCGTTGAATCTATTGGACGTTAAGTTCATATATCGTTTCCGATAACCTGTTCGCACAATATATATAGTGAATTTTTGTAGGGGTCATTCTTATACTGGTAAGTTCATATTCCCGATGAAAACCTTGTCACCATGGAAACACTGTGGTATATCTGCTATAATTACTTAACCCTTATCGTCACTTCCGCTATCAATGACGTCATGAATCCATTGCATCAAAGTGGCAGTGTCTGACTATGTCTGAAGCTTGACCAGTGCCTTCGAACAACATGAGGCCTTGCACAACTTTTTACATAATGTGATGACACAATACTTGGTTATTAAAAGAATAATAAAAAACATGAAACACAACCTCTGCGTCAGCAGTTTTTCGTTTTTACTTGGGGGCTCCTGGCGATTACACAAAACCAAAAGTTTTCCCATGGACTTCTATGGTAATGTAAAATTGTTTAGAGAACTAAGCATTAAACGGGTGTTCACAGTTTGGACTTCGAGTAGCAATAAAAAAGGACCAGCTGAGCAAGCTCCTTTTCCGAGTACAGGAATCTTAACACACCACCCCCAGTTGAGCACAAAATGTCACTTGCTTGAAAATATCTGTGGTCACATTCAGTCATGCTGGTGCTGGTGAAAAGGCCAGCACTAAATCTAGAGAAACATGGTCAATTTAAATTACTGGGTGGATGTACATATCGAAATCATAAAGATCTTACACAAAATCATCCAATTACAGCTGCCAGATGATTCAATCTGCACTGAAGGCTGCATACGAAAACTGATTTGGTGTCCAGGAACCTGGACAAGGCATCGCATCTCGTTGCGCAGAGCTGCTTCCCTTATCCTTAACGGGATTAATCACCGGCCCATTCCTAGCTCTCCACGGTAGAGTGTATGTAGTGAGCTCCGCGAACGGTCAATCGCTGTGAGGAGCTTGTGCTCATGAGTTTATCAAAATGATACAGCACGACTGCGGTCTGCCTCACTTTGCAGAGGATTGATTGATTGTGTCTGTAAGTGTGTCTGTGTGTGTATGCGTGCGTGTGACTGTGTGCGCGTGCGTGTCTGTGCGTCTGGGCGTGTGTGCATACGTGTCTGCGTGCGTGTGTGTACGTGTCTGTGCGTGCGTATGTGTGTGTGTGCGTGCGTGTCTGCAAGGGCGCGCGTGTGTTTGTGTGTGTACGTGCGTGTGTGCCTGTGTGTGCTTCAGGTGTGTATGTCCGTGCGTGCGTGTGTGTCATGGCGAGGCGTACGGTTGAATTACACCAATGCCGGACCCTCCAAGTACTAATCTGGACTTTCTCCCCAACATTGGTGGGTGAGATTGATCACACCGGCAGTATTTCAATCCTTCAGTTTAAATAGTGTGACATAAATCCGGTACGCGCTTATTCGCTTCAAACCTAGTAACGTCCAGACACGTGACATTAATAGTTTTGAAGTATCACTGTGAACCACTGTCAACAAAACCAATTCTCACTGTAATCTGACATTTCGAATTATCGGTTTTTACGAACACATTCCGAGTCCCAGAATCCTTTTTCTGTTGTTGTGCTTCTAATATCACATCGGCACTAAATTACCGTACCGCACGACATGTTATATAAATGTCATCCCGTCCTGGAAACAAAGAAGAACTTTCTGCGCTTTATTTAGTCGAAATGATACGTGAGTGAGTTGGGTTTAACGCCGCGTTTAACATTATTCCAGTTATATCACGGCGTATCATCTTAATGTGGGAGGAAAGCCCGAAGTTATGCAGGTCTCAGACGTTTACCACTTCGGTGAAACCCACGAGCACGGGTATGGTGCTGACAAACCTAGAAACAAAATCAGGGCGAACCGGGATTCGAACCCACAATCATAACCTCCTGGCGTAGCCAAGGGAGGCAACTCTGCACCGCGAATCACGGCGCCTTCGACGACGGGGCCCCAAATGATACGTGAAGAATGAGGATACTTCCGGAAGCTATTAAGCTCTCTACATCATTACAGGAACCGTTCCTTTGAATTCTTTAAAAACTTGCACGTCATAAACAAAGAAAATCTCATTCTCAACCCAAGGTTTATCTTAATTTTTCATTTTAAAAAATGAAATCTTTACTTCAATGGGGACCGGAAGACTCAAATTCAAAAGACTCAAAAGTGGGAGGGAAACATGCAACGCCCGATGACACAAACGCCGCCCTATTCCTTCTACAACAGTACGATGCCCACGAGATCTGCAACTTTGATTGTGTGATTGTTTCAGTTCTGACACTAGTATTGGATGTAGAGGTTGCTTTCGGACAGCAGAAACAATTAAGAGTGAAAGTTTTTAAAACAGGGGTAATGAAGAACCATCCCCGGTACCTATGTGGTATCAGCGAGTGAGTGAGATGGGTTTAACACTGCCTTGAACAGTATTCCAGTTATATCACGGCGCATCAGCTTAATGAGGGAGGAAAGCCCGAAGTGAAGCAGGTCTCAGACGTTTACCACTTCGGTGAAACCCACCAGCACCAGTTCTGACAAACCTAGAAACATAATCGGAGCGAACCGGGATTCGAACCCACAATAAAATACTTCGTTTCTACCACCCGTTCTGGCTTTAGCGACGTCAGCGTGCATTGACATTATACTATGTAAAACTGTAAGGGACATTCTCGCGATCTCGACCTTTGGAAACGAGCTAAATATGCCCAAAGTGCGAGAATGCGAGATCGCGAGAATGTCTCTTACAGTTTTCTATATAATACGATTTCAAAGTTCTCAACAAGAAAATATCATAAATATGACGTGAGTAGAAAAGGGGTTTAACCTCGCGTTCAAGATTATTGCACTAAGATAGCGATGTGCATGCTCGCGCTGTACAAGTTCGTTCTTATGTTACTTTTGTAGTGTTAGCCTACTGAAATACTATGGACCCGTGAAGATCCGGGGTAGAATATGTCTTCAGCAACCCATGATTGCCGTAAGAGGCGACTAATGGGATCGGGTGGTCAGGCTCGCTGACTTGGTAGACACATGGCATCGTATCCCAATTGGGCGGATCCATGTTCTTGATATCAATTACTGGATTGTCTGGTCCAGACTCGATTTTTTACAGACCGCCGTCATACAGCTGAAATATTGCTGAGTGCGGCGTTAAACAACAAACAAAACAAACAAGAAATACTATGCTGCAGCTCAACATGGATACCCTACGCCTGACCACCCGATCCCGTTAGTCATCTCTTATGACAAGCCTGGGTAGCTGCAGACAAGTTCTAACCCGGATTTGTACGGGGGACAAGTGACTACCAGTCAGGGCATAAGTAAGAAAAACACCACCACTTGACACTTAAAATACCAATTAATGGGTTTTGGGGATTAAACAGCGTTTGGAATGCGTAATTAATAACTGTCTTTAACGTGTTTACGTCAAAAGAAACAAAAACAATCGAACTGACCGACATGTGCTGATACTGTTAGACAAGGCCCCAAAGCAGTTCATACTCCGCATATCATTTGGATATAACGACTATTCGATAAAAATGGCGGCCATTTTGAAATTCTATATGGCCGCCAACATGGTGGAGAAAATCATTGGGCCCATGGAATTTGTTCACCTGTTGGTATGAAGGAGTGATTTAAAACAAAACAAAAGACTTGAGTAAACAAGTGCAAAAGTGAGCGTGGCTCACTAATACCCCCGACCCACCTAGTGTGTCAGTAGTCACAAATTAAATAGCTAGGATAGGGTTAGGCAGGGTTCCCCCTAGACTCCAATTTTTTTAGAGTCAAATGTTTTATTGTATGATTAATGAAATTTAAAGTGTTCATTGTTAATGTTACACTTAAAGTTAAGTATCTTTTAAATATTATATGTCTTTAGTTTAAGTTAACAAGTGCTAATTAATGTTCTCAGCTGATTGTACTACAGAGAAATAAAGGATAAATGAATGAAAAACAAAGTTTGTTGGTTTTATTTTTTCACAATCTTTAATTACTCACAGCTCATGAAACAATTTACAGTGACACTAATACAGGATGAATAAATAACATCAGTCTCAACTGTGAGACATAATTTAATTTTTAGTCATGGATGGATATTAAAATACATTTCATGTCAGATTATAATTTAATACCACTAACTCATTTACATCTTTAACTAGTTATCTTGTATTATATATCAACAGTGAAGTTGAACTGAAGAATTGTGAATACTCGTAATATTTTCTGGTTGAATACAGTTTGGTTAACAACAACACACACAACCAAAGCTTAACATTTCGTATATACCATATTTATTCGTGTATAATACACACTCGTGTATAATACGCACCCCTAATTATGTGCAATTAAATCCTGAAAAAAATATCTCTTGTGTATAATACGCACAGACTTTTCTTCAGTCTCATTTCAGGCTGTCATGATCTGTCATCGGAAATAGCATAACAAATCCGAATTGAATTACGCAAGTTAATCCTGTTGTTACACTATCTGGTAATAAAAATGTGTTCTCTGTATATCTGACCTTATGTTTGTCATCTATTTTATCAATTTTATTTAAAATTTCATTCAATAATGTTTACCTAAATTTCGGCAAAAACATGTGTCCCTCCGATACTTACAACTTCCGTTTACCCCGTTCCATAGGTTCCGCTTAACCACATACCGTGACCGCGCCAAATCACATTATTCACCGCAACAGTGATAATATTTTCTTTTGTTTCATTTTTTACGAGTCTACACATCTTGATAAACATATGTCATGGTTAACTTTTAGTGAGAAAATTTTAAGACGTTTGCATATATTGTCTTCGGAAAATGTTTATAAATTAAGTTCAGGTGAGTAGTTGTAATATTTTCATTCCAAAGCTGGTAAACAACAACATAGATATTTTGAAATTGCGTCAGTCATGCGCAGTCATTTATTTCTGGACGTATTTTTCCTTAATAGAGAGTCATAGAATTCTGCATCAGGGGAAACCCTGGTTAGGGTTTGAAAAATTCATTAAAAAATGGAAAATTAATAAAAACAATTTATTTCTTTTGACTGCACCCCTCCATATGACACAGATTATATTTTCTAAGTTTGAGATGAATCCCCTGAATAGTTTAAGAGAAATCGCGCGGACAAAGTTTTCGGACAGACGTTAGGGTTTGAAAAATTCATAAAAAAATGGAAAATTAATAAAAACAATTTTTTTACTTTTGACTGCACCCCTCCATATGACACAGATTATATGTACTAAGTTTGAGATGAATCCCCTGAATAGTTTAAGAGAAATCGCGCGGACAAAGCTTTCGGACGGACGGACGGATGGACGGAATCTTGGTATAACTATGTATACCCCCCAACAAATCCACAGTTCGCCCTGTACTGCAAGTAATCTTATCCCTGAGCTCCTGTCACGTGTTTACATCTCCTAACTGGCAACTACAACCCCAGCTGAATGCTGGTATCTCAATCTGCAGAACAAGCTTGAAATAATTTTCAAACAGTTCTCAGCTGGCACAAGGCAAACCTCAATCCAAATGTTCTTTCAAGCCAAATTAATATTCACAATATATGTAACTTGGATAAATCATGTTTGAATAAATACATGTAGTTTGAAGTTATAGTGTTTCGGTTCTTATAACTTTTCTTTATTATGTCAATTTGGTCCATTTTACACCTACCTAGTTTTATGTAATATTTTCCAATGCATAAAAGGTGGCATTATAACCAGATTGTACTGAACGTCTTTCGTGTTTACATTGGTTATATTATCTTCGCATTAGATTTATTTAAAATTCGTTTCCTGCATTAGGGAGAAGACATCAGAATTTTTAGATTTTTAGACAAAAACACGTACGATGCAATGTTAAGAGGACGTGAAAGAGTTGGGATTTTACTGGCGCTTTGATTGATCCGAGTCACATGTCTGAAACGATTTAACGATAAACTTACACCATTTTATTTCATTTGCCTTATTGGTTTACAAATCTAGATTTATGACATGTAGTCATTTTTTAATTTTTTTATCACGTATTTATGTGTAAAAGATGTGAACATTTCGCATCAGTAAGCGACAATTATAATTATTTGTCAAACCTCAATGTACAGAATTATAAGATCTGATTGGTCCAGGTGATCTTGATAAGATTCTGTGTCCCCGCCTTGGGTAGTAATACATTTCTCAGCGGGGGAATAAAACTCTAAAACCCCGCCACGAGCAGTACAGTCTGCACGTGTATTTCTGAGAGACAGAAGATATCCCTAAATCCCCACTCAAAGCAAAAAGCCGAACGCTTTTTTCCCCCGAGTCTCTGGACGTGTGACAAAGCACAAGTTTTTTATGCGTAGCTTGTGGTATAAAACCTGACGCGGGACGCATAAAATCCTCGTGATCCTGCTACAAATTATAATATTTGTATAATACATGTATGCACGTGTGACGCTTGGAACACTACCTGTAACATCTGGACAGTATTTAATGCGTGATGACAAGTGCGTTGACATAATAAAGTACCAACTGCTACGTTGTACAGCTTAAGCTCTATGAGTATCTATTTGACACTTTAAACCGGAGATGACTGTGCAGATGACGAAGTAAAACTTGTGACATTACGTGGTGGTACAACCCCTTTTGTAGAGGATATGAGCCTTGACAGCTGGGCTGAATTCATATTTTCTCTATCACGAGACAAGAACTCCTGGAACCTGCGATCAGTAAGCTATCTGTGGACAGTATATCTCCTACAATGTAAATATTTAGTATTGTCAATTTCTTTTCATAATGTTCTTGTAAATATGTTGTGTTAACATGAATCTCTCTCCGAAATTAAATTACACACACACACACACACACACACACACACACACACACACACACACAGACAGACACAGACAGACAGACACAGACAGACACAGACAGAGAGGCTCGCCACTGCACGATGGTTGGAGTGTGGAAAGCCCACGCCGCTCTACGACAGCCCAAACTCGATGCATGAGGCAATCGTATCGAGCTGAGATCTTTAAGCCGGTTGATCAGAATCGTTGGTCTTTGTCTGTTCTGGTAAGTCCACAATTCCTTATTTATGAATTTATATTATAGGAGACGTGTTGAAAGCTTTCCAGGACTTCCCACAAGCGAGTCCGTTAAACGCTCCTCGGACTCCCTCGCCAATTTTGACTGTTTGTAGGTAAAGCTACACCTGTTCCTTGTGTGTATTGATTCTTAAGAGCCAGTGAGTGAGTGAGTGAGTGAGTGAGTGGGTGGATGATTGAGTGAGTGAGTGAGTGAGTGAATGAGTGGGCGTTTATTACCGTTGGGCACCTGGAACAAACACAGACAATACACTGAGTACAGTAGTGTTAAGTTTTGTTCAACTACAAATTTAGTTTTGCGTCAGGTTCCTCCGTGGATAGCATAAGCTAAATATTCATAACGTAGCATTTTATGCATGTCATTTGTCATTAAAGTGCACGTTGCCATACCACACACGATAAATATATTTTTCAACCAAGTGTAAACATGTGAAAATTCATTTGGCCATAACCTCAAGATGGGTCATAAAGAGAAGGGACCACAGCTTAAGTTTTCAAAAATTCGTCCATCAGCGCCACGTTCTCAGCAAAATATACTCAACAACAAAAGTTCCTGTGAGACCAATATTTTAGTGTATTTTTCAACGAATATCTTCACAACCCGTACGTCGTTGCCTCAGATGTGCAGGGATTATCGCCAGAAGACCCGCCAGACGTCCCTTATTGACAGGAAACTACAGTGGTGCAGACAGCGTCTGTTCTATTCACTGACGAGTCTCGTTTTCACCTCAGCCACAGCGATGGACGGATTCGAGTTTACCGACGTCGAGGTGAACGTTACGTCAATCATTGTGTCATGGAAGAGGATCGGTTCGGGGTCGGCAGCGTTATGGTGTGGGGTGGGATTACAGCAAGACAGAGGACCCGTTTGATAGTGGTAGAGGGAAATCTCAATGGACAGCGCTACCGCGACGAGATCATCGGCCCTGTTCTTCTACCGTTTTTGCGTCGTCATGGCCCAGGCATTACCTTTCAACATAACAACGCCCGGCCTCATATTGCTCGACTTGTTCAGGAATCTCTTCAACAAAACAACGTGAATGTCATCCCCTGGCCGGCTCGCTCCCCTGATCTCTCACCAATCGAACACATGTGGGATGAGATGGATCGGCGCCTTCGACGTCAACCACGTGTTCCACAGACTCTCCAGGAACTTCGAAACATGCTCCAGCAGATATGGACAGATATCCCACAGGACGCTTGGTCCGTTCCATGCGTGAGTGAGTATGGTTTTACGCCGCTTTTAGAAATATTCCAGCAATATCACGGCGGGGGACACCAGCAATGGGCTTCACACATTGTGCCCATGTCGGGAATCGAACCCGGGTCTTCGGCGTGACGAACTAACGCTTTAACCACTACGCTACCCGACCGCCCCTCCATTCAATAAGACGAAGATGTGTTGCTTGCATCGCAACCAGAGGTGGACACACACGCTATTGATTTGTAAATTGACATTTTGGCATGTTCATGTGTTTTTTTTAATGAAATCACGCATTTTCTGACCTGAAGTCAGTATGGCAAATTAAACCATTTGAACACTTACAGGAGTCTTTTATCTGTTGCGAACCGATATTGTTTCAGATTTGGTAAAAAACATAACTTTGCTTTAAATCTTATTCAATGTCACAGGAACTTTTGTTTTTCAGTATACATGCAATCCACGTCCGACATTCCTGTCTACATTTGATCTATACTCGATCTACGTCCGACCTACCTGTCTATACCTGATCTGCATTCGATCTACGTCCGACCTTCCTGTCTGCATCTGATCTACATTCGATCTACGTCCAACCTACCTGTCTATACCTGATCTACATTCGATCTACGTCCAACCTCCCCGTCTGCATCTTATCTTCATTCGATCTACGTCCAACCTTCCTGTCTGCATCTTATCTACATTCAAACTACGTCCAACCTCCCTGTTTATACCTGATCTGCATTCGATCTACGTCCAACCTCCCTGTTTATACCTGATCTGCATTCGATCTACGTCCAACCTACCTGTCTATACCTGATCTACATTCGATCTACGTCCAACCTACCTGTCTGCATCTTATCTACATTCAAACTACGTCCAACCTTCCTGTCTGCATCTTATCTACATTCAAACTACGTCCAACCTCCCTGTTTATACCTGATCTGCAATCGATCTACATCCAACCTACCTGTCTATACCGGATCTACATTCGATCTACGTCCAACCTACCTGTCTATACCTGATCTACATTCGATCTACGTCCAACCTTCCTGTCTGCATCTTATCTACATTCAAACTACGTCCAACCTCCCTGTTTATACCTGATCTGCATTCGATCTACGTCCAACCTCCCTGTTTATACCTGATCTGCATTCGATCTACGTCCAACCTACCTGTCTATACCTGATCTACATTCGATCTACATCCAACCTACCTGTCTATACCTGATCTACATTCGATCTACGTCCAACCTACCTCTCTATACCTGATCTACATTCGATCTACATCCAACCTACCTGTCTATACCTGATCTACATTCGATCTACGTCCAACCTACCTGATCTACATTCGATCTACGTCCAACCTACCCGTCTATACCTGATCTACGTCCAAACTACCCGTCTATACCTGATCCACATTCGATCTACATCCAACCTACCTGTCTATACCTGATCTACATTCGATCTACGTCCAACCTACCCGTCCATACCTGATCTACGTCCAACCTACCTGTCTATACCTGATCTACATTCGGTCTACGTCCAACCTACCTGTCTATACCTGATCTACATTCGATCTACGTCCAACCTACCTGTCTGCATCTTATCTACATTCAAACTACGTCCAACCTTCCTGTCTGCATCTTATCTACATTCAAACTACGTCCAACCTCCCTGTTTATACCTGATCTGCATTCGATCTACGTCCAACCTACCTGTCTATACCGGATCTACATTCGATCTACGTCCAACCTACCTGTCTACACATGATCTACATTCGATCTACGTCCAACCTACCTGTCTGCATCTTATCTACATTCAAACTACGTCCAACCTCCCTGTTTATACCTGATCTGCATTCGATCTACGTCCAACCTACCTGTCTGCATCTTATCTTTATTCGATCTACGTCCAACCTACCTGACTATTTTTTATCTATACTCGATCTACGTCTAACTATATTAGTGTGTCATGGTTATACTGTTTTATGGTTTCATATTGTTTCATGGTTATTTTGCATCATGGACATTTTGCTTTATGGTCAGTTTGTTTCATGGTTATATTGTTAACTTTCATGGTTATATTGTTTCATGGGTATATTATTTTGTGGTTATATTGTTTCGTGGTTACATTGTTTCAAGGTTATATTGTTTCATGGTTATATTGTTTCATGGTTATTTTGCATCATGGACATTTTGCTTCAAGGTCATATTGTTTCATAAATATATTGTTTCGTGGATATTTTATTTCATGGTTATATTGTTTCATAGTTATATTGTTTCATAGTTATATTGTTTTGTGGTTATATTGTTTCGTGGTTATATTGTTTCATAGTTATATTGTTTCGTGGTTATATTGTTTCATAGTTATACTGTTTCATGGTTATATTGTTTCATTGTTATATTGTTTCATGGTTATATTGTTCCATAGTTATATTGTTTCGTAGTTATATTGTTTCGTGGTTATATTGTTTCGTGGCTATATTTTTTCATAGTTATATTGTTTCGTGGGTATATTGTTTCATTGTTATATTGTTTCTTTGTTTGTTGTTTAACAACGTACTCAGCAATATCCCCGCTTTATATCCGCGATCTGTAAATAATGGACCAGTCAATTGAGTGATTGACATCATGAGCATCGATCTACGCAATTGTGGTACGATGACATACATCAACCAAGTCAGCGAGTCTGACCACCCGATCCCGTTAGTCGCCTCTAACGACAAGCATAGTCGCTTTTTACGGCAAGCATGGGTTGCTGAAGACCTATTCTACCCCGGGATCTTCACGGATCTCATGTTGAGGTTACGAATGGGTGTTTGTTTTTGTGAAAATGTATAATAGTAAGTTTGGTGGGGAGTCGGGGTATCTTTTCAGGTGTTTTCTAACATATACCACTAATTATAACAGGATATTGGAAATAATCTGGCTCGACTACTCACATGACGCCGTGATACAGCTTGAATATTACTCAACAAAATCCTGAAAAGTGCTGACTGCGGTATCACACTATGTTCCAAGTTCAAATACTGATAGCTAACACAGCTCTTACAGCTAGTGAATGGGGACACACATACTGGAAAAGGGTTTGTGCCTGAGCCGAACTATTGATAAACAAATATACTGTATTACAACCCAGCACACAGTGAAATCGCCATTTTGTTCTCAAGGGGTAAAAGTACGTATGGGTTGATCTGATGGTCTTCAAATACAGAAATCCTACCATGGTCCACAACGTGTCGTTAAATACATCTACATAAAGGTAATAATTCATCACCAATGGCCAATTGGTTGCAGGTGTGAGTATTAGGGTATTAAATTATTATATTTATCAACGAGCCAAATCACTGTCAAACCGCCACGGATCGCTTGGAGGGATCCGGAATTTTTTTTAAAAAGTCACGAGATGTTAAAATATAAAAAGACCAGATGTAAAAGTACAAAAGGGGTTGGGTTGGCCAGCTTTAGCCCCAGTAGTCATGATGGGAGGACACCCTGATGGCTATGATACTTGCCCAGCTGTTGTTATCTAATACTTTTTTTCATAATGTTTCATTTGCTTCTAGTGCCTTGTTTGTTGTTTCTCTGGTGTACTTTATAAAGATACAGGCTACAATACTTCATTCTTTTCAGATGCCAATAGATTTACAAGATGATAGGTAGATTCATAATGATCATTTACATGTGGTAGATGGTTGCTTTGATACATTTCTCTTAATACATTACATTTCCCCTACTACAAGTAACCATAACATGAAATTCATCTTCAATGAATATTATTTTTACAAAATGGACAAAGTCTCTGTGCATATTCAATACTTGTGTACCTACCAGTTTCTACATCTAACCCTAAATTACCATATCTACATTTTGCCACAGCAGACTTTAAATAAACAGGGATATTTGATGAAGTAGAATCAACGATCCTAGCCATGTTATGGTTGATACATAACATTACTGAACCGCAAAAGAAAGGTCACCATGGATAGATATATGAGAAACCTTATTTGTCCAAACACTGTAAACATACTTTGAGACATATTAAAAAGATGAAACTTGGCAAAAAGTATCATCAAGGTTGAAATTACCCAGATCTTTAAATGACAACTTTTCATGCAGTGTCACTTGGGGTGACGTTTCATTTGCGGTTCTGTATATAATTTCTCAATAAGTTTCCACAATGACCTATAGTTGCGTCAGTTTTACTTGTTTAAAAATTTAAAAAGTAAATTCACTGCAAGTACAACAGTGTGACATCATCATAATTGTTTTATCCAGCATCCTTTATTGTCAAAAAGGTGGACTCTATATAGAGAATCTCCCCGGAGTCCCTTTTGATATATAATATATCATCACGAGTTGATAAAAGTGGAAAAACTCCGAGGCTTGCCGAGGATCTTTTCCACTTTTATCAACGAGTGTCGATATATTTGATATCAAAAGACACGAGGGTGAGTTTATATTTATCATCCAACATCATTCTTCTAACTTTTTCAGTTTATGTCCAACATCATTCTTCTAACTTTTTCAGTTTGTAGACAATATGAAGAAGTGTCTTAAGTGTAAAAAGTACTGCCAACAGCTTCAGTAGCAGAGCCATTAGTGATGCCATTTGAGTGACGCCAATGACGTCACAATGGTCTGCAAAGCATTGTGAGGCAATTTCATTGCAGCGATATCTACAATGTAGACATCGCTTGATCTCACCAAAGCGATATCTCCAGGTAGAGTGGTTACGCAGACGGCTCGGGTTGCTGGAATATTTCTAAGACGGCGTGAAACATTACTCACTCATTCGGATTACCCCCCAAAGGAGTGTGACGATAGTCTTGTGCGTCTGACTGACAGTCAACATGTGCAGGCCGTGGGTGACATCACACAGTGTCCTACGAGCAAAGCATTTTAACTCATAGGGCAATATTGTCTCATCTTAACTAACACGTGAATGTCGGATTCTGACTGGCTGAGACCCATTCTCTTATTTTCAATTACCCCCTAAAATGAAAGTCGCATTCCTCATGTTCCCCCTCGGAATTGCCGAACTGTTGGCATTACATTTGCAACATTCAAACAGCAATTTTGTATCTCGAATTAATTATGTAAGACGCCTTTTTCCGGATTTTTACGATATTTTCTGAATGAAAAGGAAATGGGGGGGAATAATGACCACTTCGGTTAAACCCACGAGCACGGGTATGGTGCTGACAAACCTAGAAACATAATCGGGGTGAACCGGGATTCGAACCCACAATCATAGGTTTCTGTCGTGTCCAGGGGACACAACTCTGCACAGCGGAATGTTAAATGGAACGAAGTGGATAAATGCCTGGTATTCTCACTGATTCGGACCAAGACATGACATAACTGCAAAATAATTAGGTGTGCCGGAAGTTAATTCGTTGTCCACCAGTCCCTTGGGTGACATATGTTGATATGTTGTTTTCACCAGTCGCTATATATATCTATATCTATATCTATATATATATATATATATATGAACTAATGCCGCTGCGACGTTAAGTACTGAGGTGAACTAATGCTGTTTAGTTTATTTTCACCAGTCGCTATATATATATATATATATAGGTGAACTAATGCCGCTGCGACGTTAAGTACTAACCCACTGACTTATTTTCACCGAGCCTGCACTCCATGGTATGTCTTCTCGAGACAGGAAGACAACATAATAATAACGTTATCCTAAGAAATTTCCTCCTACGTGTAGCGTTAGTGTCAGTGTTAGTGTTAGTGTTAGTGTTAGTGTTAGTGTGTGTGTGTGTGTTTCCTGGGATCTACATATTACGCGCTACTCTGTTCAACCTTGATTCTGATATCTGATAACACTGTCCTGCCCAGCATGTGAATAACTCGGTCATCACGCAGTAAGTGACTGCACACGACGAATCTTGGGAGCCAGTTGAATGGGGTGATCTGAAATTTAGGGCAAACTATTGAGAGACAAAGACAAATATTACACTTTTTTTGGATTGTTAAAAAAACAAGGTATTGTTTCGCTTTACCATCTCTCACCTAAGCTTGCCCTGACTCTAACAATCTTTTTCAAAATCCAATTTCGTTTTTGCACCAAATTCAAACTTTTGCACACACCCAGTCTCGCAGGGTCACTTAGCGGTTCTCACCTTTATGCGTGAGACCAGGTGGCACATTCGAATCAATTTTAAAGATTTGTGACCTTCAGAAATCATCTCTTTAAATTTAACTCTATCTCCCTGTCTATTCAGTTTTTAAAAATGTGACGAGAAATGAACAATATTTTTAACTGGCCTTATGCAAATACGTGATATTTATCTGTGGATTAACTCAGAAAAAATCCTCTCACGTTATCGACTTGTATGCCGCGGTGGTACCTATTATGTATCCCGATAGTGTAATGCATCCGTGCTCCTTTAACGCAGATAACGCTACCCAGTGATACCTACGACAATCTTCAGTGAAAGCGTGAAATAACAACAGCATAGATTCGCCTGTCAGGGATATCGCCTCAACATTCGGGTCAATTCTTTAACAAACGCTCAACATCAACTTATTGAAGTGTTTGCAAATACACGTCCATGTAATAACCCGAGCGGGCGGAACGGGAGACAGTCTATACAGTGAGGCGACAGCGAGATACTACTTTGGTAAGTACTCTATTATACATACAACGAGTTATGTCGTAACCGCTATAGCCCCTACTGAATGTCGATAAACACACCGGTACATACATGTTATCTGCCACACCCCGCTAACTCGCAAACGCAGCCAACCACTGACATTACCTGCATATGCATTCACGATAGCTGCTGAACAGATGCTCACATTGATATATATCCTCTTTCAAACCGGAATCGCATTGTGTCAGCTGTGCTGTGTCAGTGGTAAGGCTGTTTCCGGCTTCCTTATGCACATGCACTATAACAAATAGATAATACTTAAATATCGCAGTATTGATTCTCGGGGGAAGATCTAAATGTCGTATTGACCTTCCCCTATGAAGAGGCATTGGGCTGGTGGTTCGGTTTGCTCGTACGTACCGTACATATACCACACGGCTGACAACTGAATCAGGAATATGTTAGTAAGATTTAAGAAAGCGTTGAGGACCTTTCGTTGTGTTTGTTTCAATCTTTCAAATATTTAAAGAACACCAAATCTGTTCGTTTCGTTTCTCCTCATGTTTAGTATATGTTTACTGGTTTCTGTCAACGCATCATTTGTTCAGAATTTCGTTTCTAATCTTCATGTCACTGGCTACTGAGCAAGACGCGATTTCATGGGGTGGTGTCAGGCATGAATACACGGGTCCTAAACTGGACTCGATTGCTTCGATTGATAATCAAGAATTTTTTTAAGTACTGACGTCATATTATTGCACATTCTAATAAGCCTTTAGCCTATTATAGGTAGAAATTTAAACAATTCTACCATTGGCGCCCTACACTTTGAGGGGCAGACTTATGGTTAAAGCGTTCGCTCGTCACGCCGAAGGGGCGGGTTCGATTCCCCACATGGGTACGATGTGTGAAGCCCATTTCTTGTGCCCCACTCCTGATTTTTGCTGCAAGAGTGCTAAAAACTGCGTCCAAGTGAGTCACTCACTGAACGTTGAGTGTATGTTCCGCCTGAATAGAAACATTAGTTTTATGTAACATGCTGTCTGTAATTTTGATATACCGTATTCGACGTATTAAGCGCCCAGGGCGCTCTCAAAATTGGAAATAGTGGGCTCTTATTAGAATATAATTTTAACAAAAACAGAGTTGAAAAATTGTAAATTTCGTACAGTAGTTTATGCTGACAGCCTGAAATGATTCAAAAGAAAAGTATGTACGTATCATACACGAGAGATATATTTTCCAGAATTTAATTGCCCACAATTAAGGGTGCATATAACACACGAGTGAGTATTATACACGAATCAATAAGTCTTGTGTACATTGATCAATCGGAAGGGGTGCTAATTGTTCACTAGCAAATATATTAGAAAATATCGCCATGGGCGCTTATTAGAGCGGGGCGCTTATTACGTCGAATACGGTACTCGTATTCAATTATTCTAATTACCGCATTTTTTTGCAACCAGACGCAGAATTATTTGCGTCTAATTTTCATTTGTATATAAGTATAGGACGCAGGAGGCTGGGTCCGGTGAACCTTTGCTATGCAATGTTTGCGTGGCCACTTGTCAAGGGCGAGAAGCCGGATTTTACACCGCTGAAACAAACGCAAACAGAGAGGCAATGAATGCTATGACCTCATACGAACTAACTTTGGGCATTTTATATCATATGAGGCCACTCCTTTGAAACATATAATCATCGTATATTGCCGTATGTACATTCTCCTTATCCCCTACATGTGATACACGGCCGATTTATTTGCGTATAGTATAAAACAAAGATATTCATTTATACACATTTGTATATACATTGTCAGCAATCTGCTATGAATATTTATATTTTGCTGAAGCCCGACACGTAAAACCAGATATAAAAACTTTTATAAGAAAACATCTGGAACCGTGTTCCCTCAACGGATGCAGCAGCAAATACTGGAGGGTATACAGTATACTCATGACATGTATATGCAAGTCCAAACAGAAATACTAACAATTCATGAACATATGTTACAAATGAATTTCATAATTTATTTTATATAGTGCAACTCGCATTGTATTTGCAGTATT
Organism: Haliotis rufescens; assembly: GCF_023055435.1. Taxonomy (NCBI): domain Eukaryota; kingdom Metazoa; phylum Mollusca; class Gastropoda; order Lepetellida; family Haliotidae; genus Haliotis; species Haliotis rufescens. The sequence continues at coordinate 9,938,611 of NW_025963813.1, read as the reverse complement.
ATCAAAAGCTCTTCAGCTTAGTATATATGGTCTTATTTTGAAGATATGTGATATAAGGGCTCTGCAGCAGAATGATAGTTTTAACAGATGTACAAATTACAAATCATGCATAAAGCAACACTGTATTATGAAGGCCCGCCGGCCAAGCAACATTACTGCATCCAACTATGGACTTTCTCAATGAAGCAACGCTGTATTGTAAAGACTCGCCAGCCAATCAATAGCATCACTTACAACAGTACACATTACCCTCAAATGTGCATTCTATTTCCACGACTATCTGCAACACATGAAATCATTAAATCATAAAATGAAGAACAATTTTAATATACATGTTCATAAATATATATAAGAAACAAGTGTGAGGCCGTGCATGCACAGTGAGCGAGAGAAAAAAAATTCAAACTGACTGACTGATATAGGAGATTTAACGTGCGCTTTCCGGCTGTAGCGTATGGGCCTGGCCGGGCCGGGCCATTTAGTGTATTCCGAAAAGGGTGAAAGTGGTGTGTGCAACACAAGAGGGGACTTTAAGGGGTTGCTTATATTGAGGTTTTGGAATTTTTAAATTTGGAATAAATGCCGAGGTGGGTGGAGGGGGGAACTAAGGGAGCCGGGTGAGGTGGGTGTTTGTATGTTTATTGGATTTTGGATTGGTACATTGATGAGTTTTTAGATGCGCTTAATTAGATCTGTTTTGATTAGGAATACGCCTAGGGCCTTGAAGTTTTCTAGTTTATTTTGAGGGCAGTTTGACCCTCAACGTCTTAGGTTGTAAGTGTTAAGTTTTGAGGTTTAAGTTTTCACATGACGTGCGCAAAGATATTTTTTTGCTAACCTAATATGACACCGTGCACGGTAACAAAAGACACCATTGCTAATAATATTGCTTTATTTTCACATATGCTGGTACCTTTTTCTATCAAGGCTCATAGAACCTCATTAACCTCATAATGCTGAGGGCCTGGCTAAGCAAAACAGTATTATACAAGCCGACGCGTTCCCATTCGACCATGGCTTTCTCACCTCCCTTCACCCGGTTGCCAGTGCTTTTGACAATTGTGAGTGGGAGACCTATAAGTTAAACAAGTAAAAGATGTCAATGTATTGATACTTCTCCGGAGCTACAAAAAGCCATCTTAGCGCTAAGCTGGTCGTAACTCTCATACTTTAACACTATGTTTTTACATATCTTTGTATACTGACTGAATGCAGGCATCATATATACAAGTGAGTGAGTTGGGTATAACGCCGCTTTTAACAGTATTCCAGTTTTATCACGGCGTGTCAGCTTAATGTGGGAGGAAAGCCCGAAGTGATGCAGGTCTAAGACGTTTACCATTTCGGTGAAACCAACGAGCACGGGTATGGTGCCGACAAACCTAGAAACATAATCGGGGCGAACCGGGATTCGAACCTACAATCAGGTTTCTCGCGTACCCAAGGGACGCAACTCTGCACAGCGAATCGCGGCGCCTTAGACGACTGGACCACCCTTGCCCGGGTCATAACCGAGCCGTATACTAGTTAGTAGACTATATAAACATCAACCTCAGGCAAATAAACATATGAGGCAGTGTACCCAAAACTGTAGCACTTTCTCATTCACATTATACTCCCCATAAGCCACTGTTTCGTTAAAACATGACCACAGTTCAATACAGTACTTCGATAAAGTCTGTGTTAGTAAAATACTCAGCGTACATAGGAAACGTCGACATTCTGTGGTGAAATGGTTGCTGCATCTAACGCGCCAATGCTGGCAATAAAATGTTGTTATATTACCGAACCATTGGACTAGTGCACAGCATGGCTTGGGTTTACAGTGCTAGTGTACAGCATTCCTTGAGTTTACAATGCTAGTGTACAACATTGCTTGGGTTTACAGTGCTAGTGTACAGCATTCCTTGAGTTTACAATGCTAGTGTACAACATTGCTTGGGTTTACAGTGCTAGTGTACAACATTGCTTGGGTTTACAGTGCTAGTGTACAACATTGCTTAGGTTTACAATGCTAGTGTACAACACTACTTGGGTTTACAATGCTAGTGTACAACACTACTTGGGTTTACAATGCTAGTGTACAACATTGCTTGGGTTTACAGTGCTAGTGTACAACATTACTTGGGTTTACAATGCTAGTGTACAGCATTACTTTGGTTTACAATGCTAGTGTACAGCATTACTTGGGTTTACAGTGCTAGTGTACAACATTGCTTGGGTTTACAATGCTAGTGTACAACTTCACTTGGGTTTACAGTGCTAGTGTACAGCATTGCTTGGGTTTACAGTGCTAGTGTACAGCATTGCTAGGGTTTAAATTGCTAGTGTTTCCGTAAGTCATGTATCGGTAGGTCATGTATCAGTAGGTCATGTTTTGGTAGGTCAAGATTATTTCACTCAAGTTGCAACGTGCGTGCGTGTAGCTGCTTACTACAGCCCGGAATTATGCTGGTTTTATAGTCACTGTGCCCGCCAGCCCGCTCAGATACCATGCCGCATTGTATTATGGGTATCCTCAAACTCAACCGGTCCGACTAATATCCCAATGGTAACAACGAGCACAGTAATTTAACGTCTGTGGCATGACTCAAATATTTATCAGACCGCGGAGACATAGTAGAACATTGGAGACTGGAGTAAATCGGAATTCACCTATTCATCTATTCACCATCAAGTGCGGCGAGTCGTGTATAGGACATTCCACTTTAACGCAGTTGCAACACCGACTGTGTGTCATTGTGTGTTCAGAGGATAACAAGGTTGAGTGACGTGACCTTGAGTAACAGTTCATTTCGTGCACCGTCTGACCTTCCTAAAACATATTTAAATATTGATGGTGACAGAGCAGCGTCAACCAAGGTCAGTTAATTGTTATAATTGCATGTTCCTGGTACCATGGTCCAATTGCACATTGCGCTGTGGTGTTTAACAGCCGTAACTAGGTTACATGTGTCGTTGTGTGTTATGACATTATTCCGTACACGTCGCAGTAGGATCACGTTGTCTAGGTTTTTAAGTTGACGATGATGATGTTCTCAAACTGAATTATATTTACAATTCTTATTTATCGACATGAGTGCATTATTGAAATTAAATATTTCATTCAGTTTGGCCATAGTTAAAAAAATTTGTAATGCTGAAAACTGTAGCTGTTAGAATTATGACACTGGGAACGGAATTCGAACGAATGTTCAATTATATATGTATGGGGCTGCCATGTCACAGGGGAGTAGCTCACATACACTGCCGGGCAAAAGAAAGTGTGCTCCATGTTTGATGGTGACTGAAAAACAAAAAGGGGCGGCGGGGTAGCCTCGTGGTTAATGCGTTGGCTCGTCACATCGAAAACCGGGTTTCGATTCCCCTCATGCGTACAATGTGTGAAGCCCAATTCTGGTGCCCCCCGCCGTGATATTGCGAAAAACATTCACTCAAAACACACGAAAGTTTGGCCTTAAGTTGGCAGTGTTTCGCAGGCTGCTTTCAGCCTAGTAAAGTTTTGATGACGTTCGTAATCTTTAAGTCAAATCCAGTTTTTTAAGTGTATCCTTTTTATGTTTGCCAGAATATATTATATGTGTGTGTGAGGTTTTGGGCGGGAGGTTGGGCTTTTCAAAATTACTGCTATATTAACTACTTAATAAGCATCAATGACTAAGGAAATCTACAAACAGCAGACAATGTGACCTTGTGGTGTAAAGATAGCAAGTGAGCTATACCCAAAGGCTGGAAGACCTTAAGTAACACGTGTCCTATATACGTCACAATGGAATTCCCTGCACGAGACAGAAGTGTTTCTGTACCAATTTGGATCAGTGTGTATAAAACCCCAGTGACTCTAAAAAAACACAGCCTTGGTGGAAGCCTTCGTTTCCTACCTTTAAGGTGGCGCTATTATTTCTTCCCCGCTTGGAATCATATCCCAAATTTATTCCGATTCCGACAGCCTACACATGCGGTTGGCTTTCACCAATGTGGAAGACGTCTCCAATCTTCGGTTTTTCCAACTTCTCTCCTGTATTTAGGGGCCGTGTGGTAGCCAAGTAGTTGAAGCGATCGCTCGTCACGCCGAACGGCGGGGTTCGATTCCCCACATGGGCATAATGTGAATCCATGTCTGGCGTCCCCACCGTGATATTGCTAGAATATTGCTTAAAGCAGCGAAAGACCAAAGGCACTCTCGAACAACTACATTTAGCTGACACGTCGGATATAAGGGAAATACTGGCAGCATGAAACGCAAGTCACTCATCCATCCTGTCTGAAAATTATGCCTTTGCATTATGGACCGTCCCGGTGGTCTTGTGGACAGAGGGTCTCCCCGGGGAGCGGAAGGTCGGTCGTTCGATCCCCTGGCCGCGTGATATCGAAAGATGATACTTGTTGTTGCATTGCCTGGCGCCTGGCATTCAGGGGGTAAAAAAATGACTGGTCGGCTCGAATCAGTATACTGTGAATGGAGTATCCATGTTAAACTACGGCATGGTATCTCAGTGTGCTCGCCCAATGAGACCAGCACTTGTCCGGAAAATTACAAGCAGCCACGAGCACACACACACACACACACACACACACACACACACACACACACACACACACGTGCAAGTTCGTTGCTATATGCAAGTTCAATAATCTTGAACGTGACCTTAAACCCCATTCACCTCACCATTATTATTATGTCAATTAGTTTTTCATGTCTCTTTTCAGGCTGCGTTAAATCATGGCCGGTCGTGACAGTACTTTAGCAGCATACCTGGCCGTGGCACTTATCGGGACAATTCTAGCTTACTATGGGGGTGTTTGGTTTAAACACTATGGAGGAAAGTGTGTTGATCGGGCCATAAAAGATCTGACATTGGACAGTTATTACACATTGAGAATACACGACTCATTTTCTCACCTGAAACCCGCGTTAATTGGCAGAATCGGTCTGGACACTGAGAGCTCCGACTTCAGAGATTGTGGCATCAGAGGTGACGTTAATGCGTTGTGTGTGGATCAGATAGGGAAACAACAACTGCAGGTCGTGCGCACTGAGGAGGAAAATGTCGTCTGCTATGACGTGAGAAGAAAAGCTCTGCAAACTGTGTCCCAAGAGATTAAGGATTGCTTCAGTTTGTCCGCAGCGCAGTGGTACGGCGGTTTTCAGCACGTCCATCAACCTTGGCCTCTGAATGCGATGAATTTGGACTTGCAGCCTTTCGTATCCACAGACATGTTTACTCACAAGTCAGACATAGGTGGCGTTATAGAACGGTATTTCATCAATTCAAACGGCGTAGGTATACGTATAAGTAACGACGTCCCCCTGTACGTTAGCATGAATCAGTCTGGAGACGGGGAAGTTTGCCTTGTCAGCAAATCACAAGGTTACCCCTACATGAACAACAACAACGTCCTCCCCGAACTCAACTACACCATCTGCCGAGCGTCAAATATCAAGCTCCTTCACGACGCCATGTCAAGACGGTACATTGACCGTCCAGAGAACATACCAGATGAGAAGATGTTCAGGTTCCCAGTGTGGTCAACGTGGGCGCAGTTTAATAAAAACATCAACGAAACACTTCTAATGGAATTCGCGAAGGCTATCAAAGAAAATGACTTTTCCTATTCGCAAATCGAAATCGATGATGACTGGACCCCGCTTTACGGAGATCAGGAATTCGACATTAACAAGTTTCCAGATCCTGGTAAAATGATCCGGACATTGAACAACATGGGGTTCAGAGTGACGGTGTGGGTGCACCCTTTCATGGAAGTCAACTCCAAGGCTTACAAGGAAGCAGCAAGGGAGAAACATGTCGTCATGACAACCGACGGCTCCGCCCCAGCCTTGGTGAAATGGTGGAACGGGGATGAAGCTGGATTGCTGGATGTTACCAATAGCAACGCCGTACAGAGATTCCTGGAGAGACTTAGGAACCTCAGGGCCTCACACAACGTCAGTTCCTTTAAATTCGACGCTGGTGAAGCCTTTTACTACCCAAGGTCATACTCCATTAAATCACCCTACCCTAACCCCGAGAACTATGCACGCCTGTGGGCAGATCTGGCCTATCAATCAGACACTGCAGTTAGACACCAGGAAGTTCGGGTAGGGTGGTCATCGCAAAAGTATCCTATTTTCGTTCGTCTTTTTGATAGGATGTCTTCTTGGGGTTATGATACTGGTCTTAAAACTGTCATCCCAGCCATCCTTACATTTGGTATCCTTGGTTACCCGTTTGTGTTACCCGATATGATTGGTGGGAATGCGTACCAAGACGACATCACCTTCTCTGGAGGGGCCTATCCTGAAAGGGAGCTATTCATACGATGGTTGCAAGTGAATACATTCTTGCCTGCTGTTCAGTTTTCAATTGCGCCCTGGATCTACGATGCGGAGGTAGTAACTATTGCTAAAGCACAGATGAAACTGCGTAAACGATATGCGGACACAATTATTTCATTAGCGAAAGAGAGTGTTAAACAGGGTAGTCCAATTATACGACCACTTTGGTGGATCAGCCCTGAAGATGAAATCGCCCTCACGACTGATTCCGAGTTTTTACTTGGTGACGACCTTCTCGTGGCCCCTGTCTTAGACAAGGGAGCTAACTCCCGAGACATTTATCTACCAAGGGGATTATGGGTAGATCAGCTCAATGGCGACAAAAAGCAGGGACCAATATGGTTGAAGGATTACCCAGCTGAAATAGAAGACCTCCCACATTTCACAAGACAAAGAGATACTTAAAGTGCAAGTCTCGTTGATGTATACAACTTTGCAGAATTGGGTAGATCGTAACATCGTTAATGCAAATACTGCAATGAAAATATCGAAAGCGGCGCGTAAATAAGGTACATTTGCATTCTAGTATTGGCTATCAATTGCAAAGGCTGAAACGAAAATACAGCGGGGGTGGAGCCTTTACATACGGAGGCTCCATATATGGTCATGTTGGAGGACATGTCCAAAATTACACATTTGATCGCATAAGCATGACCTTCTATTCGCATCCTAATGAGCAAGCAACTGTTCACGGTCATAACAAAGCAAACCTATTCTCCACCCTTTTTAACCCTAAGACATTCTCCTATTTACAATTAAACAATGACCATTTGTATACAGTATTTCCCTTCGTATGGGTGAGATGAAAAGATTAAAATATGCTCCTCTTTCATGGTGAGAATACGATGTGCGAAGTATGCTATTTCTTCAATTATAGCGTTTATTGTTCTCTTTTCGGTACATGAGTTTGTTTTTGGACTCTTCTTTGTTTAAAATATTCGCTGATCTGTGTATAAAATGATGAAGCATCGATCGTGCTTACTTCGTTCCTTTCTGAGGTATCGTGAGCTCAAATCGATCCTAACTTGCCGATATGTCCGACTCTGCCAATATTTTTCGAGTGAGTGAGTATGGTTTTACGCCGCTTTTAGCAAAATTGCAGTAATATCACGGCGGGGGACACCAGAAATGGGCTTCACGCATTGTACCCATGTCGGGAATCGAACCCGGGTCTTTGGCGTGACGAGCGAACGCTTTAACCACTAGGCTACCCGACCGCCCCCAATAGTTTTCGAGTTATCGTTGGATGTGAATGTTTCTGTGCCGTACATGCATGCATGCTAATGTATGGCAGTTGTGTTCATGTTGAAATACCATATAGCCCCATGGCCGAGTCAGGATCCGCTGATTGCGGGTTAGAATCCCAGATCTGTCCGGATCTAGATCCATGGTTTATAGTCACCATAGCCGTTCTCGTGGACTTCGTCAACATTTCACACGTCAACAACCGTGGCGCTGAGAAAGATTTGTCAATCAGTGTTAAAGTATGGGAGTTGCGACCATCTTTGTTCTAAGATCTCTATTTGTAAGTAGGCTCTAGCCATGAAGGACAATGACCAGCGCAGAATGCCCATCTGCGTTACGTACTGCATTGTTAGCTAGTGATAATGGCAAAACAGTACACGAGAGGTAAAAGTAGTACAACCATGATAGTGATATGATAGATAAGTGCGATGAGATGTGGGAGCGAGTTCCAGCAGTGATGTGTAGGTGATATAACAGTGACCTTGCAGCGATTAAGGAAACAAATAGTCTCTCACTGTTTCGACAACAGGAAAAAGTTTCTGTTTCTTAATTTCCGTTTGAGTTGACACTAATGTAAAATCTTCGAACAACATAATATGCATGATTTTCAAACACGCAATATACCGTATTTTCCAAACGTATTGTGGTACGTATCCATAGGTTTTTCATATCCTGGTATACCGGTAATGTCGCGGTAAACAAGATCATAAACTTGGCCAAACTGCCAAATATCTAGAGCCAAGTGTTTTCAACAACAATCACCCGCATCAAGCTATGATGCAGCACTCTTATTGACCCTGTTCTACTTCCACTGGCGTTTAACTTTGACCAGTTGTCAAGGAGAGTGACGATATAAGCGTAGTGTCCCTCTACAGAGATAGGAGGCCTCTCTGATAGATCACTATATAGATTATATAATAAATGACAGTAGCATGTCAATGACAATTTTATATAAGAGGGATATGATAATGAAGCGATATACATCCAATATTATCTAGTTTGTCAATGAATAAAACAAAAAGACAGATTTCATTATTTTTAATAGCCATTTATGTCAGCCTCCAAAGACAAGACAGGCATAACGAGAAATGTACATCTACGTGTATGCTGACACAGAAACAAAATATATATCTTCTCTCACATAATACATTACAGACGCCTTAATATTACTTGGTTGACGGAACGGTGAGCTAAAAAATCACGACTGTGAAAAAAAGTTTAATGTTGTTTTTGTTAACACTGAGACTGACAATCGCTCTTAAGAATAAGACAGAATTTGCTCCAATACTATCCCTCACTTCAATGGAACACCACACGTTTTTATGTGAACGTTCTACACTATTAACATTTAACATCGCTGCTTGGTTTTTTACTACAATACCTAAAAAAACTTGAACATTTTAATTTTCTTCTCGTCACCCGACACTATATTAAAAGAAAAGAGAAAATAACTGAAGAATATAATTTTAGTTATATCTTATTTCGAACACCGACCAAAACCTTGTAGAAAATATCCGTTAACCAACTAAAAATAAAATGAAGCCAAAACTTATGCTTGTCCACAGCAGAGCACTGCTGTTATGTTCATGGCTGTGTTGGTCGACATATTGATACGTGTCTCCCTCGAGTTGGTGCCAAGGTGGGGCAATATGATGCAGTTATCCAACGCCATGAGGGGATGGTCTGTAGGGAGCGGTTCTGGTTCTGTGACGTCAAGGCCAGCTGCTGCTATGTCCCCCTGGGTTAAAGCCTGGACGAGGTCGTCATGGTTAACGATTGGTCCCCTGGCCGTGTTGATGAGAATGGCGGACTTTTTCATGCTGGCGAACGCGCTCGCGTTGAACATGTCCCGGGTGCGGGGTGTGAGGGCACAGCAGATGCAGATGATGTCGGACTCGCGGAGCAGGGTGTCATAGTCCACAAGCTCGGCACCGACATCAGCTGCATACCCCGCTTGGAACTCGTCGTAGTAGATGATGCGGCTGACACCGAAAGGTTTCATTCTCCTGGCTACCCCGAAGCCCACCCTCCCCATTCCGATAATCCCCAGGGTGCGGTTGACGGATTCCACCCCACACAGCCACATAGGTCGCCATAAGCCCCACTCTCCCGACTTGACCGCCTGGATGCCTGAAACACGAGATGCAGCTGACTTATTGTAAGTCTTGGATAAGACGTTAGAGTGAGTGAGTGAGTGAGTGAGTGATATAGGTTTAGCGCCGCTGTGAACAGTTTTTCAGTTATATCACAGCACGTCAGCTTCATGTGGGAGAAAAGCCCGAAGTGATGCAGGTCTCAGATGTTTACCACTTCGGTGATACCCACGAGCACGGGTATGGTGCTGACAAACCTAGAAACATAATCCGGGTGTACAGTGATTCGAACCCAAGATCATAGGTTTCTGGCGAGACCAAGGGACACAACTCTGCACAGCGAATTGCGCGTATCAGCCGAATAGGTAAGGATGTTGATTCTGTCGTGGAGTCCCTGTGGAGAGACAATAACGAAGTACTGGGGGCGTATTCTGTATGCGGTACTGGGGGCGTATTCTGTATGCGGTACTGGGGGCGTATTCCGGCAGGACAATGATAAGAAACCTGTGAGTACATGCCTTCGGCAAGTCGTCGCGTTGTCAACAACAGCAACGCCACCGTCAACTCGGCAGCGCTGTCGGATGCGACGTCCGGTGTATTGGCAACCTGTACCCCTCTTTTGGCGCATTCACGTGCGTCAATGTGCGCCATGCCCACGGACATCGTGCCGATAATTTTCAAATTGGGACCTGAAAGAAAGAAAAACAATCATGACACAATCATGAATCAACACACTAAAGATCTTCTTGAACACTCAAATGTCAACAGTTGGTTGGTTGGTTTGTTGTTTAACACCGCACTAAGCAATATTCCAGCTATATGTCGGCGGTCTGTAAATAATCGAGTTTGGACTAGACAATCCAGTGATTGATATCATGAGCATCGATCCACGCTATTGGGATCGATGACATGCATCAACCAAGTCAGCGAGCCTGACCACCCGATCCCGTTAGTTGCCTCTTACTAGAGTGAGTGAGTATGGTTTTACGCCACTTTTAGCAATATTCCAGCAATATCACGGCGGGGGGGACACCAGAAATGGGCTTACCACATTTTACCCATGTCGGGAATCGAACCCGGGTCTTCGGTGTGACGAGCGAACGCTTTAACCACTAGGCTACCCGACCGCCACTAGTTGCCTCTTACGGCAAGCATGGGTTGCTGAAGACCTGTTCTACCCCGGATCTTCACGGGTAAAAAAATCAACAGAGATGACATCATTTGACAGTTTGGCTGATCTCAACGATGCGGTTTCACATCTCCCCGTATGTAAATCGTAAAATGTTACATATGTTTACATGTATTTGATAACAATGTTCTAAAAATGTTATGAATTCAATGTTATTAAACGAATGTTCCTGGTCCCTTGCAGTCCCATATATATATATATATTCTACTGTATTGGAAATTCCAAAATAATGTTCGTTTTTATTATTATATTACATCCCACTTCTCTACAAAATGGAGGGCTGATGGCACAAAGGTCATCGCCCTGTAAACCACGTGGATTGTTAAAACATAAATCAGCAAGCAAGCAAACAATCAGCAATATTCCAACTATACTAATATTACGGCGGCCTGCAAATATTTGTGTTTGTTGTTTAACGCCGAACTCAGCAATATTCCAGCTATGTGACGGCGTCAGTATATAATCGAGTCTGGACCAGACAATCCAGTGATTCATGTCATGAGCATCGATACACGCAATTGGCATACGATGACATGCATCAACAATGTCAGCGAGTCTGACCACCCGATCCCGTTTGTCGCCTCTTACGACAAACATGGGTTGCTGAAGACCAATTCTAACCACGATATTCACGGGTGGACGTTTCCGATGCTAATTGCTAATCCAGTTAAAAGGAATTGAGATATATAGCATGCAGGGCAAAAGAAAGTATACGCTTGAAAATGGGATTACAAGAAACCTGACGTGGCAGACGCAGTGAGAAATATTCACGATCATTGATAGAATGCATGTAATGTCGCCTCTGATCACCGTATCAAATGACCCGTGAAGATTCCGGGGTAGAAAAAGTCTTCAGCAACCCATGCTTGCCGTAAAAGGCGACTAACGGGATCGGGTGGTCAGGCTCGCTGACTTGGTTGATGCATGTCATCGATCCCAATAGCGTGGATCGATGTTCATGATATCAGTCACTGGATTGTCTGGTCCAGACTCGATTATTTACAGACCGCCGTCATATAGCTGGAATATTGCTGAGTGCGGCGTTAAACAACAAACCAACCAACCAACCAACCAACCAACAACCCCGTATCAAATACATCACCATCAATTTTTTATCCACCATCAGACATGAGTGTGAACTTTCTTTATCCGGCGGTTATCCGAGCACGTGCATAATTCATGTTGTTATTTTGCAGACATGGCATCCCATGGCCGCTCCCTGAGTTTGTATATTTCCTTTCATTCTTTCTAAGTGTCGTGCGTCACTGATCGCGAGAATGCAGAATAGAATCGTCATGTTGCGATTAGGCAATACAGTAAAACTAGGTAACTGCAACTGGTAAATATCCCATGTCATGACAATGGCATCATGCAAAACGATTATCTAATAGTTCAGTAATATGAAAGAATCACGTGTTCTTAACTTCTTTTGAGTAGTATACAATGCAGTCACTTCATAATATACTACTCAAAAGAAGTTAAGGATCACCTGATTCTTTCATATTACAATAGTTAATCTTTCATGCCATGACAGATTAACATTACCAATATGAAAGAATTTGGTGATCCCTAACTTCTTTTGAGTAGTATACATCGGCGATGTGGGATCGTAGTCCTCGCGGGAGTTAAATATTTTTTTCTAAAAAATACAAACTTTACAATAATAATTGACTTTTAAGGACATATTAAATTTAATAGTAAATGGAACAAAAGAGACAAACCCATAGACCTGAGTCATCCATTAACGCATATGGTGGTTTGTTCTTTGAGACTGATGATATGCACGGCATGCTTATTTTTTATTAGTGATCCATTGTCGTTGACATTATTTATTCATAATATGTATACGTTAAATGGCCCGTATTGAAATGCAAGTACGACACGCAAGGAAGCGTCGCTCTGTCAAGCATCATCAAAGCATACATGCTGTAACATATTTGACAAACAAAGGTTCGTTTGTCAGACTTTCAAAGTACTTATGTATTATTAAATGAATATAATAACGAGGCAGTCTTAAAAGTGAGTGAATGAGTTGGGTTTAACGCCGCTTATAACAGCATTCCAGTTATATCACGGCGTGTCAGCTTATCGTGGGAGGAAAGCCCGAAGTGATGCAGGTATCAGGCGTTTACCACTTCGGTGAAACCCACGAGCACGGGTATGGTGCTAAAAACCCTAGAAACATAATCGGGGCGAACCGGGAATCGAACCCACTATCATAGGTTTCTGGCGTACCCAAGGGACGCAACTCTGCACAGCGAATCGCGGCGCCTTAGACGACTGGGCAACCCGTGTCCCCCAGTCATAAAACATGTAATAAAATAAATTACAGATTCATGCCCGACTTCTTATATTCCAATTGTCTCTAGGGATTGGATGTTCTGAAGTTCACCCTGCAAAATAGTGATCACACAACACTGAAATGCTTAAGAACATCGTTAAAAAGAATTCCTTTCACTCGATATGCCGTTAAAGGCGCTGTACCTTTTGGGACCGGAAGATCCTTTATCGACAATATGTCTCGATCGATGTCGTGAGTAAGTATGGTTTTACGCCGCTTTTAGCAATATTCCAACAACAACACGACAGGGAACACCAGAAATGGGTTTCACACATTGTACCCATGTGGGGAATCGAACCCGGGCCTCCGGCGTGACGAGCGAACGCTTTAACCACAGGCTACTTGATGATGTCGCCACTGATCGATGTTGACACTGGTCACTCGACAGGTCTGTGCAGCCGTAAGGTTTAAACGAAAGGTTAAAGGCGAAAAATAACGCCTATTCTCAGAGGGAGTAGGTGTGTTGGGTCTTCCGCCGCTTCATGCAATATTCCAGGCATCAACTTTCCATAATGGACAAATGTGGGGATTCGAACCCGGGCCTTCGAGACGAATAGCGAACGATTTAACCAATAAGCCACCCCACCGCACATCCACCTTGATTATAAAAAGTTTGAAGGAAGGAAAAATGAAACATTCATATCCCGAACACGTCATCTTAAATACTACCCATATCAGAAATCGTTCCTTTGTTGATTGAAGTCACAGTTAACAATCTTTCAGCTTTACATTCGTATGAAGTGGGTTTTTGGGGGGGGTTTTCAACACCGCCCTCAGCAGTATTCCAGCCATATGACGGCGTAGATCGATGCTCTTGTCAATCCCTGGATTGTCTGGTCCAGACTTGATTATATACAGACTGCCGTCATACAGCTTGAATATTGCTGAGTGCGGCGTTAAACAACAAACAAACAAACAAACAAAATAAGTAAGATTGACATTAGAGGTACGGATGTTATGGACTTGTACGCTGATATCAAAGCACGGACTTAAGGTCATTTTTGCGCTGAGATCGTTTTGTGGAACGGGGCCCCGACCACCCAATCCTCTTTTAGTCCGACTTGCATTATAATTTCTTAAATTGTTTCAAACCCGGACTGCCACTGTTCCGAGTTGAAAGCCCCTTTAAGTGATCCCAGCGCTTACAACGTGGAAGATAGTGTTACACATTCAGACACCATGTGGTCGCTTCATGAAAAGATGAAACAGTATGTAAACAAGGCGATTATTGAACACGTGTCGGGTTTACCTGAGACGTCGATGCCAGGGGACTCCAGGCAAATAGTGTCGCCTCGTGTAATATTGCAGAAGAATCTATCAAGTGTGCGTGACTGTCACGGCCTTGTCCTGTGCACGGATTATACAAGCCCCAAGGTTACTGATCTCGGAAGGTTCTTTGAGGTGAGGTTAAATGGGGTTTAAGGTCGCGTTCCAGATTATTGAACTTATATAACGACTAGCCAGCAATCTAGCAAATTGATGTTTGTGTGTGTGCGTGCGTGCGTGCGTTCGTGCGTGTGTGTGCGTGTGTGTGTGTGTGTGCGTGTGTGTGTGTGTGCTGACTGTGTGGTTGCTTGTACAAGTACTACTGAATATACATACTGAACAAACATCATGCGAGTAACTTTGCATGAAAAGTTGTCCTTTAAATATCTGGGTACTGTATGTCAAAGTTTCTAAAATTTTACATTACCTTGTTCAGAAAAATGAAATTTGCTGATAAAAAACAAAACAGATGACAATAAAACCGATCGCCCAAACGCATCACGGCAACGGCCATGGTAACCCGATGCAAATTGAAATGCACATGCGTTCCCCCATTTCTTGCCCTATAAAAATCCATCGGATAAAATTCAGTCGTTTTTGAATTGCAAGATTGACAAGAAATCAGCGACACCAAACTCTTGGACGATTGCATACTGGACAAACCGCCCGCAAGTAGCCAATGCATTTCAAGTCCACGTTAGGACCATATACAGGCTCCAGCAACGGCACCAGACCAGCAACACTTCAGATGACCGACCACGTAGTGAAAGACCAAGGGTCACCACCCGACGTCAGGATCGTCAGATTGTGCGACAGCATCTTCAAAATCGCTTTGTTACTGCTGCCGAAACTGCTCGACAGAACATGGGTACACACCAGCGACACATTAGTGCGGACAGCGTGCGTCGACGATTGACCTTTGTTTGAATGTTTGTTAGTTGTTTAACGCTGCACTCAGCAGTATTCCAGCTATATGACGAGTCTGGACCAGACAATCCAGTGATTGATATCATGAGCAACGATCTACGCAATTGGGATACGATGACATGCATCAACCAAGTCAGCGAGCCTGACCACCCGATCCCGTTAGTCGCCTCTAACGACAACCACAGTCGCTTTTTACGGCAAGCATGGGTTGCTGAAGACCTATTATACCCCGGATCTTCACGGGTCAGGTGGACATTTTGTCACAACACTACAACCATAATATCAATACTTGTCACACATGCACGCTTTACACATCCTATCTCGCCATACAATTTTTCAAGTTTCTACATGCAGAATTCCGTATCACGTCCTTCAATGATTTCTTTGTGACAATGTTTACATGAGTAATTGGCCAACTTAACAGTGGGATAATATATGCATGCCTTGCTGAAACGCCGACGCTGAGCAAACATGTGCGTGTATGACCCAGAATTTGATGTGATGCATTCTTCTCATATCCTGTTTAGTGCTGTAACGCTGTCAGGGAACTGAGTGGCAGCTGAAGAAAACTGCTAAAGCGAAATGTCATGAAAGCTCTGTTGGGTGAGAACAATCAGACAAAGCCCAGCGAGACTAATAGTAATATATGACGGCGGTCTGTAAATAATCGAGTCGTGACCAGACAATCCAGTGATTAATATCATGAGCATCGATCCACACAATTGGGATCGATAACATGCATCAACCAAGTCAGTGACCCTGACCACCCGATTCCGTTAGTCGCCTCTAACGACAAGCACAGTCGCTTTTTACAGCAAGCATGGGTTGCTGAAGACCTATTCTACCCCGGGTCTTCACAGGTCAAAGGAGAACCCAGTATGAAATAGCTACATTCTTATTTTGGATACCCAAGTTATTTTACTATTTTCACCAACTACTGTCAGCATCATACGAACACGCACGTGGATATCGTTTTCGACACAGAGATAACAATCTACACCAAAACTTGATGCAACGTGTAAAATAGTTTACAAGCAAAAAAGGCCTTCCAACCTCTCCAAGCACAGTCGTATCTCTGATAGCATCTTATTAATACCTCCAGGGGGCGGTCGGGTAGCCTGGTGGTTTAAGTGTTTGCTCGTCAAGCGGAAGGCCCGGGTTCGTTTCCTTAAAATGGTACAATGTGTGAAGCCCATTCCTTGTGTTCCCGACCGAGATGTTGCTGGAATATCGCTAAAAGCGGCGTAAAACCAACTCACTCACTCACTATAATGCCTCTCCTTCCCGTGTATGCACAGGGTTCACTGGTTTGGTAATGTACACAATGTACACAAATATGTATTCATGTGTGTATTTATTTGTTTGTTTTGCTTGTTTTCTGTTTGACCTCGCACTCCGCAATATTTCAGCAATATAACGGCGGTCTGTACGTAATCGAGTCTGGAACAGACAATCCAGTGATTAATATCATGAGCATCGATCTACGCACTTTGGATCGATGACATGCATCAACCAAGTCAGCGTGCCTGACCACTCGATCCCATGTATTTATGTGTGACTTGCATATTTGCAACAGTGAGAGCAGGTAATCTTAACTTGTTATTTTATGTACGGTTTACTTTTATTAACAGATAAATAGGTAGAGGTGTTCAAATAGGCTTTGCCTGTTCACAATCCCTCTTCTGTTTGGAAATATAATCTTGATTAAATCACTTCCAAAACATTGTCTTTACTCGGGGTATAGCGGTGTTGTGTTAAAAATTAATCGTCAGTCAAATTAAATGTCTCAGTATGAAAGCACGGTACCCTCTCAAAACCCTTACATCCCATTACCCCTACAGCGAAAAACAACGTTCCCGTTTCATGTCGTGGGGCCATGAGTCATCAGTACTCATTCAAATACTACTGTAAAGTATTATAAAACAACATTTAAGATCACATAACACAACACAAGCTAAATATAACCACATATATATTCCATTCACACATACGAAACTAAACCTAACTTGTTAAAAGGTTCTTTGCAATTTGAGTATGTTGTCAATCATGATGAAAATATCCTCAAAATTGAGAAAGTGATCTTTTTATCTACACAATTTGAGGATGCAACAATATGTCATGTTAACCTTGTTTGGAGTTCGTCTCTTGCTTTACCCACTCTACCATGACCTGTTAAGATTATAATCTGTCTACCAAGTGGGGAGTCTTACAAATGGGGGTACACCACTCCAGCCATGCAGAGCCATACACGGCGGCTAAAATGAGGTAATTAGGCAATGTACGCCTATTTCATGTCATAAGCGAGAAGTATTCTAGTTTGCTCAAGTATGAAACAGGTCAAACTCAAACTTTTATAATTTTTCATGATCTGCATTTATTGAATCGTTTTGTTAGGATGTTAAAAAGTCCAGATTTTGCGTACCATCACATGTTTGCCATTACTTTTTATGTTTGTTCTACAAAGCATAACGCTAGTTAAAATAAATCAAACGAATTCATTTCCAAACTCGATAAATATGAGCTACGAGGGCTGGCTGAAAAGTTCTAAGCCTAAGTGGGATATCTCAATCGGATTGAAACTTTTGCCACCAACAAGTACAATCATTTAATGAATCATAGACATAAGAACTGCAACTGTAGTGTTATTATTGTCTTTGTACCAGACCATATGCATCTTGTGAACCTACCCATTGAATTCACCAGAAATGGACAAAACTGGATATAGGGCAGTTATCAAGTACCTGCAACTGAAAGGGCTAACTCCAACACAGATACAAGCTGACATGGTCTCCACTTTAGGGGATGATGCCCCTTCCTTTTCCACTGTAAAGAAGTGGGCTGCGGAATTCAAGCGTGGCAGAGAGAGCCTTGACGATGACCCGCGTCCAGGAAGGCCTTCAACAGCAACCACTCCGGAAAACATTACCCGGGTGCATGACATGGTGATGGCTGATCGACGATTGGACACTCGACATATTGCCAGTTTTGTGGGCATCTCTCATGAGAGGGTTGAGCACATTATCACCAACGAGTTGGGAATGACAAAAGTTTCTGCAAGATGGGTGCCAAAGTTCTTGACAGCGGATCCGAAACGTGTCAGATTCCCGACGTGCCGTGACAATGTATGCCGTTTTGAAGCAGATCCCGAAGATTTTGGCCCGATTTGTAACCAAGGATTAGAGACCTGGATTCATCACTTTCAACCAGAAACCAAAATTAATTCAGTCTAAACAATGGAAGCATCCGGAATCACTAGCCCCCCCCCCCCCCCCCCCCCCCCAAAAAAAAAAAAGCCAAGTCGGTCCCTTCTGCTGGAAAGGTGATGGCTTCAGTCTTTTGGGATTCCAAGGGTATTCTGCTGGTTGACTATCTTGAAAAAGGCCAGACTATTAATGGAAGATATTATGCTGACCTACTGAGACAGTTGCGTGAAGCTATCAAAGCTAAGCGACGGGTAATGCTCACTAAAGGATTCCTGTTCCACCAATCGGTGGTTGCCATGTCAGCGATCCATGATTGTGGCTTCGAACTCATTGACCATCCCCCTTATTCACCGGATTTTGGCCCCGTCAGACTTCCACTTGTTTCCAAAAATGAAAAAGGAACTAGCCGGTCGCCATTTTCCTAGTAATGATGACGTCATTTCCGCTGTGAATGACTTTTTTTAGGGTGGCTGAAGAAACCTGGAAGGGGACTATGTGGAGAAATAAATGAAAACCATCGACTTGGTACGGGTCTTTCACAGTTAGGCTTAGAACTTTTCAGCCAAATGTCCCATCAGTTCCACTAATCTCCTCAGTTGTACTAATCCTATCAGTCCCACTACCGGTGATCCCATCAGTCCCACAAATCCCATCAGTCCCACAAATCCCATCAGTCCCACAAATCCCATCAGTCCCACTACCGGTAATCTCATCAGTCGCACTAATCCCATCAGTTCCACTAATCCCATCAATCCCACTAAACCTTTCAGTCGCACTAATCCCATCAGTCCCACGAATCCCATCAGTCCCACTAATCCCCATCAGTCCCACTAATCCCCATCAGTCCCACTAATCCCCATCAGTCCCACTAATCCCATCAGTCCCACAAATCCCATCAGTCGCATGAATCCCATCAGTCCCACTAATCCCATCAGTCCCACAAATCCCATCAGTCCCACAAATCCCATCAGTCGCATGAATCCCATCAGTCGCATGAATCCCATCAGTCGCACTAATCCCATCAGTCGCACTAATCCCCATCAGTCCCACTAATCCAATCAGTCGCACTAATCCCATCAGTTCCACTAATCCAATCAGTCGCACTTATCCCATCAGTTCCACTAATCCCATCAGTCCCACGAATCCCATCAGTCGCATTAATCCCATCAGTCCCACGAATCCCATCAGTCCAACGAATCCCATCAGTCGCATTAATCCCATCAGTCCAACGAATCCCATCAATCCCACAAAACCTTTCAGTCGCACTACTACGATCAGTCGCACTAATCCAAGCAGTCCCACAAATCCTATCAATCTCATCAGTCCCACTAATCCCCTCAGTGCCACTAATCCCCTCAGTCCCACTAATACCATCAGTGCCACTAATCCCATCAGTCCCACTAATCCCATGTCCCTCAAATCCCATCAGTCGCATTAATCCAATCAGTCACTAATCCAATCAGTCCCACAAATCCTATCAATCTCATCAGTCCCACTAATCCCCTCAGTCCCACTAATCCCCTCAGTCCCACTAATCCCCTCAGTCCCACTAATCCCCACAGTCCCACTAATCCCATCAATCCCACTTATCCCGTCAGTCACACAAATCTTATCAGTCCCGTCAGTCACACTAATCCCATTTGTCCATCAGTCCGGCAGTAGAGGATTTAGGATCTCCAGAATACATTCCAGCGGGGCCCGTGAATATC
The DNA here is from genome assembly GCF_023055435.1 of Haliotis rufescens. Classification (NCBI taxonomy): domain Eukaryota; kingdom Metazoa; phylum Mollusca; class Gastropoda; order Lepetellida; family Haliotidae; genus Haliotis; species Haliotis rufescens. The sequence goes on along the minus strand of NW_025963813.1, from coordinate 9,918,301 downwards.
TGAGGTAGAATAGGTCTCCAGCAACCCATGCTTGCCGTAAAAGGCGACTATGCTTGTCGTAAGAGGCGACTAACGGGATAGGGTGCTCATGATGTCAATCAATGGATTGTCTGATCCAGACTCGATTATTTACAGACCGCCGTCATATAGCTGGAATATTGCTGAGTGCGGCGTTAAACAACAAACAACAAAAATGCCTGCGTAATGAAGAGCAAAAGTGAAATATTGAAATTTCCATTCGAACCACGGCAACAAATGCCACTTGTTGACCCCAATTAATTACAAGCTAATTTCCATAAATGATATGCTTAGTCGATTCAGTTTGTTTTGTCAATAATCTCCTCCAAATGTAGCACACGATCCAGAACGCGAGACGCACTTTCGTGTGCTGTATGACACAACTGTTAAATAACATTACTTACCCCATGACCAATGCTGGGTCCAGCCTGGTTCCGTGAGAATGCTGCGCCGGCGCTACACTGGGAACCAGGCTGGACCAGGTTAGGCGTATTTTACGTCCGCCTCATTCACTTTGTTTCACATATTTTCCTCAATGTTTGTAGCGCGGATAGTTGATCTTGATGTGATGGTTCCAGTCGGCTCGTCATAGTCCAGTCGGAACAATCAATATTCGAACAAGTATCATGCACATGACACAATACTACCCAGCAGTAGTAGTCGTGAATTTATTCCCTTGTTAATGGTTTTATGGCGCTTAAGAAACATTCGTAGTGCTCTCTCTAATTTGAACTGTAAAACATCTCATTGCCTCATAAGAGACAACTTTCTCTTGAAAACAAGCCATCATCTGAGTATTTACAATGTCTGTATGATGCTACACCCCCGTTATAGCGCGAGTAATCGCGATCAACATGGCCCTCGAAAACATATGATGTCCGAAAACCTATGATCCGACGATATAATTATGCAAATTGCTTTTCTTTGGTGAAATGGGTTTTTTATTGCACAGATTATTGCACTGTATATATATGTATATATGTGTGTGTGTGTGTGTGTATGAGTGAGGGCTTGTACTAGTCCGGACTGATGCCGATTTATAGTGTTAGTCCACTGAAATAGCATGCAGCAGTTTCACATGGATACTCCACTCAGACACAGTATACAGTGTACGAACTCTGAGCCAACCAGTCCTTAATGCCGAGCACTAGACCAGGTAAAATAAGTACTATCTTTCAACGTCTTTGGGTATCGCACCCCGAACCTTCCGCTCCCCGGGCGGACGCTCTACCACCAGACCACGAAGACGGACCATTTTATACGGACTATATGCAGCGATTGTAGTGAATTCATGTAATGTCACGATTACACTGCTGCCCAATGTAGTATGTAGTTAGGGGAACACGTCTTGGGGATTCGAGTGTGTTGGTTCATCACGTCTTGTCTTGGACTGGATTGTCGATTTGGGTACTGTTCCCATTTTCGTGAAGAAACCGGGACAAACCGATATGGCTCTTCTTATGGAAAACGGCGTAAAACCATATTCACTTCGATGTTAGAGTAAGTCCACATCAACCCATTGCTCGTAGGAGGCGGCAAAGGCGTTAACTGACTATAAAAGTGAAAACAGGACTTTTATAGTCAGTTAACCCCCCTTGCCTCGGGACAGAAAATTCAATAATATAAATGATTTCATTCGATTTATCAAAAAGGACAAGATCAGGTTTGTTGATATGGATACGTCTGAGGCTGTATTCGGGCCTATTCAAAAGAGTATTGTATTTACCCCTCTACATATTCTAGGTCGTACCATGGACTGACCCCTGTGTCAAAACCACAAGCATAGCGAAGACGGTAATAAAATGATCGAGACACTCCATCATGTCGCTAGATACTGTGTTTGTGCTAAAGCTGAGCATCCACTGACAATGTGTTGGGCAGACTCACTAAATTTATTGCATAATCTACATTTCATTTTTACATTTTGATGCAGAATCACACATTGACGGTTTCAAGTGGGAAGTGACTGGTCAGCGACTTTTCAGTCCAGTATAGAGTTTCAGTATTGAGTTTAACGCCACACTCGGCAATATTCCAGCTGTAAGATGGCGGTCTGTATATAATCGAGTCTGGACCAGACAATCTAGTGATTGACATCATGAGCATCGATCTATGGGATCAATTGGGATACGATGACATGCATCAACCAAATCAGCGAGCCTGACCACCCGATCCCGTTAGTCGCCTCTTACACCAAGCATGGGTTGCTGAAGACCCCGGATCGTCAAGAGGAACAACATTTGAAATGTTATACTTATAACGGTATATTTATTATACGGTTTATAGTCCAGAGATTTTCCCCTACTGGTTCAGTGAGAGGATTACAGTTACAACTACGTGTCGAACGTCTCGTGCGATACGTCAAAAATCGATCGGAACTAGGTCACAGAGCGTGGACGAAACTAGGATTATTGATCAAAAATAAATTAAGAATAGCAACCTGAGTGCAGTGTGGAGAACATTTTATTATAACTGTGGTTTTCAACACCCGCAATTTGACCACATCGGCGGCGATTGTTCTTGTTAAAAAATGGTAGTGCGCGCTAAAGATGAGTGAGTGAGTGAGTATGGTTTTACGCCGCTTTTAGCAATATTCCAGCAATATCACAGTGGGGGACACCAGAAATGAGCTTCACACATTGTACCCATGTCGGGAATCGAACCCGGATCTTCGGCGTGACGAGCGAACGCTTTAACCACTAGGCTACCCGACCGCCCCGCGCGCTAATGATGAAATACGGTCATTGTGTAATATGCAACCTTCCCATTATTTGGCGAGTGTTGAGTGATATTGTGGTGTATGCTACCACAACCAATATTTGACTACACCGACGTCTGTCATCTTTATTATTTTAATTGACGGATCTGACGACCAAACATTTCACACTATCGGATTTTATCAAATATAATTCATCAGAGGCGGATCCAGGATTCTTTTTAAAACGTGTGTGGGTGGCGGTGGTTTGAATTTAACCGAGAGCGCAGTTAACAAGTGAGGCGTCTGCAACGCCAATACCAGCGATCACAACAACCGTTTGTTTGAATTTTTATGCATCACAGAACTCCAGATTAATCGATAAGGGAAGGGAGGTAACTCTTGATTTCAATTGCATTCACAAAGAGCAATATTGTTTCATTTAGAACTAAATAACTGTGGAAGGTAAAACACATCAAGTAAGATGTAGATAAATATCCACTCACCGGCAGCCTCCAGAACGTCCTTGTCGATGATGTCACTAATCGTGCAGAACAGTCCGTCCATCCCAGCCACCTGCTCCATGAGAGTAGCCTTTGGAACAACATCGTCGCTGTCCCACACGGAGACTTTACAGCTTTTCTTCAACAGCTCCAAGCCCTCGGTTGGCACTCTACGCGTTACGTATACCTTTGGTTGTGCCATGACAGGCAATTAGGCAATTACCTGGCCGGTGTATTTAACCTTGATCCGTTGAGCTTGACAATTGAAGGTTGAATCAGCTATTCAGAGTATTCCGTAAACAGGAAATAGAGCGAGGCCAGAAGGGAGGTAACTCTTGCGGTTTTGCTACCGACTTTATATATTGCTTGAGCCGCAATAAAATCTAACAATTCTACACCTGGAACTACTACTACTACTACTACTACCGCTGCTGCTACTACTCCATAATTTAGAAGCAATTTGTGCGGATACCGTTGTCAAGCAAGAAACTTCAATAGACCCACATTTACAGTTTGTACAAATATTTGCATAGTCAATATCTTTGTTCTTATATTTTTAAACAACGTAGAGAGATTTCTAAACTTACAGATCACTTGTCGAAAGGAATATTAATAGTTAATAGTTCTAAGGTTCAAACACACTTTAAATGGAAGCATAATCCATGTTTTTTCGTCCGGTAATATAAACGATGTTTGTTTTCTTTATGATCGTATTATATGTTCCTTATGTAGGACTCTTTCGTCACAATACTTTCTCTACCACTACCACCAGTGCCCGCCGAAACAAGACGGGGGTCATTAAATGAGAAAAACAACCAAAAAGATTCCGAAATGTCATTATTCACTCACTCACTCTCACTCAAACAACAACACTGATCACGGAAGCGGGTAACAACATCTCGGCTATCGATCGAATACCGTGTATCTATATATAGATCTTCGTCGCTCAAGCATGTTTCGTGCTGTGGCGCAATAACCACAATTCACAATACGATCATATATCATGGGGTCTGTTACATATACTTGTTCAGGCGGCGTCACACTGTCTAGCTGGCCCTAAACATGTACATATGGATAGGACTGACAATCTTAAGCGTTTGTGCAATCGGAATCAGTTTTGAGGTATAAAAGACCCATCGGACGAAGAGATATTCATTGACGGCGAACAGCAGTTATACCACCCTCAGAGGTTATTTGAACCAAGCCATGGCTATGTCAGCTGCCCCTTCGGGGGCTACCATAAGGTAAACTGTGTTGCTCATATACAAGCGGTAAAAAGTGATTTTGCATATATGTTTGAATTGTTATTTTCATGTGTTTTAACTTTTGAAACAAATAACTCACATTAACAACGGTAACGGGACTCTGTACTTTACAAAGAAAGTGTTATCCCAAATACAACACATCTAACATTTGACCACTTTCTAAGTGGCATTCTATATTCACAATAAATTTTGAGTTTGTGTTTTCTCAATCCAATATGAAATGAGACTATGTTGATTTACTGATACATTGGGTTATTTTTGTTAAACTTTCAAGAAAATGTAGAAACACTCCAACACGCTAGTTATACCGCGTCCTCACTGATAGTACCCGGGAGGTCCGGGGTTGGATCCTCGACCGCGTCATACCTTAAACCGTTAAAAGACTTGTTATCCAGTCTGGCGCTCGGCATTAAGGGGCTAAAACAAGGACTGGTCGGCTCGGAGTCAGTATACTGTGTCTGAGTGGGGTGATCATGTTAAACTGCGGCATGGTATCTCAGTGACCTAGCACTATAAATCGGCATCAGTCCGGACTAGCACAAGCAGCCACACAAACACACACACGTACATGCACGTCGCTAGAATCTTACCTCACCTCTAATAGTACCACGTGCTGTATTTAAATGAAAACAACTAAAGTTTGATTTTTAAATCGATGTCATAAACCTTCACATTTTCTCAGTACGTAATACTTTTGACTTTTAGTTCAACCGTTGCATTATAATGTGTGTGTGATTCCTTTGATTGAGTGAGTGAGTGAGTGAGTTTGGTTTAACGCTGCTTTTAACAGTATTCCAGTTATATCACGGCGTGTCAGCTTAATGTGGGAGGAAAGCCCGAAGTGATGCAGGTCTCGGGCGTTTACCTCTTCGGTGAAACCCACGAGCACGGGTATGGTGCTGACAAACCTAGAAACATAATCGGGGCGAACCGGGATTCGAACCCACAATCATAGGTGCCCAAGGGACGCAACTCTGCACAGCGAATCGCGGCGCCTTAGACGACTGGGCCACCCGTGGCCCCGATTCCATTGATTTATCATTTTAGATGAGAACATATACTTATCCACATCAGATGGAATGTTATCAAGCAGAATCAGGGATTGGGGGCGTTACGCAGAAGACCTTTGTTGAATATAGCTAGAATATAGGCGTAAATACCTTCTCACTGTTTAGGGACATATAGTTGATTTAAGTGTGGCCATCTCTCATCCTTCCGAGTTGCCACCTTTAAGGACTTGGGGGCGGTCGGGTAGCCTAGTGGATAAAGCGTTCGCTCGACACGACGAAGACCGGGGTTCGATTCCCGACATGGGTACAATATGTGAAGCCCATTACTGGTGTCCCTCGCCGTGAATATCGCTAAAAGCAGCGTAAAACCATACTCACTCACTCTTTAACAACTGATGTAATGTCGGTGGTAGACTTCCTCAGTCTTGATTTACGTATTATACTTTTTTTTCAGAAAAAGTTGTAGTTCTTTTTGTTCTGCTTAAAGGTCTTTTCTTCACCCTCGGATATGTCCTACTATCACTAAATAGGGGTGGTGGATACTATCACACCAAAAGCCCGGGTTCGATTCCTAACATGGATACAGTATGTGAAGGCATTTCTTGGTTTGCTCAAAGCCATATCTCATATTGCTAAAAGCTTGATTAAAATACTCACGGACCAATATATATTAGCGTTTTTAACACTGATTTCATTGGAAACAACTTTGAGATATTTTAGGTTGATGCTTATATCCCTTTATACCTCCCCAAACTGCCTATAATACTTAATCTAACACATGTGAAGAGTGTGAGACTGGCCAGGTCCCCAGTATAGGTTATCGTTATTGTAAGGGTTGAGAGGAGGAGCGGGCATAATTTTGCCCTGTCCCGACTGATTGTTATTGATTCCTTCGTCGTGGATCGTTTGTTCATGTTATCAACCTCTGGTTTGACGGATTAATTATTTACAGGTCGCCGTGATATAGCTGAAGTAAGGCGTAAAATAACATTCATGCAATTACTCATCTGAAATCCACTTTACATGTTCAATAGGTCTTCATCTCAATCTGCTAAGGAAACAGTTCCCCGTATTTCTTTTTTTAAAGTTTGGAATCTTATTTGTGTTTTCCGAACCGAAAGTCCTACCCGAACTGCTTATAACTTTGTTATTAAGGTTGCTAGAGGCACAGTTGTACCACATTGATCATGTGTTTTCCTCAGTCGGAAGTGATGTTATTAAAATTAAAGTGATTTGTTGGAGAAATTTGACGGAGCTGCAATTGAAAAACAACTGGGATCAAAGCTTAATAAAGACAGATATTTCTAAGTCAACTGTAACCTGATTTATTTAAAATTCAAAATGATTTATGATCATCCTGGAGGCAAAGTTTTTGGGGAAAGTGGGACTTTTAGGAAAAGGTTGGCCATAAATTATACAAACATTTTAGTTGAATACATACATTAACTACGTTTTTAACGAACACGCTTATAACGAACCGACCGATATAACGAACCCGGGCATTTGTTGCATATATGCTGTATATAAGCTCATAACGAACTACGGTTATTACGAACTAAAAATTGTGGTCCCCTTGAGTTCGTTATAACCGTAGTTTACTGTATTGCTCATTTGTCGTTTTATGTTATGACAGTTGAGTAATTAAGTTGTATTCATTTATATATTTTCTTTTTTCTTTTTAGCCAATTATCCAGAAATGAACTTGAAAGCAATGGCTATTGCGTCATAAATGACGTCATCGATCAAGCAGAATGTGATCAACTAATTAGCCAATACAAAAGTTGGTTGGAAAAATTTGAAGCCCCCGATTGGCCAAATCACCGACGCTCTATTATATATCAATATCGGATTGGTCACTTTGAAGCCACGTGGTCTGCCAGGTTAAAGGTGAAACCAGTGTTTTCTTCGTTGTGGAAGACCGACAAGTTGCTGACCAGTTTTGATGGCGTGGCCGTCTCACGTCCCCCAGAAGAAACTGACAAGGTGTACGATTCTGGTCAGAACTGGTTCCACGTAGACCAGAAGGTGTCACGTGAGGGCCTCCACTGTTACCAGGGGGCGCTATACTTAGAAGAATCTACCGAAAATGACTTCTGTTTCCGGGTACTGAAAGATTCGCACAAGTACCACAGTGCTTTTTTCGATCATTACAAACCAGCCCGAGCAAAGAGCCTCAGGAGCGAATTCTACAAACTGACAACGAATCAAGTCAGTTGGTACAGAAAAAAGAAATGCAAAGAAGTGAAAGTAGCAGTACCAAAGGGAGGCATGGTGTTGTGGGACTCTAGGCTTATTCATGACAACGTCCCGCCAGTGGTCAACAGGCCAAATGCAGATAGATGGCGCTTCGTGGTCTTCGTTTCCATGACACCTGCTATCTGGGCAGCCCCAGGGGACATTGCGCTGAAGCAGAAGGCATACAAGGAACTGTCGATGACCAATCACTGGCCATCACAATCTCTCGAAATTGTTGAAAGCGTAAAGGCGCCGTCCCACAGTGGCCAACATATGTACTGTGTCAATTATATGCCGGAAGTGGCCAAATCAGAGGAAGCGATGCGATTGGCTGGAGTTTTGGACTACGATTTTGAAAATGGCCAATCAAATGGTCCCAAATTGAAACCTGTATGGAACCCGCCTCGTGATTAAAGAGTGGTTATAGTGTTCGCTCGTTGATGGCGGGGTTCGATTCTCCACATGGGTACAATGTGTGAAGCTCTTTACTGATGTCCCCCGCCGTGATATTGTTGAAATATTGCCAAAAGCTGCGTAAAACCAAACTCACTATATTACAGAATAATATGTTAGGACCGACCTGACTGGGCAATAGTTACGCTGCACTGCCACCATGCAGAATGTTGCACATATTATAACGACATCGTTTACAACGGACGCCCACTCTACACAAAATTCGAGATGTCGTTGTTGCCACAATTACTACAGAGTTACTAAATATGACCCTATTTTGCCATTTATTTGTCTCCGCCATGAGGTATGAATCGTCGAATGTTCTAAAATAAATAGTTTGTGTGAATGTTTATGTAATTATTTTTTTAATAACTGCATTTTCGTGAAATAGAATTATTATTCGATTCCAACAAATCAAATGGATGCTCCCTAAGCAATATTTGAAACCCAGATAAGAACATGTTTTGTCGTTACCATTCTCAATCATGTAATATTCCCAATAAAATGTCCACATACATTATTTGTCTTATCTACTCTTTGTTTTACTATGTATTAGGGTGTCGACGGTGGGACAGGAACCTCTCGCCTTTTTTGTGAACACATGGAATGATCCCTATGTCATAAACACATGCTAATGGTATAGTTGGAATTGTACAATGGACATTTTCAATATTATGGATTGTCTTTTAAGCTATGTTTTACCATATCTAATATCAATACTACTATGACTACTACTACTATTAATACTACGTCTGCTACCACTACCGCCACTACTACTACCACTACAACTACTATGACTGCTTCTACTATGACTATTACTACCACGACCACTACCGTTACTACTAAAACCACTATCACTACCACTATCATTACTACAACTACTACTACTACCGCTACTACTTTTGCTACTACTACTACAGCTACTATTACCACTACTACCACTATGACTACTGCTACCACTCCAACTACCACTACCATTATTACTACCTTTACTACTACCACTATGACTACTACTACTACTACCAATGCTACGACTGCTACCACTAGCACTACCGCCACTACTTCTATGACTATTGCTACCACGACCACTACCGTTACTACTACAACCACTACCACCACCACTACTACTATCACTGCTACTACTACTTCCGATACTACTTTTGTTACTACTACTACAGCTACTATTACCACTACTTCTACTACTACCACTATGACTACTGCTACCACTACCCTTTACTACTACCACTACTACTACTTCTACCACGTCTACTACTACCACTACTACTACTACCACTACTACTACTATGACTATTCCTACTACTACCACTACCGCTACTACTTTTGCTTCTACTACTACAGCTACTACTTTTGCTTCTACTACTACAGCTACTATTACCACTATTACCACTACTTCTACTACTACCACTACTATGACTACTACTACGACTACTACTACAAGGACTACTACTACTACCTTTACTGCTACCACCTTTACTACATACTACTACCTTTACTACTACTACGACTACTACTACCTTTACGACTACTACTACCTTTACTACTACTACTACTACTACTACCTTTACTACTACCTTTAATATCAACTACGACTACTACCTTTACTACTACCACCTTTACTACATACTACTACTACTACCTTTACTACTACTATGACTACGACTACTACTACTACCTTTTCTACTACTACTACTACGACTACTACCTTTACCACTACTACTACGACGACTACTACCTTACTACTACTACTACGACGACTACTACCTTTACTACTTCTACGACTACTACTACCTTTACTACTACCTTTACAACTACGACTACTTCCTTTACTACTACTTCTACGACTACGACTACTACTACCTTTACTACTACGACTTCGACAACTACCACCACTACTACCGCTGCTGCTGCTCCCGCCGCTGCTGCTACTACTACTGCTGCTGCTGCTGCTACTGCTGCTACTACTACTACTACTACTACTACTACCTTTACTACTACTATGACTGCTACTACTGCTGCTACTACTACTACCACCACTACTTTTACCGCTACAACTACCACTGCTACTTCTACTACCACCACCACCACTACTACTTCTACTACCAGTACTACTACTACTACTAACGCTACTACTATTACCGCTACTACTATTACCACTACTACTACTACCGCTACCACCACTACTACTACTACTACTACTACCGCTACAACGTGCCTAATTAATATCAGCAAATAGTTCTGCAAGTCTCTAGGCACTGTACTGTACCAAATTGATATCAGCGGATAGCTCAGGAAGTCGTGAGACCCTGTACTGTACAATGTTAATATCAGCAAATAGTTCCGCAAGTCGTGAGGCACTGAACTGTGCCACATTTATATAAGCGCATAGTTCAACAAGTCGTGAGGCACTGTACTGTACCAAATTGATATCAGTGTATAGTTTAGCAAGTCGTGAGGCACTGTACTGTACAACATAAATATCAGCGAAGAGTTCCGCAAGTACTGAGGCGCTGTACTGTGCAACATTGATATCAGCAAATAGTTCCGCAAGTCTCTAGGCACTGTACTGTGCCACATTAATATTAGTGAATAGTTCAACAAGTCATGACGCACTGTACTGTACAACATCAATTTTAGCGAATAGTTTCGCAAGTCGTGAGGCACTGTACTGTACCACATAGATATCAGCGAATAGTTCCGCAAGTGGTGAGCCACAGTACTGTACCACATTAATATCAGCGAATAGTTCCGCAAGTCGTGAGGCACTGTACTGTACCACATTAATATCAGCGAATAGTTTCGCAACTCATAAGGCACTATACTGTACCACATTAATATCAGCGAATAGTTCCGCAAGTCGTGAGGCACTGTACTGTACCACATTAATATCAGCGAATAGTTCCGCAAGTTGTGAGGCACTGTACTGTACAACATTAATATCAGAGAATAGCTCCGCAAGTCTTGAGCCACAGTACTGTACCACTTTTATTTCAGTGAATAGTTCCGCAGGTCGTGAGGCACTGTACTGCGCCACATTAACATTAGCGTACAGTTCAACAAGTCGTGAGGCACTGTACTGTACAACATTAATATCAGCAAATAGTTCGGCAGGTTGTTGAGGCACTGTACTGTGCCACATTGATATCAGCGAATAGTTCCGAAAGTCTCTAGGCACTGTACTGTGCCACATTGACATTAGCGAATAGTTCAACAAGTCATGAGCCACTGTACTGTACCACATTGATATCAGCAAATAGTTCCGCAAGTCGTGAGGCACTGTACTGTACAATGTTAATATCAGCGAATAGTTCTGCAAGTCCAGAGGCACTGTACTATGCCACATTGATATCAGCGAATAGTTCCACAGGTCGTGAGGCACTGTACTGCACAACATTAGTATTAGCAAATAGTTCCGCAAGTCTCTAGGCACTGTACCGTAGCACATTAATATCATCGACTAGTTCCGCAAGTCTCTAGGCACTGTACTGTGCCACAACGACATTAGCGTATAGTTCAACAAGTCTCGAGGCACTGTACTGTGCCACATTGACATTGGGGTATAGTTCAACAAGTCTCTAGGCACTGTACTGTACCACATTAATATCAGCGAATAGTTCCGCAAGTCGTGAGGCACTGTACTGTACAATGTTAATATCAGCGAATAGTTCAGCAAGTCCAGAGGCACTGTACTATGCCACATTGATATCATGTTCTGTGCCACATTTATATTAGCGATAGTTCAACAAGTCGTGAGGCACTGTACTGTACAACATTAATATCAACGAATAGTTCCGCAGGTCGTGAGGCACTGTACTGTGCCACATTGATATCAGCGAATAGTTTCGCAAGTCTCTAGGCACTGTACTGTGCCACATTAGTATTAGCGTATAGTTCAACAAGTCATGATGCACTGTACTGCACAACATTAGTATAAGCGAATAGTTCCGCAAGTCGTGAGGCACTGTACCGTAGCACATTAATATCATCGACTAGTTCCGCAAGTCTCGAGGCACTGTACTGTACCACATTGATATCAGCAAATACTTTTGCAAGTCGTAAAGCACTGTACTGTACCAAATTGATGTCAGCTTATAGTTCCGCAAGACTCTAGGCACTGTAGTGTGCCACATTTACATATTAGAGTATAGTTCAACAAGTCGTGAGGCACTGTACTGTACCACATTAATATCAGCGAATAGTTCCGCAAGTCTCTAGGCACTGTACTGTGCCACAATGATATTAGCACATAGTTCAACAAGTCTCGAGGCACTGTACTGTGCCACATTGACATTGGGGTATAGTTCAACAAGTCTCTAGGCACTGTACTGTACCACATTAATATCAGCGAATAGTTCCGCAAGTCGTGAGGCACTGAACTGTGCAACATTTATATTAGCGCATAGTTCAACAAGTCGTGAGGCACTGTACTGTACAACATCTATATCAGCGAATAGTTCCGCAGGTCATGAGGCACTGTACTGTGCCACATTGATATCAGCGAATAGTTTCGCAAGTCTCTCGGCACTGTACTTTGCCACATTAATATTAGCGTATAGTTGAACAAGTCATGACGCACTGTACTGTACAACATTAGTATCAGCGAATAGTTCCGCAAGTTGTGAGGCACTGTACCGTAGCACATTAATATCAGCCTATAGTTCCGCAAGTCTGAGGCACTGTACTGTGCCACATTGACATTGGGGTAAAGTTCAAGTAGTCGTGATGCACTGTACTGTACCACATTAATGTCAGCGAATAGTTCCGCAAGTCTCTAGGCACTGTACTGTGCCACATTAATATTAGCGTATAGTTGAACAAGTCATGACGCACTGTACTGTACAACATTAGTATCAGCGAATAGTTCCGCAAGTTGTGAGGCACTGTACCGTAGCACATTAATATCAGCCTATAGTTCCGTAAGTCTGAGGCACTGTACTGTGCCACATTGACATTGGGGTAAAGTTCAAGTAGTCGTGATGCACTGTACTGTACCACATTAATGTCAGCGAATAGTTCCGCAAGTCGTGAGGCACTGTACTCTGCCACATTGACATTAGTGTATAGTTCAACAAGTCGTGAGACACTGTACTGTACCACATTGATGTCAGCGTATAGTTTCGCAAGTCTCTAGGCACTGTACTGTGCCCCAATGACATTAGCGTATAGTTCCGCAAGTCGTGAGGCACTGTACTGTACCACATTAATATCAGCGAATAGTTCCGCAAGTTGTGAGGCATTACTGTACCACATTTATATAGCCGTATAGTTCCGCAAGTCGTGAGGCACTGAACTGTGGAACATTAATATTAGCGCATAGTTCAACAAGTCGTGAGGCACTGTACTGTACAACATTTATATCAGCGAATAGTTCCGCAGGTTGTGAGGCACTGTACTGTGCCACATTGATATCAGCGAATAGTTCCGCAAGTCTAGGCACTGTACTCTGCCACATTGACATTAGTGTATAGTTCAACAAGTCGTGAGACACTTTACTGTACCACATTGATATCAGCGAATAGTTTCGCGAGTCGTGAAGCACTGTACTGTACCAAATTGATGTCAGCGTATAGTTCCGCAAGTCTCTAGGCACTGTACTGTGCCACATTTACATATAAGCGTATAGTTCAACAAGTCGTGAAGCACTGTACTGTACCAAATTGATGTCAGCGAATAGTTCCGCAAGTCTCGAGGCACTGTACTGTGCCACATTGACATTGGGGTTAAGTTCAAGTAGTCGTGATGCACTGTACTGTACCACATTTATATCAGCGAATAGTTCCGCAAGTCGTGAGGCACTGTACTCTGCCACATTGACATTAGTGTATAGTTCAACAAGTCGTGAGACACTGTACTGTACCACATTGATATCAGCGAATAGTTTCGCGAGTCGTGAAGCACTGTACTGTACCAAATTGATGTCAGCGTATAGTTTCGCAAGTCTCTAGGCACTGTACTGTGCCCCAATGACATTAGCGTATAGTTCCGCAAGTCGTGAGGCACTGTACTGTACCACATTAATATCAGCGAATAGTTCCGCAAGTTGTGAGGCATTACTGTACCACATTTATATAGCCGTATAGTTCCGCAAGTCGTGAGGCACTGAACTGTGGAACATTAATATTAGCGCATAGTTCAACAAGTCGTGAGGCACTGTACTGTACCACATTGATATCAGCGAATAGTTTCGCGAGTCGTGAAGCACTGTACTGTACCAAATTGATGTCAGCGTATAGTTCCGCAAGTCTCTAGGCACTGTACTGTGCCACATTTACATATAAGCGTATAGTTCAACAAGTCGTGAAGCACTGTACTGTACCAAATTGATGTCAGCGAATAGTTCCGCAAGTCTCGAGGCACTGTACTGTGCCACATTGACATTGGGGTAAAGTTCAAGTAGTCGTGATGCACTGTACTGTACCACATTTATATCAGCGAATAGTTCCGCAAGTCGTGAGGCACTGTACTCTGCCACATTGACATTAGTGTATAGTTCAACAAGTCGTGAGACACTGTACTGTACCACATTGATATCAGCGAATAGTTTCGCGAGTCGTGAAGCACTGTACTGTACCAAATTGATGTCAGCGTATAGTTTCGCAAGTCTCTAGGCACTGTACTGTGCCCCAATGACATTAGCGTATAGTTCCGCAAGTCGTGAGGCACTGTACTGTACCACATTAATATCAGCGAATAGTTCCGCAAGTTGTGAGGCATTACTGTACCACATTTATATAGCCGTATAGTTCCGCAAGTCGTGAGGCACTGAACTGTGGAACATTAATATTAGCGCATAGTTCAACAAGTCGTGAGGCACTGTACTGTACCACATTGATATCAGCGAATAGTTTCGCGAGTTGTGAAGCACTGTACTGTACCAAATTGATGTCAGCGTATAGTTCCGCAAGTCTCTAGGCACTGTACTGTGCCACATTTACATATAAGCGTATAGTTCAACAAGTCGTGAAGCACTGTACTGTACCAAATTGATGTCAGCGAATAGTTCCGCAAGTCTCTAGGCACTGTACTGTGCCACAATGATATTAGCATATAGTTCAACAAGTCTCGAGGCACTGTACTGTGCCACATTGACATTGGGGTATAGTTCAACAAGTCTCTAGGCACTGTACTGTACCACATTAATATCAGCAAATAGTTCCGCAAGTTGTGAGGCACTGTACTGTGCCACATTGACATTGGGGTAAAGTTCAAGTAGTCGTGATGCACTGTACTGTACCACATTAATGTCAGCGAATAGTTTCGCAAGTCTCTAGGCACTGTACTGTGCCCCAGTGACATTAGCGTATAGTTCCGCAAGTCGTGAGGCACTGTACTGTACCACATTAATATCAGCGAATAGTTCCGCAAGTTGTGAGGCACTACTGTACCAAATTTATATAGCCGTATAGTTCCGCAAGTCGTGAGGCACTGAACTGTGCAACATTTATATTAGCGCATAGTTCACGAGTCGTGAGGCACTGTACTGTACAACATTTATATCAGCGAATAGTTCCGCAAGTCTAGGCACTGTACTCTGCCACATTGACATTAGTGTATAGTTCAACAAGTCGTGAGACACTGTACTGTACCACATTGATATCAGCGAATAGTTCCGCAAGTCGTGAAGCACTGTACTGTACCAAATTGATGTCAGCGTATAGTTCCGCAAGACTCTAGGCACTGTACTGTCCCACATTTACATATTAGTGAATAGTTCCACAAGTCTAGGCACTGTACTGTGCCACATTGATATCAGCGTACAGTTCAACAAGTCGTGAGGCACTGACCTGTACCAAATTGATATCAGCGAATAGTTCCGCAAGTCGTTAGGCACTGTACTGTATCACATTTATTTTTCTGTATAGTTCAGCAAGTCGTGAGGCGCTGTCCTGTGTCACATTAATATCAGCGAATAGTTCCGCAAGTCTCTAGGCACTGTACTGTGCCACATACTTATGAGCGTTTTGTTCGGGAAGTCGTCAGGCACTGTGCTGTACCACATTCATATAAGCAAATAGTTAAGCAAGTCGTGAGGCACTGTACTGTGCCACATTAATATTAGCGAATAGTTCCCAAAATAGTGAGGCAATGTACTGTGCCACTTCAATAGCGAATAGTTCAATAAGTCGTGAGGCACTGTACCACACTGATATCATGTACTGTGCCACTTCAATAGCTTACAGTTCAACAAGTCTCGAGGCACTGTGCTGTGCCTCATTGACATTAGCGTATCGTTGAACAAGTCATGAGGCACTGTTATGTACCAAATTGATATCATCGACTTGTTCCCCAAGTTCCGAGGCACTGTACTGTGCCATATTTATATTACCGTATAGCTCAGCAAGTCGTGAGGCACTGTACTGTACCAAATTGATTTCAGCGTATAGTTTAGCAAATAATGCGGCACTGTACTGTAGCACATTAATATTAGCGTATAGTTCCGCAAGTCGTGAGGCACTGTACTGTACCAAATTGATATCAGCGTATATTTCAGCAAGTCGTGAGGCACTGTACTGTACAATGGTAATATCAGCGAGTAGTACAAATTCTGAGGCACTGTACTGTACCAAATTGATATCAGCGTATAGTTCAGCAAGTCGTGAGGCACTGTACTGTACCACATTAATATAAGCGAATAGTTCTGCGAATAGTCTCTAGGCACTGTACTGTTCCAAATTGATATCAGCGTATAGTTCAGCAAGTCGTGAGGCACTGTACTGTACCAAATTGATATCAGCTTATAGTTCAGCAAGTCGTGAGGCACTGTACTGTACCACATTAATATCAGCGGATAGTTCAGGAAGTCGTGAGGCAGTGTACTGTACAATATTGATATCAGCGTATAGTTCAGCAAGTCGTGGGGCACTGTACTGTACCACATTAATATCAGCGAATAGTTCTGCAAGTCTCTAGGCACTATACTGTACCAAATTGATATCAGCGGATACTTCAGGAAGTCGTGAGGCAGTGTACTGTGCAACATTTATATTAGCACGTAGTTCAACAAGTCGTGAGGCAATGTACTGTGCCGCATTTATATTACTGTATAGTTCAGCAATTAGTGAGGCACTAAACTGTCCAACATTTATATTAGCGCGTAGTTCAACAAGCTTGAGGCACTGTACTGTGCCACATTGATATCATGTACTGTGCCACATTTATATCATGTACTGTGCCACATTTATCTTAGCATATAGTTCAACAAGTCGTGAGCCACAGTACTGTTCCACATTAATATCAGCGAATAGTTCCGCAAGTCGTGAGGCACTGAACTGTGCCACATTTATATCAGCGCGTAGTTTAACAAGTCGTGAGGCACTGTACTGTACCACATTAATATCAGCTTACAGTTAAACAAGTTGTGACACACTGTACTGAGCCACATTGATATCAGCGTACAGTTCAACAAGTCGTGAGGCACTGTCCTGTGCCACATTAATATCATCGAGTTGTTCAACAAGTCGTGAGGCACTGTACTGTACCACATTAATATCAGCGAATAGTTCAGCAAGTCGTTAGGCACTGTACTGTACCACATTGATATCAAATAGTTCTGCAAGTCTCTAAGCACTGTAATGTACCAAATTGATATCAGCGTATAGTTCAGCAAGTCGTGAGGCACTGTTCTGTACCACATTTATATCAGCAAAGAGTTCAACAAGTCATGAGGCACTGCTCTGTGCCACATTGATATCATGTACTGTGCCACATTGATATCAGCGTACAGTTCAACAAGTCTCGAGGCACTGTACTGTGCCACATTAACATTAGCGTATCGTTGAACAAGTCATGAGGCACTGTAATGTACCACAATGATATCAAAGACTAGTTCTGCAAGTCGTGAGGCACTGTACTGTGCCACATTTATATTGCCGTATAGCTCAGCAAGTCGTGAGGCACTGTACTGTACCAAATTGATTTCAGCGTATAGTTTAGCAAATCATTAGGCACTGTACTGTTGCACATTAATATTAGTGAAGAGTTCCGCAAGTCGTGAGGCACTGTCCTGTGCCACATTGATATCAGCGAATAGTTCAGCAAGTCTCTAGGCACTGTACTGTACCACATTGATATCAGCGAAACAGTTCCGCAAATCTCTTGGCACTGTACTGTACCACAATAACATTAGCGTATAGTTCAACAAGTTGTGAGGCACTGTACTGTACAACATTAGTATCAGCGAATAGTTTAGCAAGTCTCTAGGCACTGTACTGTTCCACATTGATATCAGCGAATAGTTCCGCAAGTCTCTAGGCACTGTACTGTACCAAATTGATATCAGCGAATAGTTCCGCAGGACTCTAGGCACTGTAGTGTGCCACATTTATATATTAGCGTATAGTTCAACAAGTCGTGAGGCACTGTACTGTACCACATTAATATCAGCGAATAGTTCTGCAAATCGTGAGGCACTGTACTGTTCCACATTGATATCAGCGAATAGTTCCGCAAGACTCTAGGCACTGTAGTGTGCCACGTTTATATATTAGCGTATAGTTCAACAAGTCGTGAGGCACTGTAATGTACAACATTAATATCAGCGAATAGTTTAGCAAGTCTCTAGGCAATGTAGTGTGCCACATTAATATCAGCAAATAGTTCAGCAAGTCATTAGGCACTGTACTCTGCCACATTGACATTAGTGTATAGTTCAACAAGTCATGAGACACTGTACTGAGCCACATTGATATCAGCGTACAGTTCAACAAGTCGTGAGGCACTGTCCTGTGCCACATTAATATCATCGAGTTGTTCAACAAGTCATGAGGCACTGTACTGTACCACATTAATATCAGCGAATAGTTCAGCAAGTCGTTAGGCACTGTTATGTACCACATTGATATCATGTACTGTGCCACATTGATATCAGCGTACAGTTCAACAAGTCTCGAGGCACTGTACTGTGCCACATTGACATTAGCGTATCGTTGAACAAGTCGTGAGGCACTGTACTGTGCCACATTTATATTACCGTATAGCTCAGCAAGTCGTGAGGCACTGTACTGTACCAAATTGATTTCAGCGTATAGTTTAGGAAATCATTAGGCACTGTACTGTTGCACATTAATATTAGTGAAGAGTTCCGCAAGTCGTGAGGCACTGTCCTGTGCCACATTGATATCAGCGAATAGTTCAGCAAGTCTCTAGGCACTGTACTGTGCAACAATAATATTCAACAAGTCTCTAGGCACTGTACTGTGCCACATTAATATCAGCGAAAAGTTTCGAAAATCTCTTGGCACTGTACTGTACCACATTAATATTTACGTATAGTTCATCAAGTCTCTAGGCACTGTACTGTGCCACATTGGTATCAGCGAATAGTTCAGCAAGTCGTGAGGCACTATACTGTACCACATTTATATCAGCGAATAGTTCAGCAAGTCGTGAGGCACTGTACTGTACCAAATTGATATCAGCGTATAGTTCCGCAAGACTCTAGGTACTGTAGTGTGTCACATTAATTTTAGCGAATAGTTCCTCAAATAGTGAGGCAATGTACTGTGCCACTTCAATAGTGAATGTCAGCGTATAGTCCAGCAAGTCGTCAGGCATAGTACTCCACTACATTAATATGAGGATATAGTTGAATAATTTGTGAGGCACTGAACTGTACCACATTTATATGAGCGAATAGTTCGGGAAGACAACTAAATAAACATCTGCAATTAATAACACTATGGACTGCTCTACAAATATAGTTCAACACGCTTTTAGAAGAATGTTTTTGTGAAGCAACTTTAGTTTGTGCTTCAGTGTATGGCATACGTTGTTCAAGGTTACAACGACCAGGATGGATATTTGATGCTGCATCAAGGACTTACTATTCAAGGCTCCCCTATTGAAATAACACAGACATACGTCTAACCATTACAACTTTCCAGAACTTAAGCTACAATAGTCGCATGCATTGTAGTCGAAACTAGTGTAATATCCAAATTTAACTGACTGTTGCTTGCGTTTCAAATGAGCACTTCAAATGCAGGCTCTGTACTATTGATGATATTGCTCCATTTGTTGATACAAGGTTTAACTTTACTTACGTCAAATAAACGCAGCCAAGGAAGATACAAATGTTGAAAGGTATTTTGGGGGCTGCTGAAGCAATTTTCGAGTGAATTTCACCACACACCAGGAGCCTTAATCATTTGCCCTTATAGGAAAATCGAACCTGGGTTACCCGCGCGGCAAGACAACCTTAAAAACCAGCAAGTTCCCAAAAGCACCCATTTTGAAATTAATAGCCCTTTCATAACTACTGTTCATTAAATCCATTGTTTGTGAATTTCAGATCAATTGGTGTGACCTTACCTATAGCATTGCCTTTCTCCCAATCAACACACCGAAGGTCCTGCAATAAATTCATACTATACATAATACAGTGTACTTGTCCTCGTATGTAAGCAATGAAAAGTAAATTACAAATTCAGTTATGTTTAGAAGTATAAAGTATTCAAGGGATAAGATAAATATGGTATTGAAACTCACATTTGTGATCCTTCCAAGGCTGAAATGATTGTAATCCCTCATGGAAGTGATTGGCAGGTGCATCGCTTTTGTGAAGGTGATGTCTGTAGAAAGAAGAAACAATCTGAATACAAGATTTCTCTTTTGCAGAAGTTACACATTAAACGTGTTTTCAAAAGCTATATTACTGATATATATCAATTGATCTTTATTCTGAGTTAGATATTTGACATTGCATTTATTTGAATCATTTAAACCTGTCTGCTACATGATTGATATTTTTGATAAAATCCATGCAAAACTGTGGCTTACCGAGATGGCAGGGGTAGACGACAGAGCAAAAATCTTCTTCTTTGATGTGTTTTAAATGATCAAGCTATGGATTCATGAGTACTCGTGTGAAAAGCTACTCGCGTAAAAAGGTACTTGCGTAGAAAGCTGTTCGCGTCAAAAAGTACTTGCTAGAAAAAGGTTGTGGCGTGAAAAGCTACTGGCGTGAAATCGCGTGAAAAGGGTACCCGCGTGAAAAAGGTATTCGCATGAAAAGCTATTCACGTGAAAAAGCTATTTGCGTGAAAAGGTACTCGCTAGAATAGGTACTTGCGTGAAAAGGTACTCGCGTAAAAAGGTACAGGCATGAATGATACTCGCGTGAAAAGATACTCCCGTGAAAAAGCTACTGGCGTGAAAAGGTATTCGCGTGAAAAGGTACTCGCGTGAAAAAGCAATTCACCTGAAGGTACTCGCGTCAAAAAGCAATTCACGTGAAGGTACTCGCGTGAAAAAGGTACTCGCGTGAAAAGATACTCGCGTCAAAAGATACTCGCGTCAAAAAGCAATTCGCAGGAAGGTACTCACGTGAAAAAGGTTATCGCGTAAAAAGGTACTCGCGTAAAAAGGTACTCGCGTAAAAAGCTACTCGCGTCGAAAAGCAATTCGCATGAAAAAGGTACTCGCGTGAAAAGCTGTTCGCGTGAAAAAGGTACTCGCGTCAAAAAGCAATTCGCATGAAGGTACTCATGTGAAAAAGGTTATCGCGTGAAAAAGGTACTCGCGTGAAAAAGGTACTCGCGTGAAGAAGGTACTCGCGTAAAAAGGTACTCGCGTGAAGGTACTCGCGTGAACCTCGCATGAAAAAGCTGTTCGCGTGAAAAGGTACTCGCGTGAAAAAGGTACTCGCGTGAAAAGATACGCGCGTGAAGGTACTCGCGTGAAAAAAGCAATTCGCGTAAAAAGGTACTAGCGTATAAAAGGTACTCGCGTAAAAAGGTACTCGCGTGGAAAGCAACTCGCGTCAAAAAGCAATTCGCGTGAAAAAGGTACTCGCGTGAAAAAGGTACTCGCATGAAAAAGGTACTGGCGTGAAAAGCTGTTCGCGCGAGAAAGCTATTCGTGTAAAAAGTACTTGCGTGAAAAGGTACTCGCGTAAAAAGCTACTCGTGTGATATGGTTCTCGCGCGAAAAAGCACCTCGCGTGAAGAAGGTACTCGCGTAAAAAGGTACTCGCGTCAAAAAGCAATTCACGTGAAGGTACTCGCGTAAAAAGCTACTCGTGTGATATGGTTCTCGCGCGAAAAAGCAATTCGCGTGAAGAAGGTACTCGCGTGAAGAAGGTACTCGCGTAAAAAGGTACTCGCGTCAAAAAGCAATTCGCATGAAGGTACTCACGTGAAAAAGGTGATCGCGTGAAAAAGGTACTCGCGTGAAGAAGGTTATCGCGTGAAGAAGGTACTCGCGTAAAAAGGTACTCGCGTGAAAAGGTACTCGCGTGAAAAGGTACTCGCGTCAAAAGATACTCGCGTCAAAAGATATTCGCGTCAAAAAGCAATTCGCATGAAGGTACTCACGCGAAAAAGGTTATCGCGTAAAAAAGTACTCGCGTGAAAAGCTACTCGCGTCGAAAAGCAATTCGCGTGAAAAAGGTACTCGCGTGAAAAGCTGTTCGCGTGAAGGTACTCACGTGAAAAAGGTACTCGAGTGAAAAAGGTACTCGCGTGAAAAGGTACTTGCGTGGAAAAGCACTGGCGTGAAAAGCTATTGGCGTGAAAAAGGTACTCGCGTGAAAATGGTACTCGCGTATCTTGTCAGTCGGTATAGGTTTAGGGGGTTTAAATTACAATATTTGCAACTGCCTATTGAGCTGAAATGGCCTGTTTTTTTCTGTTTAATGGAGTTTTTAGGTTATTTGCTACTGGACTAACATGAACTGCAATAAAATGAGATTTTATGTAAATGTAAATATGTGACTTACCTTTATCTTCTGCGTTGATGATCTGGTGAAAATGTATCAAAACTAAGCGCTTGCTATATACTAAGGGTATTTGAATAATAACCTAAGTGCTTGCTATATGCTAAGGGTATTTGAATAATAACCTAAGTGCTTGCTATATTCTAAGGGTACTGGAAGAATAAGCTAACTGTACTGAACCTATATCACCTGTCAAGTAATTACTGGTGAATAGTTTAACAAGTAGTGAGGCACTGTACTGTACGACATTAATATTAGCGACTAGTTCAGCAAGTCGCGAGGCACTGTACTGTACCACGTTAATATTAGCGACAAGTTCAGCAAGTCGTGAGGCACTGTACTGTACCACGTTAATATTAGCGACTAGTTCAGCAAGTCGCGAGGCACTGTACTGTACCACGTTAATATTAGCGACTAGTTCAGCAAGTCGCGAGGCACTGTACTGTACCACGTTAATATTAGCGACTAGTTCAGCAAGTCGTGAGGCACTGTTACTGTACCACGTTAATATTAGCGACTAGTTCAGAAAGTCGTGAGGCACTGTTCTGTACCACGTTAATATCAGCAAATAGTTCAGTAAGTCGTGGAGCACTGTACTGTACCACATTAATATTACGTATAGTTCAGACACTGAAATGTTCAAATTGGGGAATAGTTTAACAAGTCATGACAGATACTGCAAAGGTTTAAGGTTTCATGGATAACATAAGTGCTTGCTATTTTCTAAGGTGTCTCTATAAATAACCAAAAGTGTTTTGAAGATACTCTAAGTGCTTGCTATATTCTAAGAGTGAGTGAGTGAGTTAGGTATTTCACCGCCTTTTAGCAATATTCCAGCAAAATCAGGGCAGGGACACCAGAAATGGGCTTCATACATGGTACCCATATGGGGAATCGAACCCGGGCCTTCGGCGTGATAAGGGAACGCTTTAACCACTAGGCTACTCCATCGACCCCTATATTTTAAGACGTTTCTAACCCAAGTAGAATTGAATGTGTGTTGCGCATGACGGCCACTTCCAAGGTCCAGAGATGGTCCAGGGATAGTACAGGGATAGTCCAGGGATGACTTGCAGCAAGTTAATAAAGAAAATCGGATATATCTCAAAACATGAAAATTCGACCGACAACTGTTGGAATGAAAACAACAATCGTCAGACTGTTGCCGTTGGACAGTTGGCCAAATTGTAAGTACTAATTTGCCCTGAGTGCTATGTGGTTTCTAAAACCGCAAAAAGTTGGCAATACTTCCTTTAGTTCCATCCCACCTTTTTGATGAGGAGCATCGTCGGTTGGGTGGATCCAAAGGAACTATTTATCCCAAGCTTTTATTGTTTATAGTGATGCTTTCTGCGGTGTAATATGGAAGCTAGACCGTCGTATGAAATGTGAAATCTGGTATTTCACTAACAATAACGTAATTTCCTACCTTTCTTTGTCGATGTCAATCGTCCAGTCTTTCTTCATGAGTCACAGTCCTCAATTATGCAATCGCACAAAATGTGTCCATAACAATTATGTCCAATCCAAATTGAAATATCTCCTGGTGAAAGTTCAAACACTGTATCTTCAATCCACAAGAAAACATCTTCTCCAGTGACATTTACGTGGCTGTTTGGCGACGCCTCTGCAGTGACGAGTTCACTGGTATCATCTGTCCAACCGTTTGAATAGAGAGCCAAGCAGCCACTACACCTGAAAAAAACGGAACAAGTGCATGCAGATATGCTTAAGTTTTGTTTCGTTTTGGCGTATATCGACCGATGGGAAGCTGTACAGAATGAAAAACCTGTACTGCTGAGAGTGTATTTTCAAAGGGTGCGAGCGTGTGTGTTTAATGTTTAGTGTTTTTGTTTTGTTTGTTGTTTGACGCCGCACTCGGTAATATTCCAGACATATGACGGCGGTCTGTAAATAATCGAGTCTGGACCAGACAATCCAGTGATTGACATCATGCGCATCGATCTACGTAATTGGGATCGATGACATGCATCAACCAAGTCAGCGAGCCTGACCACCCGATCCCGTTAGTCGCCTATTCTATCCCGGATCTTCACGGGTCGATTGATGAATATGCTCAAATTTGTCAAAAATGAATGGTATACTTGCCCCGGGTCATGCATTTCATAACCCAGTCGGCAAAGTGTGTGTGTGTGTGTGTGTGTGGGGGGGGGGGGGGGGGGGGGGTATTTTACGTGCATCACACAGGGGCAACCAACAGTGTCCTCACAGTTTAGCATTTTGAGTTCCTAAATTTCTTTCCAAATACCTTTATCAAAACAATGATATAAGCATTTTAGGTGCTGTTAATGTTGGACGCGGTTTAAACAGGATAGAGCACTCTAACTATTTCAAAGATTAAACACCAGGTCCTCGTGCTCTAACCTACACATGGGCGTTAGCCCTTCGTATGAAATGGCATTTTGTAATAAACTAAAAAATAATGTGACTTCCTACCTTTCTCCGCCGATGCCAATTACCCAGTCGCTGAGTCAGTCTCCATGTCGTAGTCCACGATGATGTTGTCGCACAAAATTATATCCAATCCAAATGAAACTGTCGCTACTGCATGGTGAAAGTTCAAACACTTATCTTCAATCCACAAGAAAACATCTCCTCCAATGAAATGTAAATGGCAGTTTGTTGACACATATGCAATTAGGACTTCGCAGTTGTCGTCTGCGTTTGACTTGGAAATATCTCCTGGTGAAAGTTCAAACACTGTATCTTCAATCCACAAGAAAACATCTTCTCCAATGAAATTTAAATAGCAGTTTGTTGGCACATATGCAATCAAGAGTTTACGGTTGTCGTCTGCGTTTGATTGACGTGTGAGTACAGCACGAAGCATCCGCGTGCAGCACGTGAAAACCGAGGGTCGTATTTTGGAGAGTGTTAGTCGTATCGGGAACATGTTCTTGTGTAATTACGCTGCAAGTTTATTATGCCACAACATGTAAATCTAATGTCCAGGGATTATTATTATTATTTAATTTGCCGATGAATACATAAATATATAATTATAATTGTAAACTACATCGTACCGATAGTGCAAGTTTATTCACATCACACCATGACATAGGTGAACGCTAAAAAAACGTGTGTTTACAATGTTTACTTTGTCCAAATATATCTACTTTGTCCAATTTTTGCATCACGTGATGTGATTTCAAACACTTTTTGTGAACTAACAACGCTATGTAATAATTACAACCCAAAGAACTTCAGATGTTTGTTTGTTTGTTTGTTGTTTATGAACTATTATACGGATTGATGCCGGGTCATACGTTCAAATACTGTCAAATGTTGGTGATTCATAATGAAATAATAATGCAAATGTACCCTTTATATGACCAGGAACACTTTATAGACCATACCCGTGAAGATCCGGGGAAGAATAGGTCTACAGCAACCCATGCTTACCGTAAAAGGCGACTTTGCTTGTCGTTAGAGGCGATTAACGGGATCTGGTGGTCAGGCTGGCTAACTTGGTTGATGCATGTCATCGATCCCAATTGCGTGGATCGATGTTCATGACATCAATCACTGGATTGTATGGTCCAGACTCGATTATTTACAGACCGCCATCATATAGCTGGAATACTGCTGAGTATGGCGTAAAACAACAAACCAACCAACCAATACACGTCCATGGTATGTATGTAGAACGTATGTATGTATGTATGTATGTATGTATGTATGTATGTAGAACACACACACACACACACACACACACATATACAAACACTATCTATCCTCTCTCTTCTTCCCATCTTTCGGGGGCACGGGTGGCCCAGTCGTCTAATGCGCCGCGATTCGCTGTGCAGAGTTGCGTCCCTTGGGCACGCCACAAACCTATGATTGTGGGTTCGAATCCCGGTTCGCCCCGATTATGTTTCTAGGTTTGTCAGCACCATACCCGTGCTCGTGGGTTTCACCGAAGTGATAAACGTCTGAGACCTGCATCACTTCGGGCTTTCCTCCCACATTAAGCTGACACGCCGCGATATAACTGGAATACTGTTAAAAGCGGCGTTAAACCAAACTCACTCACTCACTCACTCACTTCCCATCAGAGAAAATAAACAGACTGAGAATATTAATTTATGATAAAAGCAATGTTGTTGTTTTTTCTTATAAACACTCCTATCAATATAAACTGTCGGGCAAATGAAAGTATACTCCCGTGTTTAAAGTGGCTGATATGAAACAAACAAGAAATGGCTATTCGATGGTGATGTATTTGATACGTGTATTATAGTTACGTTTTGGGCCTTAAAGGGGCACTGATCTAAAGCAATTCCCCTGGACTGGTTGTTGCCTTTGTTATTGTTTCTTCCCAGTGAGTACCCGGATGTATAGCCGAAATCTATACTAGTTCGCGACCTCTGCTGTGCCATTCGTAAGCGCATTAGTCACTTTGAAAACAGAAAATTTATCAATAAAACCTGTAGCGTTTAATAGATGTCCTAAATCCATATTACTAAACTTCTTTCTTACCCTACCATTCCAATTTTAACAACCATTTACAGCGTATCTATCAGCCCAGTTAAACACATGTTTGTTTAACCTACTAGACACAACACAAAGTAAATATTTCACCTGAGCATTGCTTTTTTTATAGTGTGTATATTTTTTACTGTCAAAATGTGTAACATTTTCAAATTTATTAAACGCCTAAATATTCAGTTATTTTACAAATTGACTGAAAAACATTTCCCTCTGTATTATTATGATAACGAATTCCAAACATTTTGAGTGAGTGAGTGAGTATGGTTTTACGCCGCTTTTAGCAATATTCCAGCAATATCACGGCGGGGGACACCAGAAATGGGCTTCACACATTGTACCCATGTTGGGAATCGAACCCGGGTCTTCAGCGTGACGAGCGAACGCTTTAACCACTAGGCTACCCGACCGCCCCCCAAACATTTTGATGTTTAATGGCATCACCAAGAGACTGAAAATTTTACGTTGAAAAGTACATTTCTCTGTCGTTTGGCTTCTAATCCTACATAATAATCTATTGTGATGTTTTAGGCCCTTTTGATCGTCTTAATCAATTTCAGTCAATCTTGACAGATTTTTCAGTCAGAATGACTGAAATATTTACACATTTTATAAATTGACCGTAATATATACACGCTTACAAAGGAAAAGACTTGTGAAAAAACGTCTATCGCGCATTGAAGAATTTCCCAACCAAGACGTAAAGGAACAAGAACGAATCGGTTCAATGCTACAGCAAATGAAGGAAAACAAAATGCAAATACCATAATTACAACCTACCAAATTTATGCGTATAATTTTATGCAGCTTCCTTGTTCGAGGAATGTATCCGTGAATATCCACACAAAGGAACAATATCCCACTGCAGCTATACAAAGAAACTAATTCGATCTCACATGTCCCTGTAACAATCAAATATTCTAAAAGATTATATCGTTTCGGGATATTATAACCCGCGTTCGTTTCTCAGCTGATCACTTAGATTGTATCAGGTATTTCACACAGGTGTTAAGTCTCAAGGGTCGGCTGAGAAAGCCCGACGTGACAACTGTTTTCATAAGTCCACTGTTCCTAAAAAATCCATTGAGTTAGAGATAACAATGAGCAATCAATCAACGTATAATCAGTTAACCCTTTGGACAAAGTATGTTGTTTTTACATCGGCACTTCATACCATGATATGAGTGTATTCCCAGAAATGGGCTTCACACATTGTACCCATGTCGGGAATCGAACCCGGGTCTTCGGCGTGACGAGCGAACGCTTTAATCACTAGGTAAGGCAACAACCAGTCCCGGGGAATTGCTTTAGATCAGTGCCCCTTTAAGTCTTTTTCATCCTATTCTCAAGTGTATATTTTCTTTTACCTGGCAGTTTGTAATGAAAACATTATGCTCCATGGCCTGATTAATTTAAACAAATCTTCAGATTCCTGTGGACAGACTGAATCAAGAGTTCACAGTATGAGCGCTGTTTCGCCCGTGTCGAATCGTGTTACATGAAAAATAAAGTCACGAGTTCAACCCAAAGAGGGTAAAGATCATGTTGACATTGACGCACAGATCCACGTCAATTAACAACGATGACCAAAATATGCAATGATATCTCAGTAAAAACTGAAATTGCTTTCGTGTGATGGAGTTTGGAACAACTACTCCCGAAAATTTTACAAATAACAAACAAAAAGGTTTTACAAAAAAAATCAATTCATGCTATTGTTCTACAACATGATATTATGTGAAAAAAATATATCTTTGACTGCTATTTTCTTGGAGCGCTGACTGAACCTTATAGAATATACTACTCAGACTTTCAAGGAAGGCTGCTCTTGTTGATTGAGACACATGCGTGTTGTGTTCAGAGAATGTGGAAACCTTCACAGATCGGTGTTGTTGATTGAGAAACATGCGTGTTGTGTTTAGGGTATGTGGAAACCTTCACAGATAGGTGTTGTCGATTGAGACACATGCGTGTTGTGTTCAGAGAATGTGGAAACCTTCACAGATCGGTGTTGTTGATTGAGAAACATGCGTGTTGTGTTTAGGGTATGTGGAAACCTTCATAGATAGGTGTTGTCGATTGAGACACATGCGTGTTGTGTTCAGAGAATGTGGAAACCTTCACAGATCGGTCTTGTTGATTGAGACACATGCGTGTTGTGTTTAGGGTATGTGGAAACCTTCATAGATAGGTGTTGTCGATTGAGACACATGCGTGTTGTGTTCAGAGAATGTGGAAACCTTCACAGATCGGTCTTGTTGATTGAGACACATGCGTGTTGTGTTTAGGGTATGTGGAAACCTTCATAGATAGGTGTTGTTGATTGAGACACATGCGTGTTGTGTTTAGGGTATGTGGAAACCTTAACAGATCGGTGCTGTTGATTGAGACACATGCGTGTTGTGTTCAGAGAATGTGGAAAGCTTCACAGATCGGTGTTGTTGATTGAGACACATGCGTGTTGTGTTCAGAGAATGTGGAAACCTTAACAGATCGGTGTTGTTGATTGAGACACATGCGTGTTGTGTTCAGAGAATGTGGAAACCTTCACAGATCGGTCTTGTTGATTGAGACACATGCGTGTTGTGTTAAGGGTATGTGGAAACCTTCACAGATCGGTGTTGTTGATTGAAACACATGCGTGTTGTGTTTAGGGTATATGGAAACCTTCATAGATAGGTGTTGTCGATTAAGACACATGCGTGTTGTGTTCAGAGAATGTGGAAACCTTCACAGATCGGTCTTGTTGATTGAGACACATGCGTGTTGTGTTAAGGGTATGTGGAAACCTTCACAGATAGGTGTTATTGATTGAGACACATGCGTGTTGTGTTCAGAGAATGTGGAAACCTTCACAGATTGGTGTTGATGATTGAGACACATGCGTGTTGTGTTCAGAGAATGTGGAAACCTTCACAGATCGGTGTTGTTGATTGAGACACATGCGTGTTGTGTTCAGAGAATGTGGAAACCTTCACAGATCGGTCTTGTTGATTGAGACACATGCGTGTTGTGTTAAGGGTATGTGGAAACCTTCACAGATCGGTGTTGTTGATTGAGACACATGCGTGTTGTGTTCAGAGAATGTGGAAACCTTCACAGATCGGTCTTGTTGATTGAGACACATGCGTGTTGTGTTTAGGGTATGTGGAAACCTTCACAGATCGGTCTTGTTGATTGAGACACATGCGTGTTGTGTTTAGGGTGTGTGGAAACCTTCACAGATCGGTCTTGTTGATTGAGACACATGCGTGTTGTGTTCAGAGAATGTGGAAACCTTCACAGATCGGTGTTGTTGATTGAGACACATGCGTGTTGTGTTAAGGGTATGTTGAAACCTTCACAGATCGGTGTTGTTGATTGAGACACATGGGTGTTGTGTTGAGGGTATGTGGAAACCTTCACAGATCGGTGTTGTTGATTGAGACACATGGGTGTTGTGTTGAGGGTATATAGAAACCTTCACAGATAGGTTTTGTTGATTGAGACACATGGGTGTTGTGTTAAGGGTATGTGGAAACCTTCACAGATCGTTGTTGTTGATTGAGACACATGCGTGTTGTGTTTAGGGTATATGGAAACCTTCACAGATCGGTGTTGTTGATTGAGACACATGCGTGTTGTGTTTAGGGTATGTGGAAACCTTCAAAGATAGGTGTTGTCGATTGAGACACATGAATGTTGTGTTCAGAGAATGTGGAAACCTTCACAGATCGGTGTTGTTGATTGAGACACATGGGTGTTGTGTTGAGGGTATATAGAAACCTTCGCAGATCGGTGTTGTTGATTGAGACACATGAATGTTGTGTTTAGGGGATATGGAAACCTTCACAGATAGGTGTTGTTGATTGAGACACATGAATGTTGTGTTAAGGGTATGTGGAAACCTTCACAGATCGGTGCTGTTGATTGAGACACGTGCGTGTTGTGTTTAGGGGATATGGAAACATTAACAGATCGGTGTTGTGGATTGAGACACATGGGTGTTGTGTTGAGGGTATATAGAAACCTTCGCAGATCGGTGTTGTTGATTGAGACACATGCGTGTTGTGTTTAGGGTATAGGGAAACCTTCACAGATCGGTGTTGTTGATTAAGACACATGCGTGTTGTGTTGAGGGTATATAGAAACCTTCACAGATCGGTGTTGTTGATTGAGACACATGCGTGTTGTGTTTTGGGTATAGGGAAACCTTCGCAGATCGGTGTTGTTGATTGAGACACATGCGTGTTGTGTTTTGGGTATAAGGAAACCTTCGCAGATCGGTGTTGTTGATTGAGACACATGCGTGTTGTGTTGAGGGTGTATAGAAACCTTCACAGATCGGTGTTGTTGATTGATTAATTCCTTAGGTTTAGGGATTGTTTTTTTTGTTGGTATATAATGACATGTACTAGTACTGGTAAGACGTGCACTCATTACGTGTGCTTGCTGCAAGAGGTGGAGGTGAAATGGGGTTTAACGTCGCGTCCAAGATTATTGCACTTATATAGCGACGTGCATGTACGTGTGTGTGTTTGTGTGGCTGCTTGTACTAGTCCGGACTGATGCCGATTTATAGTGCTAGCTCACTGAGATATCATGTCGCAGTTTAACCCCACTCAGACACAGTATACTGACTCCGAGCCGACCAGTCCTTGTTTTAGCCCCTTAATGCCGAGCGCCAGACAGGGTAACAACAAGTACCAGCTATTAACGTATTTTGGTATGACGCGGTCGGGGATCGAATCCCGGAACTTCCGCTCTCCGGGCGGACGCTATACCACTAGACCACGGAGGCTGTCCTCTTGCTGCAAGAAGTGCTCACACATATCCATAAAGAATATCTGTAATGTCTATTTCAGATATTATGTATATATCAAGTGATATGACAATTTTGCTGTTTTTCATTTGGGCAGCCACAAGTGAACATTTCATCAGGTCCAAATATGAGATAAACATGTTATTTTAAAAGACAAATGATCTATTTATTATTTCTTTGCTTGCTGACTTTCATTATCCTACTTCGAAAGCTTTGGTGCCATAAACATTCGATCTACGCAATTGGGATACGATGACATGCATCAACCAAGTCAGCGAGCTTGACCACCCGATCCCGTTAGTCGCCTCTTATGATGGGTTCCGGAAGACAAATTCTAAGATGGATCTTCAGGGGGCAGTTGCCTGTACATGTAGCTAGCTGACCTGGCCCTTGTGGTCAAAACATAGAGCCTGCCGAAAATGGAGGCATTACCTCATGAGGTGTCGACTGTAATTGGCAACTACAACACAAATTGTTTCGAAATGACGACAGAGAACGAGTTTATCGGCGCATGGGGGAACGTTTGGCCCCGACGTGTATTCTAGAGGTCCATTCATTCGGCGGGGGAGGTGTCATGGTGTGGGGCGGTATTTGTGGAGATCAGAAGACTGATTTGGTGATTATACAGGGAAACCTGAACGCTGTGCAGTACAGAGACCATGTGTTGCAGCCAGTTGTGCTTCCGTTCTTACAAAACCAACAGCAGGGGAAATTGTTTCAACACGACAATGCCAGGCCCCATACTGCAGGACTGACTCGGAACTTTCTAAACCAGCAGAACGTTGACGTTTTGCCCTGGCCTGCCCACTCACCCGATATGAATCCTATTGAACATCTGTGGGACCATCTTGACAGAGGGATTAGAGCACGCTATCAGCCTCCCGTCAACAGACAAGAATTGCAGCAGGCCCCGAGGGACGAGCGGCAACGGATTCCAGTCCACGTCATCAGAAGACTGACGTCATCGATCAGGCGGCGTATCACAGCATGCATTGAGGCAGCTGGAGGTCATACACGCTATTGAAGGCAACTGTGTCGACAATGAACTTTTAGTGTGTCTGACATTTTTTCGGTGACATTTCAGACAACTTTTGAAAATGAAATTTCTTACCCTACCATTGTTTTCCTTGAGCTTACATTACCTGTGATTGCACAATTTCATTCAAAGTGTGGTTGATCAATCATCTGATGAAATAAAATCTTAATCAATGTGGTTTGTCAGATCAAGATTCCCACAAGAACATAGACACTTATCCTGTATGTAGAAATTCCAAAATAATTCAAATTGCTGCAATGTCTTCCATATTTTCCAACTATTCATCAGAAAGGTGACGGTATATTTTTACATGACCTTACGACTGGAGCCCTCTGTCTGCAGCCGGTGTCTCACACAAATTGAATATGACAAACTCTGACGCACTCATTCACTCTCCCGCGCACCCACTCACTCACTGCTCTGTCAATTGGAACCGTCCACATTCTCTCTCTGGGGTGAAACCCCGTTAATGCGGACCGCTGTCAGTCAATTGTCTGAAGTAACGAGTATCTGTGATGGCCGTCTACGAGTATTTATATCCACCTTGTGCATGTATACTCACACGCAAAAGAAACGCAAGTGGTTTTAAGCAAATAGGTAACAAACAGGGAACCATAAATTGATACGAGTTTTAGCATGTAGTGAAGCCTGATGGTGTTATCAATATTTTCGGTTGCATTTTGGAAGCCCCGAGTAAAAACGAAACATAAAAAACGAATCGCCAAAACGCACCATTTCAATGAATATGTGGGTATCATGCACCCATTTCTCGCGAAATCGAAAATGCACGAACTGTCACGAACTGTAGTGGGTATAAAACTGTGGCAGTGGAAATGTTCACTTACTTACTTACTTACTTACTTACTTTGGAGATTTAACGTGCGCTTTCCGTCTGATGCGTATTTCGCACACGTGCCCGGCCAGGCCATTTAATGTGTTTCCGAAAGGGGCGAAAGTGGTGTGTGCAACCCAAGAGGGGTTATTAGGGGTTGCTTATATAGAATTTGGGAATTTTGAGATTTGGAATAGATGTCGATGGGGTTGGGGAGTAGAGCTA
Source organism: Haliotis rufescens (assembly GCF_023055435.1). Taxonomy (NCBI): domain Eukaryota; kingdom Metazoa; phylum Mollusca; class Gastropoda; order Lepetellida; family Haliotidae; genus Haliotis; species Haliotis rufescens. Next base: position 9,883,988 of record NW_025963813.1, on the reverse strand, counting down.
AGGGAGCTGGGTATGGTGGATGTTTGTTTGTTTATGTGATTTTGATTTGGTAGATTATAGTGTTTTTAGATGCGTTTTATTAGTTCCGTTTTGATTAAGAATACGCCTAAGGCCTTGAAGTTTTCTAGTTTATTTTGTGGGTTTAGTATTGCTTCTAGAGTGAGAGCCCTGTTTAGATTGAGGGTGGTTTGTAATGCGGTACGATGTGTTAGGTAATGTGTGCAGTGGATGAGTGCGTGTTCTGGGGTTTCTAGTTGTTTGCAGTGTGGGCAGTTACCTGTAGTGTGTTGGGTTTTTTTTTAAAATAGGTGGTTATTTAGGTTGGTGTGTCCTGTTTGGAGTTTAGTGATTACTCTGTCTATTTTTTGGATGGATGGAGAATTACCTTTTTGATTTGGCTATTTGGGTTTAGATATAGGTTATACCATTTTTTGGTGATTTTTTGCTTGTTTACACTTATAATTTCTGATTTTGAGATGGGTAAGTTTAAGTTTATTTCTTGGATTTCGAGGGATAGTTTGGCTGCCTTATCGGCGTTTTCATTACCGTATATTCCTACGTGGGCGGGTATCCACAAGAAGGTTATTTGTTTGCCTGCCTTAGTTAGGTCGTTGGAGCTTTTAAGTATTTGATTTATTAATTTAGGTCGGTTTTGGGTATTTTTGTTTTGGAGGGCTTGCAGTCCACTTAGGGAGTCGGTAAGTATTAGGATTTTTTTGTGGTTTTTGGATTCTTGATTATGGAGGGCTTAGGCCATGCCCATTGAAAATGTTCACAGACTAGGGGGAATGTATATGTGTAATAAGTAAGTTTTAACAAAACATGCATCTCAACTTTTTGAGTAAGCTCCTGCTAGCTCCTAACTCATTTATTTCCTGAGAATATTCAAACAGAATTACTGGCCTACTCTTATTAATTAATCCGCTAATCATGGGCTGTGACCATTGTTAAGTGGGTAGACTGGCTGTGTTTGTTTAATTAATCCCACCTACTCCACTGTCTTACAATGGGTGTCTCACTAATGGGATGTCTTACTTATGGGATGTAACCAAGACGGGCCGACCTTGTGTTCATGGTCTTGTGAACACAGGTCAATGGCCGCTCATTAAATCAAGATTTTATCTCACTATCCATTTGATATATTTTCCAACTTCAACTGAAACCCGGTCCCGTGTTACACGCATGGCACGCGCGTGTGCAACGAGTGACTCACGCGTGCTCAACGGGTTGCACACGCACTGCACACCCGTTGCACACGCGTGTTCAACGGGTGCTCAACCCGTGTGCAACCCGTTGAGCACCCGTGTCACATGCGTGTTATCAACGCGTGTTAGGAGAATGAACTTTTAGGCAGTAGTGTATTTAAGGAATTAAGTTTTATATCCGACATCGAACTTTGGAATTGGTCTCAAAATGAATGTTGATTAACGCTGTGGTCAGCTGTGGTCCAGCTGTGTCCGGGCATGGCATTGTATCTGAACAATATGTGTACATTTGATAGTAATGTCATGTCTAATATTAGCCTTCAAATATGCTGGGTGTCCCCTTGGAGTGAAATGCATTGCTTGTTTGAAAGTAAGAATATACTGGTTCCTTGGTAGTGTAAATGTGTTTAATGACGTCATGGCGGAACAATGATTTATCCTGAAATAAACTACACTTCGCTATTCATTGTTCTTTGCGATTAATCCCGTAGCTTTCTTATATACTGTAATATGAGATATCTATGAGATACATCTCAAAGTGAAATGAAGAACGAAGCGTTCTATTGTTCTATCATGGCGTCATTTCTGGAGATTCGAATATGCGCTCGCAACTTGACGACGTCATATATTGGACGACGTTAGTTTGTAAAGGGAATTGCCTAGTGAGTTGTTCACAATAGGTGTAGCTTGGGTATGCAGACAAGCACAGTGGCCGAACGATCGCATCCAAAAGTTGGAGAGATAAGTCAATCGGTATTAGGAGAAAAGGTTCAGATCATCGACGTGAGGATTGTGAGAAAATGAGGGATATACCAATTACCAAACCTAACCCACCTGTTCCTAAAATAGATTTGTCCGACATTGCCGAGATCGGATTCTATGTAGGGAGTCATCATATGTTAAACTAAGCTAACTGTTTTTTAAGCCTGCACATTTTATAAACATCCTTAAAGAGGAGGTACATAATTATTATTTTTATGTCTCATGGTTTATTCTTCTTCGTCTTTTATTTCTTAATAATGATACATGCATAACTAGTACAAGGTCATCATACACCATTTGCTCGTTTAATGCTGCGCGCATTATGGTATTTTATAAATTACATCCCCCGATCAACCAATTAAATACTTTGTTCCTGATTTAATAAAGATATAAACGGAATTAGGATCGATGAGATAGAATATCTAATATCCCAATTCGCGGACGACACATCTCTCATATTAGATAGAACTGAAAATTGTCTCCAAAACACCATGACAACTCTTCATATACGTATGTGTCTTTTTCAGGCCTAAAATATAACACAAGGAAAACGCAAGTGGTATGGATTGGCTCACAACGCTTTTCTGATAAAACTATGAGCAAAAGTTGGAATTTAGATTGGTCAAGAAAACATTTTCCTCTTCTCTGTATTATTTTTACTCACAATTTGGCAGAAATGGGAGAAAGAATTTACAAAAACAAACCTAAAAGTTTAAAAATTATCATGAACTCTTGGTTAGCACGTGACCTGACCATTAGGTCTGTACTAAAAAGTCATATTTTACCTAAACTAAACCACCTTTTCTCAACCCTACCTGATCCAAGTGAAAGGCTTATAAAAGAACTCGAAACACTGTGTTTTTGTTTTAGATAGAAAAATAAACCAGACAAAATCAGTAGAAATATTATGATAAAACCTTATGAAGAGGGAGGTATAAGAGTGCCTGATATTAAACATACAATCAATGCACAAAAGATATCTTGGAATAAACGTTTGTTCCATTCACATCCACACTCTAAACTTACCACTCTTTTGCTTAATAATATAACTCCAACACAAATTGGTTTTCGGCAAAAATGCCAATTCTATATATCGGAAAAGGTTATTGATGATAGGACCAATGCTTTCTGGAAAGATGTTCTGTGTACATTGGGAAACTTAATAGAAAAAAGGGAAATTCTATCAAAGAGGAAAGAGATAATCATATATTATCACAACCTTTATGACCAAAAATACGAATACAAGAATCGGGAACACTCCGGTATATTATAAACATTACTCGGGAAAATCTTGGTAATGATTTGATAGACTAGAGGTGAAGTTTTCTAGACCTATACTATGTATGCGACTGTAAAACACATTTTCTGGAATATTCTTGTCTTAGCCAAGCAATAAAACAATATCTAAAGCGTAAGAGTATAGCCCTAACATCTAAGTTACATCTGCCCTTAATACCATATTTCCTTGGAAACCTAGTGGAGAAGGGTGGGGGTGGGGTGGGGTGTAGATTATTTTATGATATATTAAATAAAGTATCCAACAATATGATATCCCAAAAATACATTCAAAGATGGGAACTAGATCTTGGCCTTCACATGACGGTAAAAGATTGGCAAATGTTTAATCGTAGCCCCCACAGATATATTGTGTCCTTAAAACAAAAATGGTTCCAATACAGTATTATTCATAGAATTGAATTGTACCAACAAACGAGTTACTGTACAAAATGGGATATAAAGAATGATTTCTTTGCATTTTTGGTAAAAGAGAAAGCAAATGTTCTTTGAGTGCAAAATTGTAAAACATATCTGAACAACCCTGCAAATGAATTAATGACAAAGCTGGAATAGAGCTAGAATTTTCTAAATTGACAATCTTATAAGGATATCAACAAAAACGAAATGATGTATTAAATCATATTTTAATTGTAACAAAGCAAAACATATTCAAATCAAACATTTCCGACTCCATACCAAATTTCCAACACATCAAACAAGAAATAACCGATTCATATTACATCGACAGACATATATCATATTCACATTGTAAATACACACAGTTCATGATCATGACATTTTGGTCTCTCTGTCACCACCTATTCGCACCACGAACTTACACAATCCAACAATATGACACTGAAATAGTTTTTGTTTGTTATCATCTATAGATATACTTTGAAACGTGTATGTATTCAAGATTGCATGTGAACTATATTCGGTAAACTTATTGTTTGTGTACTCCAAAAAGAAATAAAATCATAAAAAGATGAATTATTTCAAAATAAGAAACATACAGTGATAATAGTGAAACCAATCAATTAAGTGTCCCTCGGTCGCCAGAATAGATTGACGCTTCTTTATCTAGACGTACCAGATTTATCATGGAATGATATTTTATTACAAATTCAATAATATTTTGGTTCAAAGTTCATAATCTAAAACCAATGATTCCCATCTCTTGGTTCCGCCCTACCATGAAAGGACAGCTGAGTCAATTCACACTTCAAAATAAATATTGCCTCCAGATCAAATATTTACTCCCAGTTTACTCTGTAGATGTAAAAGTCGGTCCTTTATCTTTGGTATAAGACTATTGCTGAATTTTATAAAGGTAAAATCCTGTCTCAATGGATGATACTTTTGGGGTTTTTTATTCGTCCGGTAGTGATGCATTAGAGCGACTTCTGGACTAACAACATACATCTTCCAACCAGGGAGGAACTTTTCCATTGTGTGAACATGAAGCAGGTCCACGACCTCGGGTTTCACGAGAATTTTTGCATTTTTGCTAGGGTTATTTATGTAAGACCTGTCGGTATGCAGAAATGCATGCATTTTGAATTTCTTCGCATCCTCCTTTTCAGGGAACTCGATTTTTGTCTCATTTTCATGGATTGGGAAGTCCGCATTTTGAAACATAAGGGCCCCATACATATTTTTAGAATTAGTTTTTTTTGTATTCAGTAGTCTGTCAGCCAGATCTGCTAACGAAATATCTTTCCTGGGCACAACAATTTCATCAACATCTGCAAGGAGAACGTACTTGGCTACCCCAAGCTGAGAGAAGACACAGTCATGGATACTCGCCATCTGACCCCAGTAGTGGATCTGGTCTGGGGGGAAGGGAAGCTTCCAGTTCCTCATCTCCACCATGCCTTCCCTCTCGTAGTGCAGCAGGACTTTGCTGACATCTTCTGGTATGCTGTAGTTGTAGATGAGGAACTTGTCTGTCCCGAAGTATCTGTTGGTCTCCAGGGCTGTGACAAGTGTGTTGACGTCAATTAAGTTTCCACGCAGGGCATGGTAACAGCGCGTCAGTCGGTTATAGGGGGGTCCGGGATAGTTGACAGGGAGGATGTTGAGGGGGGAGGACATCCGGTCAGTGAGGACAGAGATGAACGCCGGGTAGGAGCCCTGAGGTACTGGGCAGTGAACAAATCCACATCGATTACTGAAAGGAGTAATCAAATAAGACGGCATAGGATTTATTTATTTTATTTTGTTTGTTGTCTCAATGTTACAGCACTATGATGGCGGTCTGTAAAAGTCGAAGTAGTAATAAAAGTACAAGTATATAACAACTGTATAACTGAGTCCCCTATTGAAACATATAATATATAAAATGGTATATGTTTCTCAAAGAATATTCAATCCAATGTTTCATTACCTACGTCATCAACCAAGTGGTATATTCGTACACTATAGATACATACGTGTCTGTGTATTCGTGTAGCTTGTTTTGTTTTAAACAAATTTTATTGACATATATGGTCAACGAGATTGGGCAAAAGTTATCCAACTTAGGTGGCCCTTTCCGTAATGTATTTGTACAGACATTGATACATATATACATACACACATACATATACATACGTGTACAGAAATACATACATATACACATAATCATATATACGCATAATCATACATACTCATACATACATACATACATACACATACTCATATACATATGCACATATTACATTTATAGTAACAAAGAGAAATATATTTACACAAGAACATAAACATCATGTTTGCAAGAATAACATAGACATACATAAGAAATGCCTATGTAAACACAATTTACTTGTATATACACATTATTCCAAAATACATGTAAGACTACATATATAATTACACAATCATACATACACTTATATATACAAGTACATATATGCACACATACACACACTACATACATACACATATACCCTTGTATACGCATGCATACATATATATACATACACATACACATACACATACACATATTTACACACATACACCAAGATATACATACCCGTAAACATTATGCTTACAGAAGGAGGAAGAGATACCCATGTATTCATATACATGCATGCAGTTTATACACTAATGGCGTAATTAATAATAGGTAATCGCTGAGCGATATTCTATATTTATGATATACTTGTACCACTTATGAAACTATAAATAGATTTATACTCACTTGTAAGTACCCCATCTACTTAGAGAGATGTGTCGAAAACGACCTTGAACCCAATAACCCACATGTGACCTTGTTCTCTTCAGTACGCAAACGAAAGAAACAGGATGGAATGGTTCCGGAACGAGGATAAGAGTTCGCACTGACGAGTGAGTTTTTTTCGTATATTGCAGAAAATATAAAAATTCGAACGTCCACTTGCTGAAACTCGCTTTGGTAAGGCCTCCTAGGTGGAAACCTGTTTTCAAGTCCGCCCTCTCCTAAAACGGCATCAAAACGCCTCTTATTGAGGAATAGTTGACCTGAACTGTTATCAGTTTGTTGGAGCATCTGAGGAAGTCGTTCATTACGTCGTGTGGTCGGCGTGGGTATGTTTCTGTTCAATAGAAACGCTTCTTGTTTTGAATGTTTACCTGCACTTGACTGGATCACTGAATTGTTTGCACCCTTTTGCACAGACGCGATTATGTCTTCACTAGTGTCCTCGTGGTCTCTGGAAGTCAGTGCAAGAAGCATCCTTACCCTCGGGATAAGTTCGGAAAAAATCAGCAGGCTGACAAGACAATTGCATAGTGTGAACACCGCCATTACTTTAACCAGGTTCATTCTCCTCATCTTCTCTGATTTTCCCCTGTATATAACAAAAGGAAACAAGAATATATTTCTTAACAGAGAGCAAACATACTTAGATAACAAAGAAGAACCCATAGCTTTCATTTTTTTCACGATAATCTGTTGTGGACCAACTTGAGAGTTCACTGATCATTTGCCCGGTGTCAGTATACCAAGGTAACAGCTGTGATTTGAAAGGACAACAATGTAAGAGAAGGTAAATTATTCAAGTTAAATTCGGCAATATTAATTTTTGCCGCTTTTATAAGTTTATTTTTACTCAGATCACTATTGAATCGTTATTTTCTTAATTTATTATTAATATATTTGGAACGTATTTACTTACCAAATGTCTAAACAGATTTGAATAACTGTATGGTATAGGAATTCCTTGTCGGTACGTCGGTGTGGCCTTTCCGAATGTGATTGTCGTTGGACCACAAGGTTGTACAATGTCACTGTGTACTATTCCAGCTATATGACTGTGGCCTGTGAATAAACGATTATGGATCAGACAAATTTGGGATTAATAGCATAATAATGATAATTCCTTTGTCCTGAGAGACATATATTATTCGTAGGGAACCAACGCCCGACTCGGACAATTGACTTGTGACTGTTGTGGCAAAGACACAGTGGTTTGACTGAGTATGGGTTTACGCCGCTTTTAACAATATTCCCGCAATATCACGGCAGGGGCTACCAGAAATTAAAAAAACTATTTCACTGATATCCGTGTCCGAATGACGTTACGATGTTACCAAGGATATGTTAGATCACGGGGAGGTAATTTGAACAGCGTCATGACGTCACCCCATTATGACGTAACAAAAAATGTTATGCAGGATAAAGTACAGTCGGTGCCTTTGTTCTTAGCGAAGAATCTTAGAAAGTATAATAATGATCCACGACCCAAGCCGTTTAGTTTACACGCCTTTAACGAAAATACCGAGTTTCATCGAATAAGTTGAGACTCCATTGTAAACTTGTAAACAATTACTGTCCAACAACATATGTTCTACGACCTATGGGGGCGGTCGGGTAGCCTAGTGGTTAAAGCGTTAGCTCGTCACGCCGAACACCCGGGTTCGATTCCCGACATGGGTACAATGTGTGAAGCCCATTTCTGGTGTCCCCCGCCGTGATATTGCTGGAATATTGCTAAAAGCGGCGTAAAACCATACTCACTCACTCACTCTACGACCTATGCCTCGACGTCACAGAAGTGCACTAGCCAAATCAGATCTTGTACAGCCCATATACGCATCGAGACGGGAAGGTGTAATAATACGCCAGTGAATGGCCCTACATGGTGTTTTTCTCAAAAACGTAATTTCATTTAGAAAACTTGATTCAGTCACGATCCCATTGTTAATGACATTGCTGGAACTACGGTAATCTTCTGAGTACCTGAATTTGTTTGAGATTGATAATTAGTAAATAATATTTCCAAAAAATAGATCTAAAGTCCAGATTCTATCTCCTGGACGGGAGGCCAAAACACACACACACACAAGACTACACATTGGGGTGTTAAGATCTTTAAACTTTAGGAAATATATTACAAGTTTATGATGTTTCTGTGTTCCTACTTATAAAATAAAATAAAACCTACCAATAAAATTCAATGATTGATCGTAACTCCAATTGAATAGATGTATATAAAGAGGTTATCACGCGAGTGTGTTTGGGGATGGTAAATATCCTGCATTTAGGAATAAAGAAGAAGAAGAAGAAGAAGAAGAAGAAAATTGTTTTGTTAAAGTGTCACATGCTGCAGTACTAAATATATGGACATATAAACATTTCATTAAAAAACAGCATCCGGCCAGTTGGCCTACGAGACACTAATTACATAATGGTACATTTAAAATATATAAAAAAAGAAAGGAAAAATTAGTTGCAACTTTGTATATTACTACACCCACACCCACACCCACACCCACACCCACACCCACACCCACACCCACACCCACACCGATACACCCACACACATATCCGCATTAAAATCCCGCTCAAAGCATTCAAACAGGTAAGCATACAAACAGGTAAGCATACAGGACGCTCACAGCAATCTCATACAGGACACTCACAGCAGTCTCATACAGAACACTCACAGCAATCTCATACAGAACACTCACAGCAATCTCATACAGAACACTCACAACAATCTCATTCAGAACACTCGCAGCAATCTCATACAAAACACTCACGGCAATCTCATACATGTCATACATCTATACACATATGCGTACATATACACACAACTTAATTCATCAATCGTGTATACTAACCTACATGTATAACCAGCATACATACTAACATACCAACCTACATACATACCTATATCCATCAAACATAAATCAATCCGTATTATACATACACAGGTCCATCCATACCTATGTCCGTTCAAACACACCTCAATCCAAATATACTAACACACATGCAACCATACATCCATACATATCTATATCCATTCAAACACACCTCAATCTAAATATACTAACACACATACAACCATACATCCATACCTATATCCATTCAAACACACCTCAATCCAAATATACTAACACACATCCATACCTATATCCATTCAAACACACCTCAATCCAAATATACTAACACACATCCATACCTATATCCATTCAAACACACCTCAATCCAAATATACTTACACACATCCATACCTATATCCATTCAAACACACCTCAATCCAAATATACTAACACACATCCATACCTATATCCATTCAAACACACCTCAATCCAAATATACTAACACACATCCATACCTATATCCATTCAAACACACCTCAATCCAAATATACTTACACACATACAACCATACAACCATACCTATATCCATTCATTCACACCTCAGTCCATATATACATACACACATACAACCATACAAGTGTCGTACTGAATACAGTATGAACATACATTAAATACAACAGATGATATAAATGAGAGGCACTGTGTACTAACGTACATAAACACACCCGCTTACACACCTACGTGCATATATAAGACAATGCATAACATTATGGATGGGATAAAAAGTAATTAAAATAAAAGCTAACAGTTTATATAAAGTTTACGGCGCCTGTACATTCTGTAGACAAGGCTAGGGGTTTACTTATACATGTAGTATTCATTAAATAACAGGTCTGTTGCAGTAGAGAACAGGTCGGGAAGGAGGGCTCCAAGGAGGTAATATAATTCCATAAATCATATCTTAAATCAGAATAAAAGTTCCATTCGGTCCATTATAAGTTGAACATATGGTTCAGTGTTAAGCGAGCCCTTAAAGAGTCTATATGTTCTAAGTTTGTTACCGTTTATAAGCCCTCGATCGTTCCACAGCTGACGTAGCCAGTCGTGGTAATCATTGGATATAAGCCAAGTCTTTATGTAGTCCATGTCAGAGGGTGTTAAATTAAATATATCTAAAATAGGTAGTTGCCACGACTTGATAAGTGTAAAAACCTTATTAGTCCATGATTTACGATAATTACGTGACCATAGATGGACTTTACTACTCACTCGAATGTTGTCACAGTTTTGTAGACGATACCATAGTTGTAAAATTTCTAACTTTTGCTTGGTATAAGGCGAAGTCCAACCCATATCCCCTCGAACTGACAAGTTTGGTGACTTACAGCCCACTCCGAGAAAGAATCTACATGCTCGATTTTGTACAGCATTGATACAACTGAACTGACGTGTGCCCCACACAGCAGCTCCGTATGAGAGAATCGGTTGCACAAGGTTTTCATATAACTTATTAAATACATCGTAAGCCATTCCTCCACTGGCTTTGAATTTACACACAATCACACCTAGGGCACGATGAGCTGACTTGGCTATTTCCTTAGCTGTGAAATTACGATCTAGGTGTTCATGAAACCAAACACCAAGATATTTATATGCATGAGTATAACACACTTCATTTTCACCGATAGTGAAACATTGTATTCAGCGAGCGTGATAAAGACGGGATGTGGTAGGGCATGGGGTTGAGATTTTTAAGTACAGTTTAGAAGTGAGCCTGATAGCAGAGTTTGTGCTGGTAGAAAGTACGGTTTGGTGAGAGGGTGATAGTTTTCTTTAATAAAGTGTGCTGAGCTGTTTTGAATAAATTGGGGAGCTAGTTGGAGGCCCTGGTCCTGAGTTTCTATAAGTAGTGAATTTAAGTCCTGGAGAGAAAACATTTGGTGATCAAAACGTTCCCTTCCCAGGTACTGGACCATGGTGAAGGTGGCGCGGTCATGGGAGCTTCGGTAGATTTCAGATGCCAGGGTCTTGGGGAGATCTGGGTGGGTCTGGGTGGGAGTACTCCTACCAGATCCCTGGGTAATGGGTTGTTGATGTTTCTAGTTTAACGACGACAGTATGTGTGAACACGAGACGACCACGAAAACCGAACGAAAGAATAACGACGACGAACCGTGCAGTGGACTGCTTACTTACTTAATTTGGGAATTTAACGTGCGCTTTCCAACATATGCGTATTTTGATATTGGTAGGTTGATGCTTACTTCTTCTAATTTTAGTTCAGATTTGGCTGCTTTGTCTGCGTGTTCGTTTCCAAACGTAGATTGTTGGCGCTTTTAATTATCTGTTGTATTAGTTTTGGGCGCTTTTTTTGTGTTTTTGTTTTTTATGGCCTGGAACCCACTTAATGAGTCTGAAAGGATTAGGGTTTTTTGGAGACTATCTATTTGATCGCTGTGCAGGGCTGTAACTATCCCCATTACTTCGGCTGTGAAAATTGATTGATTATTTGGGAGCCTATAGGATTGTGTTTCTTTTTGGGGTTAGGTTGATATGGATGCCGAATCCTGTGCGTTTTGAGCCCGGGTCAAAGGACCCGTTTATGAAAATGTGAAACTTATTTGGCCATTTTCGTGAATGTATGCTAGTGTGGTGGATTTAGCTTAATTGTAAATTATTTAGGTTGTGTGTATTAAGGTAATTTTTTATGCGTTGAGAGATTGGTAATAATTGAGTTTTTTTGCGAGCTAGAGCTTGGAGTCTGGGGCTTTTGTTACTTTCAATCTGTTGGATTTGTTGGTTTTGTTGGGTTGAGGCCCAGTAATTTATTGTTAGATGTTCTCGGCGTAGAACCAAGGGTATTTCGCCTGTTAGTGCCTGTAGCGATATGCGCGGCGTGCCATGCTGAGTGCGTGTAATTATCTTGAGTGCTTGATATTGAATTGAGTTTAGTTTATCGCTTAATGAGGAGTTTAAGGTGTTGTATATTTGGCATCCATAGTCTATTTTTTAAATCTAATTTGTGATTTGTAAAGTGATAGTAGGGTCTCCTATTTGTTAGGTTTTTAATGTGAGCACCCCAGGTAAGGTGTTCATCAAACATTAGTCCAAGACATTTGGTTTCTTTTTGGAATTGTATGGGTTTTTGTTTAGTTTTAGTTTGGGGGTGTTTGCACGCATATTTCTGGGTTTGAATACTATACCAGTGTACTGTAGCTGAATGCCCTACTTTTTGAGTTCAAGGAAAACTAGTGTCCCCAGCTGGAGTCTGACTGACTGATATAGGAGATTTAACGTGCGCTTTCCGACTGTAGCGTATTTCGCACACGGGCCTGGCCGGTCCGTTTAGTGTATTGCGAAAAGGGTGAAAGAGGTGTGTGCAACCCAAGAGGGGCTTTTAGGGGTTGCTATTGAATTTTGGGAATTTTTAAATTTGGAATAAATGCCGAAGTGGGTGGAGGAGGGAACTAAGGGAGCCGGGTGAGGTGTGTGTATGTATGTTTATTGGATTTTGGATTGGTAGATTAATGAGTCTTTAGATGCGCTTATTATAATTAGATCTGTGTTGATTAGGAATACGCCTAGGGCCTTGAAGTTTTCTAGTTTATTTTGAGGGTTTAGTATTTCATCTAGAGTAGGAGCCTTATTTAGATTGAGGGTGGTTTGTAGTGTGGTTCTGTGTGTTTGGTAGTGGGTGCAGTGGATGAGTGCTGTTCTGTAGTTTCGGGTTGTTTGCAGTAGGGGCAGTTTCCTGTGGTGTGTCTTTTAAGTTTTTTAGGTGGTTATTTAGGTTCGTGTGTCCTAATTGGAGTTTTGTAATTAATCTGTCAATTTTTTTAGAGGGGTGTAGGATTTTAGGTTTGGCTAGTGGTTTTCTCAGTACTTTTTTGATTTGGCTATTTGAGTTTTGATATTGATTATGCCATTTTTTGGTAATTTTTTGTTTGTTTACACTTTTAATTTCTGATTTTGAGATGGGTAGGTTTAGGCTTATTTCTGGTATTTTGTGAGATAATTTAGCTGCTTTATCGGCGCAGCTTTTGTTAGGTCGTTGGAGCTTTTAAGTATTTGGTTTAGTAATTTAATTAGGTCGGTTTTGGGTATTTTTGTTTTGGAGGGCTTGTAGTCCACTAAGGGAGTCGGTGAGAATTAGCATTTTATTGTTGTTTTTAGATTGTTGGTTATGCAGGGCTGAGGCCATGCCCATAAGTTCGGCCGTGAATATAGATTGGTTGTTAGAGAGTCGGTAAGATTGTGTGGATTTAACTGGTTGTGTGGTATGGACTCCGAAGCCTGTGTGGTTGGAGATCGGGTCTGAAGATCCGTCAGTGTATATGTGACACCAATTTGGCCAATTTTCGTGTATGTGTGCAAGTGTGGTGGTTTTAGCTATGTTTGGGTCGGTTTGTTTATTTATTTGGTTAGCTAGCGTTGTGTCTATATTGGGTATTCTGAGTTTAGGGGTGAGGATATTTGATTTTTTGCAGTTTTGTTTAAGATTTTGAGTTTGGTGTTCATTGAGGTAGTTAGTTATTCTTTGGGATAGTGGGGTGAGTAAGGGGTGTTTGCGAGCTAGAGCATGGTTTCTTGGGCTTATGTTTTGGATGAGAGGGTTTGTTTGGGACGCGGCCCAGAAATTAAGGCTTAGAAGTTCCCTGCGTAGATTTAGTGGCATTTCCCCTGTAAGGGCCTGAAGTGAGGTGTAGGCGGTGCCATGTTGGGTGCGTGTAATTAGTTTAAGGGCTTGGTATTGTATTGAGTCAAGTTTTTTAGACAGAGAGTTGTTTAGGGTATTGTATATGGCACAGCCTAGTCTAGTTTTGATCTAATTAGTGCTGTATAGAGTGAGAGGAGGGTATCTTTGGAGGCTCCCCAGTTAGAGCCGGTGAGACATCTTAGTGTGTTAAGGTCTTTGCTGCATCTAGTTTTTAGGTTTTGGACGTGAGCCTCCCACGTGAGGTGTTGATCGAAGGTGTTTTTGGAATTTGATTGTTTGATTGTTTAACTGGAGGGTTGGATAGGCAGGTTTCATGTTTTTATGTTTGAATACTACTCCTGTTGTTTTATCTGAGTCAAGGGAGAAGCCCCATTTGTCTGCCCATTGTTGTATTTTATTTAGAGATTTTTGGATTAAGTTTTCTGCCGTTTTAATGCTTTTAGTGCGGATCCATAGGGCTCCGTCATCCGCGAATTTTGAAGTGTTTAGTTTAGGGGATAAACCCTCGAATAGATCATTTATCATTATATTGAAGAGGGTTGGGCTGAGGATGCTGCCCTGGGGAGTGCCATTTTATAGGGGACACTGGTCCGATAGCGTATGGTCTATACCCACGGTTATTTTGCGATTGTTTAGGAAATCTTGGATGAAGTTTATTATTTGGCCTTTTAGTCCTATTTTTTAAAGGTTTTTGTATTAGCCCGTGGTGCCATACCATGTCGAAAGCTTTAGAGAAGTCGAGGAATATGCCTATGGTGTATTGCTTGTTTAGTTGTCCTGTTTTTATATCCTGTTCTAGTCGGGCGAGGGTATCGAGAGTTGATCGGCCAGGAGTGAAGCCGCTTTGGTCGGGGTTTATGATGTTGTTTTGGTCTAGGTAGTGCTGTACGCTATTTTTAGTCATAAGTTCCATTATTTTGCAGAGATTTGAGGTTAGGGAGATGGGCCTATAGGAGTTAGCCTGATCTGCTGGTTTATTTGGTTTAGGTATTGGGATTACTAGAGCTTCCTTCCATGAGGATGGGACCTGTCCGTTTAGGTAGACTAGGTTGTATAGTTTAAGTAAAGTTTGGAGTAGTTTGTTAGGTAAGTGTTTGATTATTTGGTAAGAGGTGAGGTCTAGGCCAGGGGCTGTTCCTTTTTTCTATTGTTTAGTACGTGATTTAGTTCTTCTATGGTGTAAGGTTGGTTTATTTCTAGGTTGTCTTGTCTGTTTTCTTTGGAGAATTTGGTTTCTTTTTTTAGTTTAGATTGGAATTTCTTACTGAAGTTACTGTTGCTACTAACTTTAGAGAAGTGTTTGGCTAGGTTGTTGGCCTTTTGGGTGGGGTTAGTTGAGTTGTTTATATTGGGGCTTTTTTGTGCCGTTTGATGCCTCTGATGGCGTGAATTTTGCGCCACACTTTCCTAGCGTCAGAACAGAACAGAACAGTACTTTTTTACGCCCAAGGCTACAAAAAGTAGCATGTTGAGGTTTAACAGGAGATGCGACGTATAATAGTGATGGCAGCTTTAATAGTTATTTAAATGTAGCCATGACTATTTTACAATATTTTGATAATTTTTTCAAGAACATATTATTTTCACAATGAAACATCTGTTGAAGTTTAAACATAGATGGGTGTACAATAAGAGTCTTTGGTATGTATAATTGTCTTACTTCTTTAAAATATTCACATTTAAAAATATAATGATATTCATCCGCAATGTCTTGGCTTTTACAAACAGTACACTTTCTATCTAATAAAGGGGTGTGATTCCATCTTCCACATTCAATCGGTAAATAATGGCAAGAAGTTCTGAAAAGTAGTAGTGGTATGTACACTCGTTTTAGAGAATTGCACAGATATGTTTCCAGTGAGATATTATCTTTAATGACTTTATAAAATTTTCCTTTACTTGAATTTGTGACATCAGAATTCCACCGTTGTATAAACTGATCTTCCAAACAAGTTCTAATCACACATGTAAGCCAATCAACTGATGAAAATGACTGATTTATCCAAACATTGTTATTACCTGTCATAACAAGAATATGTTTAACAAACTGTAGCCAATTTTGGTGTTGATTATTTACAGTGTAGTTATAATACAAATTTTTATACACAATTAAAGAAAGTTTGGTGGCTTTTCCAGATAGCAATCTTCCCCAAAAATTGATGATTCTTGTCATGACAGTAATATACAGAGGTTTTCGGCCTGTCGGTGTGGTGGTTTAGCTCCTCACAGATTTTTTTCCAGTGTTTGGTTTTAGCAGTTTTAACTAGGTTTTGGACTTGGTGGTTAAGTTCATGGGCTGTTTTGAGATGAGAGGGGTCTCGTTTAGCTCTGTTTAAAAGCTGATTTGCGTTTTAGTCTAGTTAGCTCTATTTCCTCATTCCACCAAGGGACAGTGGGTTTTCCTGGGTTGGATGATTTGATGGGGATTGAGGATTTGGCTGCGTTGATTATGAAGTTAGTTAGGTTTTGACAGAATGTTTCGGGGTCTGTTGTTTCTAAATCGTTTAGATTAGCTTCGTTGCATAATTCTTGGAATTGGTCCCAGTTGGCGTTTTTGTACTGAAATTTAGGTTCCTGTTTAGGGGTTTGATTTGGTATTTTTAGATTTCCTAGGGTTATATTTATGGGGAAGTGGTCGCTGCCTAGAGGTACTGGGTGGACGTCCCACATCTGACTTTGTGCTAAGTCTGGCGTACATATTGTTAAGTCGATAGCCGACATGGTGTGGTGGATTTTGTCGTATCTAGATGGTTGGTTATTGTTTAATAGTATTAGGTCATTTTTTTCGATCCACTCTGATATTAGTTGTCCATGGTTGTCTAGTTTATCTGCAATGCCCCAGGTAGGATGATGGGCATTGAAGTCTCCTAGGAAGATGGTTGATTTATTTACTAATTGGTAAAGGATGTCTAGGTCTGTATCTTTAATTGGTTTTAGTGTTGAGTGATAGATGTTAATGATTTTTACTTTTTGGTTATTGATGGTGACTTGGATTCCATTAGCTTCTAGATTAGGAGTGTTTACTTTAACTTCCTCGTAGTTAATATCCTCTCTAACGTAGATGATTAGACCTCCTCCTGTTCTGCCTGGGATGGTTTTGGACCTGTCGGTTCTCACTGCGTTATAATTTGGTAGGTTGAATTTAGTTTTATGTGAGAATTTGGTTTCTTGAATACAAGCTACATGGGGACCTTTATCTATTTTGAATTTAGCTTTAAGTTCAGAACCATGGCCGGCGAGGCCATTGGCATTCCATTGAAAAATGTTTAGGCCTTCCATTGGGAAACTGGGTTGATTTATGTTTGGTTTAGGCTTGGTTTAGGTATTTACTTTAGTAGGTCATTAAGGTTGCTGCTGAAACGGTGGAAAGGGGTGGTGAAGAGTTTTAGTTTATGTGCTACACCAAAGAAGGCTTTGGAGCTGGCTTCTGGATTAGACTGCTTTAACATGTAAGCTAGTAGGAGGACTAAGTTGTTTAGTTTTTTGCTTGCTACGTTTTGGGTGAGTTTTTCTCTAGAGCTTTTGGTTTTGGGGGCTGACATGGTTAGATCGTTTATTTCCTCTGAGGATGTGTACTCGTCCTCTTCGGTTAAGTTATCTTTAGTTTGGTCACTCTCTTCGGTGGTGGGTTGCGTGCTGGGTTTGGGTGTGAGAGTCTGAGTGGTTTCTGTAGTTTCCTTGTTGACTGGATGTTTGGGGGGTGCTTGTAGGTTTTGGGGTGTTGTTGCCCTTGTGGCTGTGATGGCTTGTGTTGGTGCTGGTTGTGTGGTGGTCGTTGTGCGTTGGGTTTTGCTTGCGGGTGTAGATGTGGTAATTGTAGGGTGAGAGGCGGGGAGGGTGAGAGTGTGAGTTTGTGGGATGTGTGGGGTGTTTGTTTCGTTTGCGATGTATGCGTCTTGCTGATTTTGGTCCCATACGGAGTCTGGGTATACTGTTTTGCGTACGTGAGTGTTGTTGTTTGGGGGTGGTGTTGGTAGTAGTGGTTTGTATGCTTGCGGTGTGGGTTTTTTTGGTTTGGATTTTGGCCGTGTTTATGTCTATATGTTTGTTGGCCTGTTGGGTGAGTGATAGTCTGTGGGGGTATTGGTTGGAGAGTGATGAGTGTTTTATGGATTTGCAATGGATGCACCAGGGTGTGCATATGCCTGGGCAGTCCGTTTGGGCACAGTTTTTGCATTTGGGTTTTTTGAAAGTACATTGGCTAGCGGTGTGATTATATTGTAGGCAATTAGAACATTGCTTTACTTGCTTGATGTATTGTTTGACCTCTAAGTTATGGTTAGCGCCGAAAGTGATATGTTGGGGGGCTTCAGGGTGTTTAGTTGGTTTTTTAAAGTTTATTATTACAATAGGTGTGGGGGTGGTTTTTCCCGTTTCTGTTTGATTTAATCCTGCGGAGGCTAGTTATTTGTGGTTGGGTTTGGATAGTGTTAGCTTCTTGGGTGTATATGTCGAGGTCCTCGTCGGTTTCCCTTGGGTGCACTCAACTAAATCCCCTAGTGTATATTTGCCAGTTAGGTTTAGAGCTATTTACGGTGAATTGGAATATTTGTTTAATTTTAGTTGCTGCCATGTAGGATTCCTGATTTGGGAAGATTATCTGATATCCTTTGAAGCTACGTTTGATGTTTAAGTAATTGATTTTTTGTTGCCTTAGCCACATGCCTATTTTATTTGCGGTTAGTGTTTGAGCTAGTTGTACTGAGGGGGTGGCCGAAAAAAAGTGGAGGGCCCACGTGGTGATGAGGGCTGCGGGTGAGAGGGTGGGTGAGGTAGGTGATGCCGATGCGTCTAGTTTGCCCAACTGGAGCCATCTGGTAACAATTAATTAACATCACAAGCTGAATCTTGATAACTGTTTTCAATCTGGGGGGGGGGGGGGGGGGGGGGGGGGAGGGACGGTGTGTGTGTGTGTTGTGAGTTATAGGTTTAGAATTTTAGGGTTGTTTGTTGTACTTTCTTTTAGATGCGGCCGGGTAGGCCTGTTTTGATGGGGTGTTCTCACTTTGTTCTAGTTTAAAAATCATTAGCCCGTGATAATCCCTACAACAATGGGGATTAACACTAAAGACGGTTTCACTTTCACTGACTGACTATAGCCAGACTACAGCCTGTGCAGGTAGATATAACACAAAACATATATGTAGTAGTATAGGTTTTTATTAATTATTAATTAAAAATTACATTTATGTACAGATGTACAAATTTTCAAGACAATATAATATAGCTTGATATCTGTTAAGCTGAACACAGTTCACGTCATTAGCTAAGCTTGGCTCACAGTGGGTCACAGCTAAGTCATCAAGGAGCTCAGATAATCAGAACAGGCTATAGCTGGCAAGTCACTGGACCGTACAAGTTAATCTCCCCAGCCTGCTGGCAAAGTGAGAGTAAACCGTTTTGATTAGATAGATGTCTTGTACTTTAAAGGTTTGTAAGTCATTTAGGGGGATTAGTAGCGTTGATTGTGTCATTTGATTGTTGCAGTTGGGTTGGAGTGTTGTTCTGTGCTGTTGGTAATGTGTGCAATCAAGTATAACGTGTTCAGGAGTTTCTTTTAAATTGCAGTGGGGACATTTACCGGTTTGGTGTTTTTTAAATTGGTGCAGGTGGGAATTTAACCTAGTGTGGCCTGTTTGAAGTTCTGTAATTCATTTATTTAAACCATTTATTTATACCAAGTACGAATGCATTAATATGCCCGCGTTGTATCTACTTTATTTATTTTTTTAATTATCATTATTTATTTATTTTTATTATTTTTTTATAGTAATATTAATATTATTATTTCACAATGGAGTTACTTGTATTTTAATGTGTCTTATAAGCCTAATAAGGCTGGATGTACAAGCTTTTGTTTTGACACATATTATGTCAAATGTTTTTACCATGACTGCGTGTGTGTGTGTGTGTGTGTGTGTGTGTGTGTGTGTGTGTGTGTGTGTGTGTGTGTGTGTGTCTCTCTCTCTCTCTCTCTCTCTCTCTCTCTCTCTCTCTGTATCTACTTACATGTTCTTTAATGCCAAAGAACACCAACATCACAGGACTAAGTTCTTATGTTTGCTGAATGTTGTTTCGTGAATGCACCAATTGTGTAACACATTCCCTGAGCACAAACACAAGTTGCCCGTCCCTTTGAGACAGGTGTTAATTAGAGAATGTATTGCCACCATATTATCTCCCGGCAATTTTATGACATGTAATGAACCTAGTCAGTCCATGGATCTGTAACAACTTTATAACATCAAAGTAACATCAATCTTATATGATTCGTATTAAATCAAACATTTACTGAATCAAATATAACATGAATATAATTGCGCTTTTGCGGATGAAATTGATATTTTTGTTCGGATGAAATTACTAAATACCCTTAAAAATACATGATTGAAGAATTTCAGAATCAGCTGTTTCTTGTATTTATGCACGCCTTCACACAAACTGAAAAAGTATACATATGTTTATAAAGCTATATTTACATGCATGGCACAAAGATTAACATGAAATAATAATGTTGGTCATGTTGGTTATTTTCTACATTTCGTTGTTATTGGTATCCCGAGGATGTTGTAATTACACACGGGTTCTGATCTTTGACGTATAATAAATGAACTGGTTGAGTGACTTTCTGCCATCAATCAGCGTGAATGGATTACCCACACATATACCCACAATCCTTTGTCAAAGAGAAAGAAAGGATCATAAATCCTATAAATATCATATCCACCTGGTACTAAACGTTCACTATCAATCTCCTCTGATAACAAACTGTTACATTTGATATCCCCAAGCAACAATACTCACTATGCTCATGTAGTAATTGTCAAAATCAGAAACCCGAATGATATCCTGTCTATATGGTCACACACACGGTGACTGTTAAGATCTACACCCAAACAACATGGCAGTCTGTATTCATTCCTTGTATACCAAAAGTTCCCCACCAAACTTCCTCTTATTAATTCTTACAACAACAAAACAACAACAAAAAGTATTCATATATTTTTATTCAGTAAATGAATCTGGATTGGTAAATACTGCCTCAGAAACCAAATAATATTTATCAAGTAATATTGATATGTGTTGGTTAATATATATATACTCGTCCCATTTTAATTCTGGAAACCCAAATTGATAGTCAAGAAACTCTACGGTCTTTGCCCAGTCTCTGTCAAAGGTATTTACAAAATTAAACATGCTGTTTTCATGGGAACATACTAAGGAAGAAAAATGAAAAAAATTGTTCAAATACTCAATATTTACACCATGCGAAGTGTGGCCCATGGGTAGGCCCATAGGCGAGGATATCTTCATTTACTCAAAACTCATGGTTTTGTTTTGCAAATACATAAAGGTGTTCATAGAAGTTTCATGACACATAATTTAACTAATTTCAACTTAATTCAACTATTTTACGGCTTTATTGAAATATTTCGCCCTGGGCGAGAAAGTTTGGCACATGGGCGAGAATATTTTCCTTTGCCCAACAGTTTTAGTTTCGCAAATATATAAAGATTTGTCTACAAGCATGACACATGATTCAACTCATTTCAACTTAATTCAACTAATTTGTGGCGTTATTAAAATATTTCGTCAGTCCCTTTAAAGCATTAACTAATTGTGTGCAAAGTATATTGTATCATGTGAAATATACTTTATATCATATCATTACATTACTATTTAAAAAGGGCCTTTGGTTGGATGTTTCCTTTATAGAAGTTTTACAAATTTCATTTTTATTTCACCCATGGGCAGGGACATTGGCCACACTTCCCATGGGCGACATAGTGTAAATATTGAGTTTTTGAACAATATTATTTTCATGTTTTCTTCCTTGGTATGTTCCCATGTAAACAGCATGTTTCATTTTGTAAATACCCATGACCGTATTTATTTTAAAACAACCATCAAATGCCAGCTCTATGCTGCGCCGCTGAGGTAAACAAGAAAAAGGTGGCCGGAAATTACGGCGCTACACGGGCTTGAACTCAGCAAACGTTTCTGATTGGTTATATTTGATATCAAAAGACACTCGGGTGAGATTCTACATTTATCTGCACCCACCATACACCACACTAATGAGGTATGCTTCAGTGCAATACACGTCAGGATGTAGACTTTCATATTGTTTTATTTACAGTGGTTTGTATTCCCAAAATAGAATAGCAGAATAGGACCAGACAATCTAGTGATTGACATCATGAGAGTCTCTGAGTTTTTTATCCACGCAATTGGGATAGGATGACATGCATCAACCAATTCAGCGAGCCTGATCACCCGATCCCGTAGGTCGCCTCATGCAAGCATGGGTTGCTGAAGACCAATCCTAACCCAACCTGGATTCACGTTATATGTTTTTTTGTAGAAACATATGTAGTTTACTATTCAACCAATGAAAATCAATGTTGCTAATTATAAGAAGCAGGCATGCGTTTTGAAGAAGTACACTGTAACATATTACTCTATGTGATGTATGTACGAAAATAATAATGTAAAAGTGAAATGTGTACTCTATATGGTTCTGTACAACGTTATTAATTACAGCAGTAAACAATGGTATGACACCAATAAGTACGGCACATATATACATGGCGAAACATTCAGAATCACCTCTTACGGTACATATTTTAATGTATTCAGCGCAACTCTAAGGGTGTTGGAGGGAGTGGGTGTCTTGTGTAAAATCCCCTGTTTCTGATCTCCTAGTCAACACCGGTTTATAACAACAAAAGTTCCTGTGACATTGAATAAGATTTAATGCAAAGTTATGCTTTGTACCAAATCTGAAGCAATTTCGGTTTGCAACAGATAAAAGACTCCTGTAAGTGTTCAAATGGTTTAATTTGCCATACTGACTTCAGAAAATGCGTGATTACATAAAATAAAAAAAACAATGAACATGCCAAAGTGTTAATTTACAAATCAATAGCGAGCGTGTGTGTCCACCTCTGGTTGCGATGCAAGCAACACATCTTCGTCTCATGGAATGGACCAGGCGTCGCACAAAGTCCTGTGGGATATCTGTCCATATCTGCTGGAGCATGTTTCGAAGGTCCTGGAGTGTCTGTGGAACACGTGGTTGACGTTGAAGGCGCCGATCCATCTCATCCCACATGTGCTCGATTGGTGAGAGATCAGGGGAGCGAGCCGGCCAGGTGATGACATTGTTGAAGAGAATCCTGAACACGTCGAGCAATATGAGGCCGGGCGTTGTCATGTTGAAAGGTAATGCCCCGGCCATGACGACGCAAAAACGAACAACAGGGTCGATGATCTCGTCGCGGTAGCGCTGTCCACTTAGGTTTCCCTCTACCACTATCAAACGGGTCCTCTGTCTTGCTGTAATCCCACCCCTTATCATAACGCTGCCGCCCCCGAACCGATCTTCTTCCATGACACAATGATTGACGTAACGTTCACCTCAACGTCGGTACACTCGAATCCGTCCATCGCTGTGGCTGAGGTGAAAACTTGACTCGTCAGTGAATAGAACTTGTCCCCATTGCATGGCCGTCCAGCGTAGACGCCGTCTGCAGCACTGTAGACGTGCTTGACGGTGGTTTTCTGTCAAAATGAGACTTCTGGCGGGTCTTCTGGCGACAATCCCTGCACATCTGAAGCGACGACGTACGGTTTGTGAAGATATTTGTCGAAGGCCAGGGATGCTTCTTGCAGTCACTGTTGCTGGCTGGAATCGATTTCGGAGGTGTGTTGTTCGAATCCAGTTGTCTTGTCGATTATTGGTTTAGCGTGGACTGCCACTCCGAGGATGGTCTCTGACTGCATTCGCCTGTTGCCAACGTTGCCATAAACACCAAATGGTGTTTCTGTGGACTTTAAATTGTCTTGCAACATCACGTTGACTCGATCCTGCTTCAGGATACATTGTGGTAATACATAATGATTAGACCCGTCAAGTTTCCGGGGTAGAATAGGTCTTCAGCAACCCATACTTGCCGTAAAAGGCGACTATGCTTGTCGTAAAAGGCGACTAACGGGATCGGGTGGTCAGGTTGGCTGACTTGGTTGATACATGTCATCGACCCCAATTGCGTGGATCGATGGTCATGATGTCAATCACTGGATTGTCTGGTCCAGACTCGATTATTTTACAGACCGCCGTCATATAGCTGGAATGTTGCTGAGTGCGGCGTTAAACAACAAACAAACAAAACAAACATAATAATTATGATGTAAATTGGTCAATGGGTAACAGAAGTGTCAACAGGGGTCACATCAGTAGCATGGTCAAAATGTGGAACGCTACCGGTAAAGGGAGCACGGAGTCAGTATTGAGTTAAGAGTGGATGCCTAATTTACAATGTGATCCCTCCAAAATAAAATCAAAATAAACTGGATAGCTTTAAATCTGACTGTGTGGTGCCTTGTCAAAACATGGTTGACTAGAATTTTAGAAATCTGTTTAAGTGAGAAAACGTGTGCTGATATTGTTGTGTGTTTTCTTTTCACCATAAAACTATAATAGCGAGGAAGTAACCGTGTGCATATACCTTGTTATTAGAAAGACAGCTTTGACCTTGATCAAGTTACTGACAAGCCTTGGTAGGGAGAATTAGTTATTTGGAGCTTTGAAACAAGAAAGGAGAGAGCTGTGAGGTCCTTAGGGTTTATTCAAGCAAGTGTCTACATATAATTCATTCATATATAATAATGACATACAATGATGATAATAATGATAATTATATCCCAATACAGTCTCAATCTAAGACTGGGAAAAAAGCAATGTTTGTTATGTAAGAGTATGTACAGTAACTGCGCATTGTCATTATACCAAGGAATCAACATTTACTAGAGTAATAACGGTGATGCCAATTGACATTAGTTTCAAGCTAAATTGAATAATCGTAACATTTTAATAGAGCATGTACGGTTAAACCTGCATGACAATTTTATCTGTGATATGTTGCGCCTATTTGGGTAACTACGGTAAAGCATATATTAATGACTTTTGTTAATATTAATTTGACAAATGAAAATACATACGTAATTACCTTCCACAATTAAAACATCCTTTCCCAAGCATTTCGCTAACCTATATTAATACAAGGCATGTTCGGTAAACTACATTTATTACTGTATTGAGATGGACTTATTCACGCCTAAGCTGGTGCTTATTACTAGTGTAGTATAGACAGTGCCCAGTCACTATCACTGTCAATATACTTCAAAAGGCGTTCTGACGTGAAGGGTGTATCGTTTGCACTGGTCGGTATTAAATTAACCTTTTCTCAGACCGGACGTCTATCAAATCTGAAGTCTTTCCATGAAGATCCGGGTTAGAATCGGTCTTCAGCAATCCATGCTTGTAATTATAAGAGGCGACTGTGCATGCCGTTAGAGGCGACCTACGGGATCTGGTTGTCAGGCTCGCTGACTTGGTCGATGCATGCCACCGTATCCCAATTGCGTAGATTAATGCTAATGTTATCAATCACTGGATTATCTGGTCCAGACTATTATTTACAGATCACCGTCATATAGCTGAATGCGGGGTTAAGCAACCAACTTGTTGCCTCCTGTTTCCATACATCATGTTCAGCTAATTGCGAGAAGAATTGTATTCCCAAAAGGATATCAGCTTGACCCTGCCATTCTTTTAAATGGTACGACGACGATGAACACTGTGTAGATGTTTGTCAGTGTTGGGACCAATGTCCACATAATGACCGGTGACTATAGGCTACTGACTTCTAATTTTTAAATGGCTACTCGTTGACTTCCGGCTACTGGCTACTGACCAAGAACTACTGACTGATGATAACTTGCTACTGGTAATTGACAATAGCTAGGCTACTGTCTGGTGGCTGTTGACCAGAAGCTAGTGGCGATTTATTGCTGACTATAGGCTACTGACATGTCTTTTTAATATTGATTACAGGTTTATTGTCATAGGCTACTGGATACTGATCACTAATCACTGGCTGTTTATTACTGGCTACGCATCACTAACTACAGGTTGCTGACTGTAGACTACTAGCTACTAACTAAATGTGCTGACTACTGATGATTTAGTTTCAGTTGTGTCCACTGAGTTCATCTTCATATTGACCATTGGGTATAGTTTACTGATTACTGGCTAGAACGCAAGTCAAAACTATAAGGGCTTTCACAAAGCCCGTAGACAATTTTGTTTGTTCTTTGTTGTTTTACGCCGCAATAGTCAAGCTTTATGGCGGCGGTCTGTAAATAATTGAGTCTGGGCCAGATATTCCAGTGATTGCCATCATGAGCATCGATCCACGCAATTGGGACACGATGACATGCATCGACTAAGCCAGCGAGCCTGACCACCCGATCCCGTTAGTCGCCTTTTGCGACAAGCATAGTCGCCATTTACGGCAGGCATAGGTTGTTGATCATGAAGAGCTATTCTACCCCGGATTTTCACGGGTGTGAATAATTATGAGTGACAAGGCAAAGCCAACAGTGGACAATATGATCAACGATCTACGCCGTGAGTAAAGGATGACACACAGTCAGCCAGGGAACACGTTGTTCAAACCTGTTATGAAAGGGTTTTAGGAGAGTGCGGAAGAGCCCCTCTCCAACTTGTGTATACCACAAGGGCCATCAAGTATTGGTGCAGGCTACTGCGTTTGGACGAGCACAGACTGTCTCGCCAATGCTATTTAATGCTCAAATCACTGGACCATTCTGGTCGCACCACATGGGCTACTCACATTAAGAATATTTTGTTTAAATTAGGTTTTGGATATGTATGGTTAACACAAGATGTTGGCAATGTGAAGATATTTATTCATCTTTTTAAGCAAAGATTATTTGATAACCTTCAACAATCATGGTGTAGTTCTATCAATAGTATATCTGATACCTTTTATTATAAACATTTTAAATCCCCGTTAAATGTAAAAAATATCTTACACTCCCAATACAAGTGCATCTGAGAATATGTATGACTCGTTTCAGATGTAGCAAGTTTAAACTTGCAGTTGACTTGGGGAGATACACAAATGTCCCATACACTGAACGATTATATAAATATTGTATAGAAAATGGTATCATAATATCTTTTATTCAAGATGAATTTCATGTTTTACATGTACTTGTATGTGAGCGTTATTCAGCCCTAAGAAATATGTACCTTTAACAGTATATCAAGTTTCAAACTGTAACATCTTTTACTGAAATTATTTCATCAGAAAACTTTGATGTTGTGTATAACACATGTTTATATCTATATAAAGTCCAACCGCTAAGAGAAACTTAAATCGACTACTTCCTTGGCATGCGTAGTTCATACAATCAACTATTGTCTGTATTATGGGCCTGTGGCCTTCTTACTGAATAAACTGTCTGTCTGTCTGTCTGAAAGGGTTTACCTTGGCAACGGCAATACGATCCCTCAGTAGAACGGTCAAGACTTGTGACATAGCGTCAGTTGAATCAGCTTTGACATCTTTGATACATGACCTCTCTCGAGCTTGAGAAGCCTACAAGACTGATTCCCTGGCGCTGAATCAACCACAGTTACAGTCATCATCACCGTTTACACGGAGTACGCCCCCGAATAGGTTGTTGTTGAAAGAAATCAATTTCTTTAAGACCGCACTTCAATCACCTGCGTCCCTGGCGCGATAGCACAATTGAAGAATTTTCCGTTAAAAGCGACACAGCAGTTATTCAGCCAGTCCAAGTCACTGAAAATATATCGACTGCCACTCCATATGAAAGTGATGGAAATTGATGATTATCGTCAATTCTCCATTTATTTTCGGCAGTCTGTTACGGCAGATAAGAGAGACTGATTATTCTCTGGTGTTTTTTTATATATATTTTGAAATACTGACATCTATTGAAACTGAAATGTCGCACGAAGTGCTGGGTTGGTATGTCTTACTGAATTCTGTTCGCCTTCTAAGTGAGTGAGTGAGTGAGTATGGTTTTACGCCGCTTTTAGCAATATTCCAGCAATATCACGGCGGGGGAGACTGAATTCTGTTCGCCTTCTAAGTGAGTGAGTGAGTATGGTTTTACGCCGCTTCTAGCAATATTCAAGCAATATCACGGCGGGGGACACTGAATTCTGTTCGCCTTGTAAGTGAGTGAGTGAGTATGGTTTTACGCCGCTTCTAGCAATATTCCAGCAATATCACGGCGGGGGACACTGAATTCTGTTCGCCTTGTAAGTGAGTGAGTTAGTATGGTTTTACGCCGCGTCTAGCAATATTCAAGCAATATCACGGCGGGGGACACTGAATTCTGTTCGCCTTGTAAGTGAGTGAGTGAGTATGGTTTACGCCGCTTTTAGCAATATTCCAGCAATATCACGGCGGTAGACACTGAATTCTGTTCGCCTTGTAAGTGAGTGAGTGAGAATGGTTTTACGCCGCTTTCAGCAATATTCCAGCAATATCACGGCGGGGAACACCAGAAATGGGCTTGACACATTGTACCCATGTCGGGAATCGAACCCGGGTCTTCGACGTGACGAGCGAATGCTTTAACCACTTGGCTACCCGACCGCCTCTAACACCTGAAGAGATAACCCATGACTAACGCCTTGTAACTCACCGTGCCTCGAGCGCTGGCTCTGGCTTGCAAGAACGTTGGAGAACATTGTGCAATATAAACGTTCTTACAAGCTTAAATTTCAATTTTAACAGTTTTTTAATATATTCCCTGGCAAAGTGTAAACTAGAAATACGTGTATTTGATCAATACGTTTATAACACTTCGAAAGTCAAAAGTATAGTTTCATTTCATCAGGCTTTCTCAAATACGTGTTACGACCCGTGAATATCCGGGGTAGAACAGGTCTTCAGCAAACCATGCTTGCCGTAAAAGGCGTAAAGCAAATACGGTAAACCGCGCAGACTGTTTGGATGAGGAACATGACATGTACTTCGGAAGAGACGGTAAACATATCTGTTGTTTTGGTAATAATTTTCACAACATAATAATTTCGGCAAATACGGTAAGTAAATATCCAAATAAAGATACGAATGTACGCGGTAGGAGTTATAGCTCGGTTTTAGTTACTGCTATTATTAGTTAATTATACATTGTTTCTTTTTAATGATACATAGAGATAGATAGATAACTTTGAAGTAATTATGAAAACAAACTTTTTTCACACCACAAACATGTATCATTAAAAGACATCGCAAGTATCTGTTATTAAAATTGTGTTATTTTGAATGTTTGTTGAAGAGGAGCTTTCTTGGCGACAAAATTGTATTTTTTATATATACACCTCGTCATAAATATCGCACGTTCAGTCATAAAATTGACAACACAAGACCGAATTTGAGCACTAATTGAGGTTTTAATTGTCGCAAACTAAAGTTCACTAAAATCACCGTGAAATAAGGTGAAATAAGTATGGCTGCCGGAGTCGTTACAACAGACACACAAGACAGTTCACAATTCATTAATGTCGAACACACTAGTAACGTCCACAATGACTGACTAACTCAGTATCTGGTGTAACCGCCTCGCACATGGATAACATGTTCTCATATGCTGGTCCCCAGACGTCTGGATCTCTGTTGGGGGATCTGCTGCCACTCATCATGCAATGCGTGGGTCAATTCCTGAAGGTTCTGAACTGGAGGATCCCTTGCTCTCACCCTACGTCCCAAAATGTCCCACAAATGCTCAATAGGATTAATGTCTCAATGGCGTTGTGTTGGAGATGCTGAACAACAGCTCGAGCACGATGTGGTCTGGCATTATCGTCCATGAAGACTGGATGTGTGGCGAGAGCATGGTTATTGAAATGAGGCACAACAGCACCGTCAAGGATCAAGTTCTGGTACCTCTGTCCATTCAGTGTTCCGGGAACTGTGATGAGGTCAAGTTTAAAATCGTAGGAACAACACCCCCACACCATGACGGATCCACCCCCAAATGGAACATCAGCTTGAATGTTCCTCTGATCATGTGCTGTGTCTCTCTGCCTCCAAACTCGTGCCCTCCCGTCTGTATGATGCAGCAAAAATCTGCTTTCATCGGACCAGTGGATCCTTCTCCACGTTCTTGGCACCAGGCTAAACGGGCATGGCGGTGCTGATTTGTGAGGAGTGGACTGATTGGTCGTCTTGCTCTCAATCCTGCAGAATTTAGGCGTCGTCTGATGGTGCTGATGGACACTCTGTTGTATGGATGCCATCCATGTCGCAGCTGTGTACAAGTAGACTTAGGGCTTCGTCTGGCTTGGCGTACGAGAGCACGATTTTCCCTGTCATTGTTTTTTGTGGGACGTCCAGACCTCGGTCCATCCTTCACTTCACCGGAAGCAGCATGCTTACGTATTAGCCTGCTGATGACAGTGTGATTAATGTTCAGTTGTGCTCCAATAGCACGACATGACATACCAGTCTGGTGCATACCAATAATTTGCCATCTTTGGTTCAGAGGCACTAGACGCTTGGGCATTTCACTGGTTGGTCAAAATAAAGCTTAATTTATGCCTAAAACCAAATTTTAGCTGTGTCTGCCAATATAACATACGCCAAAAGAGGCTATGTGCAGACTGCATTTTAAGCAAACCGACCCCCGGTACAAGCATGCTCAACGCAAGCATGCACGTGCAGCTCGGAAAAGGGTGTGTTTGTGATATTATGTTCAATTCTATTTTTACTTTAAAATGTGTGGTGCGATATTTATGACGAGGTGTATATGTAGACAAGGATGCCGAAGACAAACTACAACTTTTAATTTAAAGGGACAAATCGATCGTAATATGCACGTGATATTTAGCTGAACGTGTATCATAAAAGAACATAATTGTCATTATTTTTTTTAAGCGAACGTACAATATTGCTTTCCCTGCGTGTTCTGCATCGTCTCTGTGCACACTATATAAATCTTTCTTCACCCACATAGCACTCACAAAAATCATGCATTCTTTTCAAACTCTTTATTTTTGCTGATACCTCCTAAATGGTGATCAACCACGTGGTCCCATTACTGGTAGCCTACCCCACATGTTGCCTCACGTAAACGTAATGCTCACGTGAGGAAGGAAAATGCCATCCTCTGTAGCCGAGGAGGAACAACATTTACATATTCTGTTATTTAAGGGAGCTTTCACCTGAGAAAAGCGACGCAATACTATTTCTAAAGGAGTGCCACATCTTACTGTATGCAATGTACTGCGCAAAGTACATAATGAGAAACAATTAGCATAGTTTTAAATAACCTTCATGTTCTAAGTTTATTACCATTTGTGACAACAGCATCGTTCCACATTTGACTGTACCAGTTTTCACGATCTATGATTTCATGTTTATTCTTATCTTAAAAAGAAACACTACGTGGTGGATACATACGAGAAATTTTGAAACGGTAGTTGTATATCAGTCAACATTTTCAGAACAGTACAATCCCAAGATTTTAAAAATCGAAGTAACGAGAGAAAAACTGGAGATGAAACTAAACATATACAAGTAATTGAAACGAGAAATTACGATTTAAAATATTTATATACAGTAAACTACGGTTATAACGAACACGCTTATAACGAATTACGGTTATAACGAACTAACATTAGTAGTCCCTTTGAGTTCGTTATAACCGTAGTTTACTGTATACCTATGCTACTAAAGTGGCACCATAAGCCTTCGTAGGATTACTAGATTGTATGTACAACTCATTTTATTTCCATTTTCAACGAGTTAGGGAATCTAAATACAAAATATGTGGTCTAAATGGTAAACTGTTTATTAATATTAAAATAAAGTCTAATATTTAATTAATTTCTCTTACCTTCTCTTCAGCTGGGGAGTCACCAAGCGAATGATCCGGAGGTACAATGTCTGTGCTGGGCGTGACTTTGAATAGATGCCATATGTTGCAAAGTCGATATCATACATTCTACCATGAAAGTGGAATTTACTCGATATTAAATCACAATAAAACTCCTCTGATTGATATATACAGCTGGTTTGACGTCCGCATCACCGCGGAAGCTGATATTCACAGAATGGTACTTTTTTCAGTCATTGTCGGTAGGCATATTTTAAATATTTATATCTACAATTACAGGTTACACAATGCACAGGTGCGGTTACTACAATATTCAGAGAATGTGTGGCAATGCATTTCGTGCAGAAAACACGATAGAAATCTACAAAGGGAATGTATTTACGTTTTGGCGACTTGGAATTTTGGCGCTTTTCTATATACGACTGTGACGTCATAGCTTTTGCGTCACAATGAGCGATATGACGTCATAATGGTGACGCGCGATGTAGAGCGAAAGCCTTGCAAACCTTGCTTTGTTTTCTTTACGGATACCCACCTCATGTTAGCTTACCAAGTTGCCGCGCTTATATGCCTTCAATGCCTGTTCGGGTGAAGTATTACGGTGTAAACAAACTGCTTGAGTATATACAGCGCCATATTTTGTTCGATAACCCACTCAAAACCCATGCCGCTTCACTCAGTATATTTGGTAACACCAAAGAGTTCGCGTTTTACCTAGTCATGGTAGAATGGAGATAAACATACTGTGTTTTCAGTGTAGAGCTAGGTTAGCTGGAGATTTAACCGCGCTAAATTTAACATTTGAAACCTCACGCTGCGCGGTCGGTTCCAAATTCAATTTAGCGCGGTTAAATCTTCAGGTCTAGACAGAATCGAGTAAATTCCAAATTCATGGTAGAATGAGCATTATTTTTGCTGAGAAAGTTGTTTTTGTTTGCAGTCGATATAGCTTCAATCGCCCCTAAATGAGCGGTCTCTACAAAAGATGTTAAATTGTGCATCATCCTGGTTTACTCGATGAAAATTTTAGAAAATGCTAACTGTCTACTTCTATAGAAAATTCTCCTCTGTACAAATACTTAGGTTTCTGGCTTAATGGATATCTTGACATGAATTGTACCGCAAAAGGAGTTGCTAAATCTGTTAATCGGGCTATTTTCACGATATCTGTAAAAATAGAAAGTTTTGGTTGTATGCCCTACAGCGTCCTTCAAAAGCTGTACGGCAGTCTTGTACAGCCAATTTTGTTACAGTGCGGCAATATGGGATACTCTAGACTACAGCTATATCAACACATTTTATTTTGGCAAGACCACCCGATTTGGCCACAAGTGTTTGTTTGTTTGTTTTTTTGTTTAACGTAGCACTCAGCAATATTCCAAACTCATTGTATATGACGGCGGTTTGTAAATAATTGAGTCTGGACGAGACAATCCAGTGATTGACTTTACTAGCATCGATCTACGCAATTGGGATAAGATGACATGCATCAACCAAGTCAGCGACCCTGACCACCCGATCCCGTTAGTCGCCTCTTTGGAAAAGCATAGTGGCCTTTAACGACAAGCATGGGTTGCTGGATTGTCTGGTCCAGACTCGATTAATTACTCGATTGTCATACAGCTGGAATATTGCTGAGTGCGGCGTTATACAACAAAGAAAAGCCTATTGGCACGTGTTGATATTGATATCACAAACATGTCGATTAGCATCGCCAGTATAAAGGGTGAAGTGTTAAAAAGGACACTAACAAGAGGCCCATAGGGCCTGTATCGCTCACCTGAATATTTACGCAATCATGACAAAATATACATTTGCATTGTACATGCATATAATGCTGCAAATATTTCGTAATTTTGACTCTGTCAGCATTTAAAATGGGTGCATGGCAAATCTGACAGCATGAACATGTATTTCTCTAGATAAATATGTAGCATAGAGATCTGAACCGTTTCCATGTTATGATCCAGAATAAAGCATATTAAAGGTATTACTCTCTTCAAAACAAACAAATATATACAATGTATCTGTTTATAATAGGGTGGGAGGTGATCAGCCCTTCTATTTGTACCAGACCGCCTCCATTGTCTAGAGGTAGAGCGTCCGCCCGGTGAGCGGAAGGTCCAGGGTTCGATCCCGGGCCGCGTCATACAAAAAGACGTTAAAAGATTGTACTTGTTGTTACCCTGTCTGGCGCTCGGCATTAAGGGGCTAAAACAAGGACTGGTCGGCTCGGAGTCAGTATACTGTGTCTGAGTGGGGTATTCATGTTAAACTGCGGCATCGTATCTCAGTGAGCTAGCACTATAAATCGGCATCAGTCCGGACTAGTACAAGCAGCCACACACACACATACACGTGCATGCACGTCGCGATATGAGTGCAATAATCTTGGACGCGACGTTAAACCCAATTTCACCTCACCTCTATTTGTACCATTTTGAATTCTCACAAACGGAGAATGCTTCCAACCATATATGGTTGATATCTATCTCTTAGTTACAGAGAAGAAGTCGTTTAAAGCAATAACGCCAAATTACCCCTATTTGGCCCCGCCTTCGGACCCAGTGAGCTAATAAATGGTATGGTAACTTGTGCCAAGACAATGGCAAGACACCCATCTTCTTTTTAAAAATGTATCTTTTACCGACGAATATGTAAAACACATTTCCTCGGGGGAAAACCGCAGTATTTTAGCAAAGTTTCGATGTGTTACCCTTCTGCTTGAAGGTGAACTTGGCCGTTATAACCGCCACACAACCCCTGTAGAAAATAGTTTATGAAAAAATTGTAATTTTAACGCTGTTGAAGACGAGTATCCCTTTTCAGTTATGTGCCCATTTTATTGGGATTTAAGATATGATCTATCTTACAAAATTGCCCAGTTTGAACCAATTTTTCTCTCTATGCAGCCTCAAGATAAATTTTCTTATGTCATGATTAACGATCTATTTTCATAATCTGTTGCCGCAACACTTTGCAAAAATGTATTAACATAAACGTCTGCAACAAGCCCAGTACATCCATCTCAACTTGCTGAGGTAAACCCAGACATCGGTATGTGCAGAACTAAATAGTAAGAAGATGGTATTTGTTGTTACCCTGCCTGGCGCTCGACATTCAGGGCCAAAACAAGAACTGGTCGGCTCGGAGTCGGTATACTGTGTCTGAGTGGGTTTTTTTTATGTAAAACCAAGGCATGGCATCTCAGTGGACCTAGCACTATTACAATCGGCATTAGTCCTGACTGGTAAAGGCAGCTTTAAAAGTGCAATAATCTTGGACGCGACGTTAAACCCCATTTCACCTCACCTCACAGAATGCAAACGCGGAATGCTCAAAAGCGAAGGAAGACCTCGTAAAATATACAAACTACTCCAGCAGTTCACGTGAGCGAATGTGTTGTCCTTGAACTGGTACACAGAATACAGTTGCAAGTTGTATCGCCAATATTGTAAACATATTTATAGAAATGTTTGTTTGTTTGTTTGTTTGTTTATTTGTTTAACACCGCACTCAGCAATATTCCAGCTACATGACGGCGGTCTGTAAATAATCGTGTCTGGACCAGGCAATGCAGTGATTGATATCATGAGCATTTGGGATACGATGACATGCACCAACCATGTCAGCAAGCCTGACCTCCAGGTCATGTCTTAAACACATATGTTATTAGAATGTATTCATTGACTTAAAGGAGAATAAACATGTTTTAAACAACCAACACAAGCCGGTAAATCCTGATTGTGCTCGTGGACGGAAGGCGATGTCACCATATGCCGAAGACCGCCTCTGTGGTCTAGTGGTGGAGCGTCCGCCCGAGGAGCGGAGGGTTCGAGGTTCGATCCCCAGCCGCTTCATGCCAAAAGACGTTAAGAGATGGAACTTGTTGTTACCCTGCCTGAAACTCTGCATTAAGGAGCTAAAATAAGGACTGGTCAGCTCGGAGTCAGTATACCGTGTCTGAGTGGGGTTTTCATGTTAAACTGAGGCGTGGCATCTCAGTGGACCTAGCACACACACACACACACACACACACACACACACGTGCACGCAAGTCGCTATATAAGTGCAATAAACTTGGACGCGACGTAAAACCCCACCTCACCTCATCTCACCATATGCCCAAACCAGGACGGATAACCAGGTTGTAAGCCTGTGTTAAAGTATGGGAGTTACGACCACTTTAGCGCTAAGATCGCTTTGTGGAACTGGGTCCTCACACTGGACCATATATTGCACTAAAATATAATATTGATTATATTCTTACACCGTGAGCTCGCCGGTTTTTACGTTGGTACCTCCATAAACGCAACTATTATTCAAGTCAATTCAATGGAATAAGATCGTAAGATTGGTATTGTTTCAACTATACATATTCCTTAAGATGTCATGTTCTTTCATTGAAATCTCCACTGATGAGAAAATCTGCTTCTCCATATTGTGACTTGAGTTCCTTTATAAGATAGTCAATGCCTCTGATATCCCGGATATCACGCCATGTAGGAGAACACTCTGGGTGAAGATACACAAACCCTAATATGACGACACTGTTGAGGCCAGAAACCTTGAAGCATACACAAGGAATATATGGTCGCTGCTGGAAAAAAATAACCTTTCTCACGCCATTAGATAAGTCCACCTCTATTGGTATAGTCCCTGAAATTAGGATATACAATATAGGTTGTGGGAAACAGTTTTCATATTTCGCGCATAAATCGACAAATCAGTAGTCATAAGTTCAGAACACAGCTTCTGAACGGTACAAGACAAAAGGGACATAACTCCATCACAAAGACCCCGGCCACACCCCAATATCGTGTTCTCTGTCCTGTCTCCATCTGCTGATTTTGAGTCGTTAGGCTGCTTTAAACGACATCTACCGGCAAACACAGGGAGTCCGCTTTGACGATTGCAAGTCACAGTTTCGCCATACTCGAAAAACTAACTTGTCTACCCGAGGCGACTTCTTCTGCCCTTTTCTCTCGGTGCGTCCATGATAAATTTCAGTTTTTAACGTTTCATCCTCACTGTCAAGAGGGGGCACGGGTGGCCCAGTCGTCTAAGGCGCCGCGATTCGCTGTGCAGAGTTGCGTCCCTTAGGCACGCCAGAAACCTATGATTGTGGGTTCGAATCCCGGTTCGCCCCGATTATGTTTCTAGGTTTGTCAGCACCATACCCGTGCTCGTGGGTTTCACCGAAGTGGTAAACGTCTGAGACCTGCATCACTTCGGGCTTTCCTCCCACATTAAGCTGACACGCCGTGATATGACTGGAATAATGTTAAAAGCGGCGTTAAACCCGACTCACTCACTCACTGTCAAGAATTGACCTCGGAGACAGCTACACTTAGTCCTTAAGTGATCTAACTCCACGCATTATCACATCTCTCGTATTGTAGCTCAATAGTTTATGATAATGTTTTTTTCCACGGTTAATACAATAAGCCGTTCTATGAAGAAATTCGAGTCGTCTTAGAAATCCATCTTCGACCGTTATATTTCACGAACTCTCGGACTCTCCACGTTTCGTCAGGTTTAGACCTGGGAATACCGTGGAATGGCACGTTATTCCGACGACTCTGGTTTTCCAAGTTGTCAAGTTTATCAGTAGCAACTGATACGTTCTTCTTAACTACAGGACCCGTGAAGATCCGGGGTAGAATAGGTCTTCAGCAACACATGCTTGCCGTAAAAGGCGACTATACTTGTCGTAAGAGGCGACTAATGGGATCGGGTGGTCAGGCTCGCTGACTTGCTTGATGCATGTCATCG
Organism: Haliotis rufescens; assembly: GCF_023055435.1. Taxonomy (NCBI): domain Eukaryota; kingdom Metazoa; phylum Mollusca; class Gastropoda; order Lepetellida; family Haliotidae; genus Haliotis; species Haliotis rufescens. The sequence goes on along the minus strand of NW_025963813.1, from coordinate 9,846,431 downwards.
TATCCCCATTGCGTGGATCGATGGTCAGGATATTAATCACTGGATTGTCTGGTCCAGACTCGATTATTTACAGACCGCATATAGCTGGAACATTGCTGAGTGCGGCGTTAAACAACAAACAAACAAACACAATTCTTAAGTACAGTGTTTTCATTTTCCAGCGCTTCATTGAGAGATCATCCACAGTATATTTTATTATGTCCAATGAGTCAGGCAGTCTGTTGAGTTTGCAGGATAAAACCTTGGGTACGTTATCAATCTTGTCAGTTAGTTTTTCAAATTGTTCCATTAACCTCTTAAATTCTGATTTTCATTAGAATCGATAGCACCAGGAGGCTTTAGTTGTTTAGGAGTGGTACGGGTGTCTGGGCCTGAATTTTGTGCTACACAAAAACGTATGAAGAATGTTATCAAACTCTCGGGTTGAGGAAAGTCGATGTCAATCTCGGTCTGCAGAAAACTTGTCATTTTACGAGCGCTTTCGATAGAAAAACGGCCATGACACTTAAAGACAAGATACACGACATACAAACCTGACCCCTATTTTCGTTAGCGGTGTCATGTGAAGCAATACGGGGCATGAGAAAGTTCAAATCTAATTTTAAAAATGAAGAAGTGGAATTGATTTTAGTCTCCGATATGCTGGCATAATCCATACCTAGTGTCCACATCGACAGAAGTAACGACAGGGACAGAACAAGCTTGTCGCTGTCCAGCGTGAGTTCGGGTCGTAATTCGTTACCACTCGCCCCTTTCCGTAACCTGCAAGAAGACTCGTCCCCCAATCGATGAATGTCATGTGGGAAAATACGACAAACCAATCAGAATGCGCGTATGAATTCAAGTTGTTCGTCAAAGAATCCCTCAGAAATAATTGTGATTTTACATATGTCTTGCATCTAAAAATATACCCAAGACACAGTTAAATGTGTTCAATCATAATGTATAATTCCGCGTGTCCCGATGCGCTTTAAATTGCATCTGATATATATATATAATATATGGGGAAATATATGTGAACCATTACGCAACGAGTTGACAATTGTTTTAGGTATGCCCGTTTGCGCTAAGACGGAACCCGGTCGCAAAAATGGCCATGAGAGGGGCACGAGTCGCTATTCGGCTTGACCCGGAATAACACGAGTTGGTCACGAATGTTCGGGTCGTATGACAGGATTGTATCGATCTGTCTCAGACCACGGGGATCTCCAAACTGTCCAGAGATCCACAGAGTTCCCTATTGCTGCATGTGTTTGGGACCTTTCTGTAATTTTTGTTTTTATTTGTTTTTGGAGGTTTTGGACAGCTCTTCGTAGACGTCACTATTCCCATACCCTTTGCTTTAGTTGCAATGGAAGCCATATTGAAATAAGAATGATACTGTAGAAGTATTTATCTAAGTTTTTATGGGTATATAACAGCGATCATTAATTTGGTATTCCAAAATAAACACTGATGAGAAATTCACCTGTAAACAGCCTGAACCATGCGACGGACACAAATAACATCAACAAACAATTATGTTTATTACATATTTATATTTTTTATTTCATAATAGCTGATTGATTGGCAAGTATGACTGCCATATTTACAGTCCAAAGACTATTTTAAGTCAAGTCATGATAGACCCAATCACTAGATGATAGACCTGTTAACATTAACTGGCTCGGCTTGTTCCTTACTTTACTTTATTTCGGCTACTGGCAATATTCATGAGTAAAATCATTGTCATTTTTTTATCATTCATCTTATCATTTTTAAAAACTAAATTATAAAGATTAACAACAACAGGAAAAGCTGCCAAACATATTGGTCTGGCAAAGTTTAATTACCATACAAAGACTAAGACACTGTTGCTAATTTTACAGACACTCACTTTGGCACCATCCTTGTAGAGTTCCAGCTTCCCAGATCTTATGAGGACCAGGCATACCAAAACCAAAGTGACCCATCATCAGCCAACTCTCCAGTCCTGAACCACTTGTTTCATTGCAGTCGACTCATATGTCAAGCCAAGGCTATCCAAGATACCAAACAGCAAATATCTCGCCCTTAATGAAATGACCCAAATTGCCTCTCAGGTTTTAGTTTATTAGATATAAGAATCCGTCAATCGTTTATTAATAGTGTGATGTCATGATTGTTCTCTGCAACTGCGAGTAAATGTATAAAAACAGCCCTCGTAAATACTCAATGAAGCTTTTCCAGCATCCGTTCAGAGGAGCTAATTTCCGAAACACAATTACGAGCTAATTTACTTTCCGAGTCAAACCTATATATTTATAACAGTTGTATACATCTAAATCATTATTTATATTTATTTAAAATCTTAAAATGTTCACTAATTTTGGGAAAAAAACAATAGAGTGATGAATAGATGAGTGAAGAAATATTGGTTACTCAATGAAAAATATAATAACCCATTTAAATCTTAGAGGTAAACCTCAATTGCTCAAAAACTTATCTGGAGCTCTGGACGTCGATAAGGTCGTTTTCTCAGCTAAATGTTGCAGTCAGCAAATTCAAACTATATTTGTAAATTATCAAGTCTAGGAGAGAAAAAACCAGTGACTGATATTATAGCTGATGGTCGTTGTCGGCACAGGTACTACAGAAATGTACACCAGGTACGGTTCTACATACAGAAATGTACCCTAGCCAAAAGGGACGCAACTCTGCATAGCGAATTACGGCGCCTTAAACGACTGGGCCACCCGTACCCCCCTAATATAGAAGGAAAGCCCATTAGTACTTCAGTCACAGACGTGTTCCACTACACCACTTCAGGTCGGGTTCGGACAGACCAAGAAACATATTTAGAAGAAAAACATCATCTGGAATGCGGGTCCTTGACAAGTGGATCCTTGCACAACTAAGGGACGTAATTGTAACTTCGGAAGACCAGAAGGCCACCCGTCCACTCCACATGGCTGTTCTCGTCGTTCCGAAACCCACTCACTCACTCACTCACTCACTCACTCACTCAGTGCATGTCAACCTCACCTGATGAAATAAAATCTTCCATATTTTCCAACTATTCATCAGAAAGGTGACGGTATATTTTAACATGACCTTACGACTGGAGCCCTCTGTCTGCAGCCGGTGTCTCACACAAATTGAATATGACAAACTCTGACTCACTCATTCACTCTCCCGCGCACCCACTCACTCACTGCTCTGACAACTGAAACCGTCCACATTCTCTCTCTGGGGTGAAACCCCGTTAATGCGGACCGCTGTCAGTCAATTGTCTGAAGTAACGAGTATCTATGGCCGTTCACAATAAACAAGGTCAATGTATAAGAACAAACTGAAAATGAATACTTAAAACATCAATCCACATTTTCATAATCGATAACATATGTGTGAAGGTACACTTCATCTACGAGTATTTATATCCACCTTGTGCATGTATATGCAGAAGCTGAGGCCAGGGAGAAATATAATATTCTATTTTAACACTTACACGTCAACTCAAGAAAAAAATATGTTACCACGTTGCATTTGAAAACAAAGGGACCAAACAGCCTACATCAAGACCATGAGCCTCATCCCTCGTAAATCACCCAGTAATATCCTCTAATAACCTACAGTCATTTCCTACTGTTTGTTGGCCGGTGCTGTGACACCGAAGGCATCTGCACATTCCCTCACACAGGGACACACAGGCCTCAACGAAGCGAGCTGTCCCATGTGTTTGTAGGTATCCTGGTATTGAACTTGCAACATCTGCTGCCGCGAGGATCGTCAACACCCACTGTCGTCTGTCAGCTCGGCCGCCATATTGGCTGAGGAAGGATCACAAACGCCCTCTGCACATAGACCGTTTCGTTCATGGCCTAGCTGATGGTGTTTTCCCGGAATACATATTTTGGTGCATGAGAATGACGGATCTGCTGAATCCATTGTTTGTTGGAGCCCCATGTTCCCGAATTCCGGATAGAGCAGGACAAGTGAAGGTAAGATGGAAGTCTCGGGGAACATCATTTAGATGGCTGGGGACGTTTCTCTTCCAAAGTTCTGATCACGTGACTCAGAACCACCGGGACTCTGAACATTGCACGCAAACTGTTATACGAAACTTATAAACAGTAAATAAGATGGTTTATGTTATGATGCAATGACTTCTTGGAAATACGTGTACAAAGGTTGAATGGGATTTCAAAAGGTTTTCAGAAATACATCCGCTGTGTACTATCAGATGAGCAACTGTCGCTTTTCGATCATTCCAATTTAGATACAACCGATTGTGTCTACATACAATGAGTCTACATAACAGGACATCCGATACGTTTATTTGTTATTGAAGCCGCACTAAGAAATATTGCAACTAAAAACGGCGGTCTGGACCATGACCAGTGACTGATATTATGAGCAGCGAGCCACACCAATCCAACAGGTCACCCAGCCTGACAACCCGACCCATTTGGTTGATTCTTACGACCAGCTTAGGTTGCTGGGGACCAGTTATGACCCTGAAACCCGGAACTTCTCATTAAACAGGGCTTCAGTTCAGCGAATTGACAAGCGTAGCAAATAGAATGTACATTTGACAAATGACAGCTTGTTGGTTTGCTGGTTCAAGGTTTATTATGAAGATCACTATTTAAGCCGATCATTAACATTGTGTTGATGCAGAAACCAGTTCCAAAGTTCGCAAATAAAAGACTGAGTCACAATGAGCATATTGGCTACCTCTCGCTGTGATCTACCTATTTGAGCATGACAACACATCCACGGCATGACAACATATCCACGGCATGACAACATATCCACGGCATGACAACATATCCACTTCATGGCAACACACGTGGTGAAACCATCACAAGAACTTGTAGAAGCGACCATTGACCATTGATCGCTGCACATTGACCATTGACCGCTGCACATTGACCATTGACCGCTGCCCATTGGTCTGATGGCAACAATTCAACGCACTAGGGATTGGCTACGATACGTAAATATAACATGCTGAGAACCGTATATAATTGTACATGGGCCAGGAAAACCAGCTTGCCTGTCTTCAGGGCATAACAACACATCCACAGCATGACAACACATCCACGGCATGACAACACATCCACGGCATAACAACACATCCACAGCATGACAACACATCCACGGCATGACAACACATCCACGGCATGACAACACATCCACGGCATGACAACATATCCACGGCATGACAACACATCCACGGCATGACAACACATCCACGGCATGACAACACATCCACGGCATGACAACATATCCACGGCATGACAACACATCCACAGCATGACAACACATCCACAGCATGACAACACATCCATGGTATGACAACACATCCACAGCATGACAACACATCCAAAGCATGACAACACATCCACGGCATGACAACACATCCACAGCATGACAACACATCCACGGCATGACAACACATCCACGGCATGACAACACATCCACGGCATGACAACACATCCACAGCATGACAACACATCCACGGCATGACAACACATCCACAGCATGACAACACATCCACAGCATGACAACACATCCACGGCATGACAACACATCCATGGTATGACAACACATCCACGACATGACAACACATCCACGGCATGACAACACATCCACGGCATGACAACACATCCACAGCATGACAACACATCCACAGCATGACAACATATCCACGGCATGACAACACATCCACAGCATGACAACACATCCACAGCATGACAACACATCCATGGTATGACAACACATCCACAGCATGACAACACATCCACGGCATGACAACACATCCACGGCATGACAACACATCCACAGCATGACAACACATCCACGGCATGACAACACATCCACAGCATGACAACACATCCACGGCATGACAACACATCCACAGCATGACAACACATCCAAGCAACTCACATTTAGACACTCCGAGTATTTCTATCCAAATTCGAGGAGTATAAGCAAAATGTATTACATTGTATTTTAATTTATGAAGCTGCTAAAAGGACTGAAACTAGGTGTTTGATGATAATCGTAATTTGATAAAATTATTATAAATGTAATAGTTTCATACTGAAGCAACTGATATAATTATTCGGGTATTTCCCTGAGTGAGTGAGTGAGTGAGTGAGTTGGGTTTAACGCCGATTTTAACATTATTCCAGTTATATCACGGCGTTGGTATTTCCCTGAAGACAGGCAAGCTGGTTTTCCTGGCCCATGTACAATTATATACGGTTCTCAGCATGTTATATTTACGTATCGTAGCCAATCCCTAGTGCGTTGAATTGTTGCCATCAGACCAATGGGCAGCGGTCAATGGTCAATGTGCAGCGGTCAATGGTCAATGTGCAGCGGTCAATGGTCAATGGTCGCTTCTACAAGTTCTTGTGATGGTTTCACCACGTGTTAAACGTCCACGATCTGTATAATTTGGTGATTTTCTCCAGTGTTAATCTAACTTTGGCTTCAGTGATAAATACTTCAATTGGAGGCCCTCCTCATTAGACTATGAGATGCGGTCTCAGCACGAGAACGATGGGTTGTGCAGACATGAGAGCATATGATGGCATTAAGATAAATATGTATCTAGAAGTGGATATAAGTAAAATACATCAAGCATATACATCTCCTATGCAGTTAAGTGCAGTGAAGGTTACAGTTGAGGGTAATGACCTGTATATATCACCATCATCATCATTACCATAATTTAAGAATTGACTTTCACTTTGTGTGAGTTCATTGGAGTCTGAACCTGCATAGTGTGAGGCCTAAATGTATGAACGTTGGAGCTTGCGACCATGTTCATACAATGTTTGGCCCTATTTTTTTATATATCTATTTTTTACCTCGAAGGATGTAGGTCTAGATCTATATTCAGTTGTGTTTAGTATCTATTGTGAGTTCATGTTTACACTGACAGCAATACAACAACCAGCTGTATCGCGGAACAAAATAGTTCCTCAAAAACGTATGTATGCTCAGCTTGCTCTTCGGGAACATCTGTTGTAGATTGTTTACAACAAATGTATTCAAATAATTTCATCATTGGATGAGAAAGGTGTGTAAAGAACTACCCAAGTAAGTCAGTCAGAATGACAGCGCGTCGTAATACATTTACATCAAGTACAAGACGTCAAAATGGCCGACACTATAAACGTGAAGGGAGAGATTTCCGAAGTTGTAAATGAACCTGTAGCGGTTACATGTGTTGGTCATCATTGATCAATTGGCCGATCATTGAAAGGTGATTGTAAGGTCAATTCATGGATTGCTGTAGACTCTCACTGTCTGTCTAGACACGGATCGAGTCGATACCACGATAGTTTGGATGTGCATTTCTTCGTTTTGTCCACAAGGATCGGTCGTAGAGGATATTCGTGAACGATCATGCAGTCAAACTCTCTCAGGGTTCCTCACTGTATGCTAAAGCGTTTAGTTCTAGATTGAAGGGTTTAAATGACCAGAAAATACACTTCTGTATGTATTCGTGCTAGGGAATTCCCAAGGGTTTCCCCAGGAATGTGGAAGTAGTCCGTCAGCGTTAACGTCATTTCAAGAGCACGGTCTCGTAAAAAACGTATGATCGTCAAATTGTGTCGTTCATAAACTTATGAACGTCAATTTCGCGGTCATGTGACCGACCTGTCGTCCAATGGAAAAGCCGTATATCGTGTAAACTTCCAAACAAAACATATAATCACTATGATCATCATCACCGTACCCTCATCATCATCATCATCATCATCATCATCATCATCATCATCATCATCACTCTTAACCTGCTAGTATTATTTGCCACCGTACCTCTCTCAGATCATTTTATTTATCAAGCAAAAGCTATACACAGTATTTCTTCGATCGGGACTAGCATCATGTATATAATTGTAATGTGAACGCAAAATCAAGAAACCACTCATATCTACATAAAATAGTTTATCTTGACTGCAAAGGAATGCTGGCATAAAGCAGTTGGAATGTAGGTAATAACGTATATGTGTGTCATTTGTATGTTGATTGGAAACGGAACAAGACATTTGCATTATTTCCAGACAGATTACACCATGTGCATTTTCTACACACACGCAACACAACACAACAAACCTATTCTTGCAACATACGAAATTATTTTACTTTGCCAGATGGTAAATTAGCATATTTGCATTTGCAACTCAGACAACTTATTCACATTATTTCAACATAGGTTAACATAACTTACATGGTGGGCTGTGTTGGTGGACTGCGCGTAACAATTTATGAGCTACAAATTATTCGAAATGACAACAAAACATAATTTCAAGAACTAGAACTTATGGAACAAAAAAGTGAATTACAGTTGATTAGCAAAAGGCTCGCTACAGTTGAGTGAGTGAGTGAGTTTTATTTTTACGCCGCTTTTAGCAATATTCCAGCAATATTACAGCGGGGGACACCAGAAATGGGCTTCACACATTGTACTCATGTCGGGAATCGAACCCTGGGCTTCGGCGTGACAAGCGAACGCTTTTTCAGATGTACATGTATGTCTTAATACAGATCAGGGATGTCAGATGTACATGTATGTTTAAATAATATTTGCACTTCCAGCGTCACTCAATCGTTCCTTGCTGTTTACTCTTATATAGGGCAGGTCCAGGTCATTCATAATTACCCCCACCCCCAACCCCAGCCCCAGCCCCCGATAGCAATTATTGCCCCCAGCTTCCCGTGCGTCTGGGTGTCGTGCGGGAATGTGACCTACATCGGAAATGTCAGAACTTCAACTTGGTCACAACTGGATCATTCCGGTTCACGTTTGAAGTTATCTGCACGTTTATGCTTGGTCCCATATAATCATGCCTATATTGGCATTAGCACGGGTAATACGTTATTCAATTAATATGTTGCCCTCTCTTAAAGAACCATTATGCCCTGACTGATTGCATCAGACATAATTGACACCGTGTGGGTTTACTATACATAATGAATGTGTAATTTGTTTTGGCCGACACATTTATACGTCAAGAAAACGCCCTAGAGTTTATTTCTATTTAGAACTCATGTTTGTTTGTTTGTTTGTTGTTTAACGCCACAATATTCCAGCTATATGGCGGCGGTCTGTAAATAATCGAGTCTGGACCAGACAATCCAGTGAATGACATCATGAGACCCATTCTACCCCGGATCTTCACGGGTCTAGAGATAATGCACATTCGATCATGGTCGACTTCATATCAGCTGAATAAAGCCATACAAAACACAAGTCATGAATTTTACCGACTGTGAAATAATTGATTCCACTCAGGGGGCGGTCGGGTAGCCTGGTTAAAGAGTTCGCTCGTCACGCCGAAGACCCGGTTCGTTTTCCGACATGGGTATAATGTGTGAAGCCCATTTGTGGTGTCCCCCGCCGTGATATTGCTGGAATATTGCTAAAAGCGGCGTAAAACCATACTCACTCACTCACTCACTCAAACAACTCAAGTAGAAAACAGTACTTTTCATTATGTATACTGGTGAACATAGATGCAGATAAAAGTGCGCAGTTGTACCTTCATTATACTTATAGACTGTGTAGTGTGTATGTGTGTAGTGTGACGTGTGACGTGTGTAGTGTGTAGTGTGTATGTGTAAGCAAGTATCTTGTACACACTGTTGCAGTTATGTGGTTGGCACGGCAATACACAATTATCATAGTCAAATCACCAGGTCGTCATTAGTCGGCCCTAACAAGTTTGGAATACTAAGGACATATTTTGCCCAATTGATGCTTGCTACTGATTAGTAAGCATATTTACTATTTGTTCATTTGTTACAAACATCTGCTTTCGGCATCCCCCATGGTCATTAACTGTGCTCCCCTTTTTGCTGATCTCTTTCTTTTTGCATGAATCGGAATTTCTGCTCGGATTGGCAAAGTCGAAAAAAGGTAATTTGGCCAAGAAGTTTAACTTGAACTTCAGGTATATCGATGATCTGAAAAATCGATCGTTGAAATATTCCCTTCCGCTGATTTACCCACCTGAACTAGAAATAAAGGAGACCAGAGAGACCGCTTCATCTGTTTCATATTGTGATCAATGCATAAAGATTCAGAGTGACAAAACACTCCCCACAAGACTGTATGACAAGACGGATGACTTTAACATTCCAATAGTCAACTTTGTAGAGCAATATTCCTCTAGCTCTGGCCATTGGTGTCTAAATTTGACATTTGTTTGGGTACAGTCGAACAGGCTCTTTCTTCCAAGATTTAAAAGAGCGTCAAACGACTCCCACCAGAAATTTTTTCGATCAAGGTTACAACAACATTCAAGGCCTCAGTAAAGCTTTCAAAATGTTTAATGGTAGATTCTAGGAGGACACTTCCAAATTTGACGCATCAGTGACAAAAGTGATGTCCGATGCAATTCCCTATTTTGACTTGTACGACATATTCCGGTGGGTTTTTTTCAGGAGACTGATTGACTTGCCTTTGCTTGTGTTTGTGACGGGTGCATAAGTGGGGCAGGATACGCTCACCATTTTCGCGAACACCCGGTATCAATCACATCGACAGTGATTCACATGCTTATGATATAGTCGGAATCGTACAATCGACTGTCTTTTTGACAGAGATGAATATGGAAAGGGTTTTGTCACTTATATTGATATATCTAACGATGTCCCAAAGAGTAGTGAATTAGCTTCGCAACCATATTCAGATATGAAGCATGTGGCTTCCTTATCAACGCTGAAGATTTACGTCAAGATCATTAACGAAATATGATATCTAATAAATATAAATAATGATGTTATTAGCTTTTCTCATTATGCCAGACACATTTATGGTGATGAATCACGCAGCTGTGAGATAAGTGTGGCATTGTGGCTGGGTTCATTCTGACACATGCATAGGGTTTACCTGGCCAGTTTAAAGTAGAAGACAGAGTGGACGGATTTCAACTTCTGCATTGTTTCAATGCGATGCTCTGGTACGGATGCTATATACAACAGATTCCACAGATACGGCAGATGCAACGTACAGTGGTGATAAATGATGCAAGGGCATGAACCGGGTAACAAGGTAACTGGGTGTCGTGTGTAGTTGCAGTGTGTTAATACAAGGTAACTGGGTGTCGTGTGTAGTTGCAGTGTGTTGATACAAGGTAACTGGATGTCGTGTGTAGTTGCAGTGTGTTGATACAAGGTAACTGGGTGTAGTTGCAGTGTATTAATACAAGGTAACTGGATGTCGTGTGTAGTTGCAGTGTGTTGATACAAGGTAACTGGATGTCGTGTGTAGTTGCAGTGTGTTGATACAAGGTACCTGGGTGTAGTTGCAGTGTGTTGATACAAGGTACCTGGGTGTAGTTGCAGTGTGTTGATACAAGGTAACTGGGTGTAGTTGCAGTGTGTATTAATACAAGGTAACTGGATGTCGTGTGTAGTTGCAGTGTGTTGATACGAGGTAACTGGGTGTCGTGTGTAGTTGCAGTGTGTTGAAACAAGGTAATTGGATGTCGTGTGTAGTTGCAGTGGGTTGATACAAGGCAATCGGGTGTAGTTGCAGTGTGTTGATACAAGGTAACTGGGTGTAGTTGCAGTGTGTTGATACAAGGTAACTGGGTGTCGCGTGTAGTTGCAGTGTGTTGATACGAGGTAACTGGACGTCGTGTGTAGTTGCAGTGGGTTGATACAAGGCAATCGGGTGTAGTTGCAGTGTGTTGATACAAGGTAACTGGGTGTCGTGTGTAGTTGCAGTGGGTTGATACAAGGTAACTGGGTGTCTTGTGTAGTTGCAGTGTATTAATACAAGGTAACTGGATGTCGTGTGTAGTTGCAGTGTGTTGATACAAGGTAACTGGATGTCGTGTGTAGTTGCAGTGTGTTGATACAAGGTAACTGGGTGTCGTGTGTAGTTGCAGTGTGTTGATACAAGGTAACTGGGTGTCGTGTGTAGTTGCAGTGTGTTGAAACAAGGTAACTGGGTGTAGTTGCAGTGTGTTGATACAAGGCAATCGGGTGTAGTTGCAGTGTGTTGATACAAGGTAACTGGGTGTAGTTGCAGTGTGTTGATACAAGGTAACTGGGTGTCGCGTGTAGTTGCAGTGTGTTTATACGAGGTAACTGGACGTCGTGTGTAGTTGCAGTGGGTTGATACAAGGCAATCGGGTGTAGTTGCAGTGTGTTTATACAAGGTAACTGGATGACCTTGTGTAGTTGCAGTGTGTTGATACAAGGTAACTGGATGTAGATACAGTGTATTAATACAAGGTAACTGGGTGTAGTTGCAGTGTGTTGATACAAGGTAACTGGATGTAGTTGCAGTGTATTAATACAAGGTAACTGGGTGTCGTGTGTAGTTGCAGTGTGTTGATACAAGGTAACTGGATGTCGTGTGTAGTTGCAGTGTGTTGATACAAGGTAACTGGGTGTCGTGTGTAGTTGCAGTGTGTTGATACAAGGTAACTGGATGTCGTGTGTAGTTGCAGTGGGTTGATACAAGGTAACTGGATGTCGTGTGTAGTTGCAGTGTGTTGATACAAGGTAATTGGATGTCGTGTGTAGTTGCAGTGTGTTGATACAGGGTAACTGGGTGTTGTGTGTAGTTGCAGTGTGTTGATACGAGGTAACTGGATGTAGATACAGTGTATTAATACAAGGTAACTGGGTGTAGTTGCAGTGTGTTGATACAAGGTAACTGGATGTAGTTGCAGTGTATTAATACAAGGTAACTGGGTGTCGTGTGTAGTTGCAGTGTGTTGATACAAGGTAACTGGATGTCGTGTGTAGTTGCAGTGTGTTGATACAAGGTAACTGGGTGTCGTGTGTAGTTGCAGTGTGTTGATACAAGGTAACTGGATGTCGTGTGTAGTTGCAGTGTGTTGATACGAGGTAGCTGGATGTCGTGTGTAGTTGCAGTGTGTTGAAACAAGGTAATTGGATGTCGTGTGTAGTTGCAGTGTGTTGATACAAGGTAACTGGGTGTTGTGTGTAGTTGCAGTGTGTTGATACGAGGTAACTGTGTGTCGTGTGTAGTTGCAGTGTGTTGAAACAAGGTAATTGGATGTCGTGTGTAGTTGCAGTGTGTTGATACAAGGCAATCGGATGTAGTTGCAGTGTGTTGATACAAGGTAACTGGGTGTAGTTGCAGTGTATTAATACAAGGTAACGGGGTGTAGTTGCAGTGTATTAATACAAGGTATCTGGGTGTAGTTGCAGTGTATTAATACAAGGTAACTGGGTGTAGTTGCAGTGTGTTGATACAGGGCAATCGGGTGTAGTTGCAGTGTGTTGATACAAGCTTAACTGGGTGTCGTGTTTAGTCGAAGTGTGTTGATACAAGGTAACTGGGTGTCGTGTGTAGTTGCAGTGTGTTGATACAAGGTAACTGGATGTGGTGTGAAGTTGCAGTGTGTTGATACACCGTACCTGGATGTAGTTGCAGTGTATTAATACAAGGTAACTGGGTGTCGTGTGTAGTTGCAGTGTGTTGATACAAGGTAACTGGATGTAGTTGCAGTGTATTAATACAAGGTAACTGGGTGTCGTGTGTAGTTGCAGTGTGTTAATACAAGGTAACTTGGTGTTGTGTGTAGTTGCAGTGTGTTGATACAAGGTAACTGGGTGTCGTGTGTAGTTGCAGTGTGTTAATACAAGGTAACTGGGTGTCGTGTGTAGTTGCAGTGTGTTGATACAAGGTAACTGTGTGTCGTGTGTAGTGGCAGTGTGTTGAAACAAGGTAATTGGATGTCGTGTGTAGTTGCAGTGTGTTGATACGAGGTAACTGGGTGTCGTGTGTAGTTGCAGTGTGTTGATACAAGGTAACTGGGTGTAGTTGCAGTGTGTTGATACGAGGTAACTGTGTGTCGTGTGTAGTTGCAGTGTGTTGAAACAAGGTAATTGGATGTCGTGTGTAGTTGCAGTGGGTTGATACAAGGCAATCGGGTGTAGTTGCAGTGTGTTGATACAAGGTAACTGGGTGTAGTTGCAGTGTGTTGATACAAGGTAACTGGGTGTAGTTGCAGTGTGTTGATACAAGGTAACTGGGTGTAGTTGCAGTGTGTTGATACAAGGTAACTGGGTGTAGTTGCAGTGTGTTGATACAAGGTAACTGGGTGTAGTTGCAGTGTGTTGATACAAGGTAACTGGGTGTTGTGTGTATTTAAGACATACAGAACGATTTCACAGGGTCTATACCAAACCAAGTGTTTGATAGGCATTTCATTCATAAAAGTTTCATGTTTCATATGTTAAACCAATTTATGTATTTCTTCAGTGGAACCCCTTTTGTTATTCCCCGTGAAATAGTCCGGAGTACCTATAGTCAACACTAGTGCCCATGGTTCCCAGTAAAGGGACAAATTGTTTCCTTTGAATAACCCTTATTCTTACAAACTCGCTTCATTTCAAAGTGGTATGTGTCTAAGACCTGCATCACTTCGAGCCCCCCTCATTCATCCCGGTGATGTAGGGATCAGTCTGGCGTATAACCAAACCCACTCACTCATTTAAAAAGTTGCTAGTTCTACTCACGTGTTTCGTATCTATCTACACTAGGCTTCATAACAAACTTACACGTTTCTCGGGCACATTTGTCCTCCACCAAGAATACCAACAAACATAAATGGGCGCACATTGAACCCGGCCGTTTAAAACGACGACAGTCGTCTAGCATATTTATTTATGGATAATAGAGTAGGCTTCATATGGCGACGGGAATTTGAATTTTTTTTTTGTTTAAGTGGCAATATACATGACAGGCGCGCAGGATGTATAGTGACGCGGCGATGCATGAAGAAACATTAACTTGAGTGAGTGAGTGAGTGAGTTTGGTTTTACGCCGCTTTTAGCAATATTCCAGCAATATCACGGCGGGGGACACCACAAATGGGCTTCACACATTGTACCCATGTCGGGATTCGAACCCGGGTCTTCGGCGTGACGAGCGAACGCTTTAACCACTAGGCTACCCGACCGCCCATGAAACATTAACGATTAAGCCTAATGTAAAGGCTAGTGAAACCGCACTTTGAGACAATTAAGTTTGCTTGTTTGGTGTTGTTGTTTTTTGTTTAACGCCGCACTCAATATTACAGCTATATGACGTCGGTCTGTAAATAATCGAATCTGGACAAGACATCCAGTGGTTGACATCATGAGCAAGGGTCCACACAATTGGAATACGATGACATGTATTAACCAAGTCTGCGAGCCTGACCACCCGATCCCATTAGTCGCCTCTTACGACAAGCAGTCACCTCTTACGACATGCCTGGGTCGAGACAATAAAGAGAAACGGTTCTGTTTCCATGTATTCCTATGTTCTGTGATTCAAGGACTTGAGAAATATAATGCAGCCCTAACCTTATACACTCAAAACTCTGTAAGTTCGCCAACATCATGGCTACATGCAACAGCTGTCCGTATAGTTATATATATCTTTGTATTATGCATCTGAAAAGGAATCTATCAACTCGAGCACAATGTACCACAACACCGGCCCACCTACACGGTGTCAGTACCGACAGTTCACAAACACAAACACATGCTGTAATGTTAATGTGCGCCTTGTTTGAAAAACGCTTAAACGTTAATCAATATCCCTTGACGTAGGCCTTTATAAGCTTTTGACTTAATAAACGGTTCAATACGCAATGCTTCAAACGTATAAGTGATACTTGTGCAATCATCATCATCATCATCATCATTATTATTATTATTATTATTACAGACTAAAATATAAAAATGCAGCAAAGAGGGTTTGGCACAGTCAGGCTGGTTAGGCTCATCATCAGCTCAAGGCCCTTGCCCCCTCTACACGCAAACCAGACAGCGAATGGGACTTCTCCCGGGAAGCGCTGCCTAGTCAACCCACTCAGAACATTTCGGAGAATGTGAAGACTCCCCAACACTGGAACCTTCTGCATTACCCAGATTGTCAGAAGGGCTGTATTCCCCTAAAAAAACAAGGGTACTCTCCCAATGTCAGTCAACAGATTTGGAGGTACCAAACCTAAGGCACCGAGAACAATGGGGAGTCGGACAACTTGGTCCTTGGGATGCAAGCGTGACATTTCGAAAGCGAGGTCCGCATATTTGCCATGTTTTTCCTCAATCTTGTCAATCACATTAGTGTCAAAGGGGACAGAAAATTTAATGATATTTCATTGGATTTATCAAAAAGGTTTGTTGGCCTGGATACGCCATACGGGCCTATTCCAAAGAATTTTGTATTTATCATTTTCCATGACGCCCTCTACATATTCTTGGTCGTACCATGGAAATTCGATTTTAGTTCATCCACAGCTGCAATTACAACTAACAACCTAAATATAGTTTCTTAAATATCCTGCAAAAATATATTTTTTGGTGGCTGACAATTTTTTGGCCACAATTTGAAGCATATTTATTTTTTCAAGCATAATTTAAAGGTGTGCATGCCTGTGTGTATGTGCCTGTGTGTATGTGTGCCTGTGTGTATGTGTGCCTGCGTGTGCGTGTCTGTGTGCGTATGTGCGCCTGCGTGTGCGTGTCTGTGTGCGTATGTGCGCCTGCGTGTGCGTGTCTGTGTGTGTATGTGTGCCTGCGTGTGCGTGTCTGTGTGCGTATGTGCGCCTGCGTGTGCGTGTCTGTGTGTGTATGTGTGCCTGCGTGTGCGTGTGCATGTGCATATGGATGTGGATGTGGATCTGGATGTGTGTATGTGTATGTGTATGTGTATGTGTATGTGTATGTGTATGTGTATGTGTATATGTATATGTATCTATGTGTATGTGTATGTGTATGTGTATGTATGTGTGTATGTGTATATGTGTATGTGTATATGTGTATGTATATGTGTATGTATATGTGTATATGTGTATGTATATGTGTATGTGTATGTATGTGTGTATGTGTATGTGTGTAGGTGTATGTGTATGTGTATGTGTGTATGTGTATGTGTATGTGTATGTGTGTATGTGTATGTGTGTATGTGTGTATGTGTAGGTGTATGTGTATGTGTATGTGTATGTATATGTGTGTATGTGTATGTGTGTAGGTGTATGTGTATGTGTATGTGTGTATGTGTATGTGTATGTGTATGTGTATGTGTATGTGTGTATGTGTATGTGTATGTGTATTTATATGTGTATATGTGTATGTGTATGTATATGTGTATGTGTATATGTGTATGTGTATATGTATATGTATATGTGTATGTGTATGTATATGTGTATGTGTATGTGTATATGTGTATGTGTATGTATATGTGTATGTGTAAATGCGTATGCGCGTGTGTGTGGAGTTTCCACAAACAGTTCGGGTTCCAACCCAAGATTATCCAACAATGGTGAATTTGAACTTTAAAACTTTGAAGAGATATGTTGTGCGTGTAGCAGGCCCTCTAAGTGTACATCAACGATTGGACATCAGTACAACACGCCTAAAATATCGGTACAACACGACTGAGACATCGGTACAACGGTATAACACGACTGAGACATCGGTACAACTCGAATGAGACATCGGTACAACTCGAATGAGACATCGGTACAACTCGAATGTGACATCGGTACAACACGACTGAGATATCAGTACAACACGACTGAGACATCAATACAACACGGCTGAGACATAGAGATTACTACACGAGTGCCTGTCAGATACCATTTATCTTACAACGAGTTGTTTCAAAACATATCTAACGAGCGAAAGCGAGTTAGATACGCTTTGTAACAACGAGTTGTAAGATCAATGGTATCTGACAGGCACGAGTGCAATAATCTGTTTCTTACACACCCTAAAATCGCACCTTTTTGGCATCGAAACGATGTATTTTGTCTGTTCTCATGATCGCAGTGGCACATTAATACATAATACACTGGTAATGAGTGACGTCATCCGACGTACTGCTTACTATTCATATATAATGTGACCCTACACCTAAACCTAAAAACCATTCCGCCATCTGTGGATTACAAAGGCGACGATGATAGTGCAAACTAGATAAGATCAAAGAACCCGCATGATGCCGACTTAAAAAATCACCTAAAAGAAATGACCAAATATGTACAACAATGTTTACTACCGTATGACATCACTGCCGGTGACCGACTTCTACAAAATGGCGTGTTCACTGATAGCGACAGTACGCGGAATTTTCAGAGAAGGATTTTCGTTGATTGAGGGATGGTACAGGTTACACACAACCAAATGTTTTCCCATAGACTTCTATAGTAACGTTATATTTTTTTCAAAAATAACTAAGCATTCAACAGCTATTACCTGTACGTGTGTGCACAGTTTGGCCTTAGAGCAGCAATAAAAAAATAAAAAATGACTAGCTTAGTCAGCTCCTTTTCCGAGTACCGGAAGCTAAACACAACACCCCCAGTTTCGCACCAAATGTCACCTACTTGGAAATAGCTGTGGTCACATTCAGCATAAGTCATCATGTTGAAAAAGACAGTACTAAATATAGAAAAACATGGTCAGTTTTACTAACTGGATGGATGTACATTTGAAAGACATAAAAATCTTACAGAATATCCTCCAATCACAGCCTGCAGATATCTCTCGATCTGTACTGAAGGCTCCCTACGAAAACCGCACTCTCCAAACTGGTACTGATTTGGTGTAGTAGAACCTATATACATAAATGTGTCATGTAAGTAATCAGAAACAATCTGACAATTTGCGTACTGTTATATGTTTTTATGTTTTCCAATATAACAAAGAGAATTTGTCAGAAATGCAGATAACTACCGTCGTCGTTGTGCGTGACTTTGCGTCAGTCATGGTGTCACACAGAACGGGAACTTGATCATTGTAATGTATATAATTTTAATTCCATAATTCGTGCTACGATACTCTTCCCACGAATATTCTCAAACGCGTCAGCCAATGTATGCAACAATTAGACGCTTGATCTCTCAAAATGGGAGTGTGTAAAATCTGAATTTTGCTTTGTTTACATTTCATCAAGTACAGTTTTCCGAGCACAGTGTTCGTTTCCACACCTAATTTATTTCGCTTGATGTCATCTCGATGATTTGTATTGGTGACAAAGACCATTTGTCACATGATTCTAAAATGTAGGAGGAATTCAGGGATGCAGGTATCGCAGCTCAGTTTGAAATGTACGTGATCTAATAGGCGTTTCATAACCCGCGTGAAACGTGATTTTTGTCAACACTATCCAATATATGGCGGAAAGTGCACTTCGGCGTTCTTGTTTGGGTATTTTACAAAACATTCTAAACTATCCCAGGCTCCTCGGCGACGTTTCAGAATTATCATTGGTGTTTTGGTGAAAAACAGATTCCCCTGATCACTAATATGTTATTTTGAAATTCAATCCTTCGACTAAATATCCGATATTTAGATTTTTAAACACACAGTAATTTTGCTTTGCCTAAAATGGATAATATCACAGAAGAGGGAATTTCCAACAGAATTCAAAACTTTCGGTGTGCGTGAAGTATTTCGGATTTTAGTCGACTTGGAAGTGAGGGTTGAAGAGGATAGACATATATATCGTCGGATCATTTGTTTTCGGACATCAAACGTTTTCAGGCTGCAACGTTTATCGCGAATTACTCCCGCTATAACGAGAGTTGTGGTGTCAACAGACTTTGTAATATACTCAGATGATGGCTTGATTTTTAGATAAAGCTGTCTTTGATCAGTTAATGAGAATGTTTTACGGTTCTTGTGATTAGCGAATGTAACATAGCACGGGAATATATATATATATTAACACTCTAAAACCATTACGTTCAACACAGGTGGACATTCGACTGAAGCACGAGCAACTTATCAATGACTTATGATCTGGAAAGTAGTCCGTCATAATCTGACCTCAGGTCATCACCATGGAGTAGCCAATCACTAGCCTGGAATTTGATCTCACACATATGTTTGATACCAGTTATCTCAAATGGGTTTCTCACCCACAGGTGTGTAAGAAATCAGAAGAGACATCAGTACAACACGACTTAGATATCAGTACAACACGACTGAGACATCAATATCACATGACTGAGACATCAATATCACACGACTGAGACATCAATACATCACGACTGAGACATCAATATCACATGACTGAGACATCACTACAACACGACTGAGACATCAATATCACATGACTGAGACATCAATACAACACGACGGAGACATCAATATCACATGACTGAGACATCAATATCACATGACTGAGACATCAATACAACACGACTGAGACATCTTACGGCATGCATATTCGCCTCGTCACAATGGATATAGGATTACGCGTCACTGTCTTTGACTCCACATGCAGGCACACAACGGTACAAGGAATGGCAGCATAATAGGGGCATGTAGCACGTGCAGTACGTCTTTGCGCTGTTCCACCTACTGTTGTGTCACCCTGATAACAACTTGATAGTTTCTTAAACAATGTTTTCCAGTGATGGGTATAAAAATATCAAACAACAGATATTGTTGGGTACAGGCTATTCATTGCCGTGTACCGTGTATTGACCTTTAATAGACTATTCCCGATCTTGAGTTATTTTGCAATTCAACGTTCTTATTTGGGCTGACCGCCTCCCGGCCGCGTCATACCAAAAGACGTTAAAAGATGGTACTCGTTGTTACCCTGTCTGGCGCTCGGCATTAAGGGGCTAAAACAAGGACTGGTCGGCTCGGAGTCAGTGTACTGTGTCTGAGTGGGGTATTCATGTTAAACTGCGGCATGGTATCTCAGTGAGCTAGCACTATAAATCGGCATCAGTCCGGCCTAGTACAAGCAGCCACACAAACACAAACACACACACACGTACATGCACGTCGCTATATAAGTGCAATAATCTTGGACGCGATGTTAAACCCCATTTCATCTCACCTCTTATTTGGGTGAAGTTGTCCAATACCGGGAACAACCTCACTATACTGTGTACTTGATGAAAAGGTGTATACGGTGTACTTGATATATTACGAAGTGGTAAACGTCCGAGACCTGCATCACTTTGGGCTTTCCTCCCACATGAAGCTGACACGCCGTGATATAACTGGAAGACTGTTCAAAGCGGCGTTAAACCAAACTCACTCACTGTATATGTTGATTGTTATATCAACCCTTTCCCTTCCAGAGCTAGATGGGCTGAGGAAGCACCAGAACATGTCAGCAACCGAGGCTCCAGTTATATACCACCTGGAACCTTGGGACAAGCTCGTCATAATAGCAGCAGCACTAACAGCACTCTTCACTATCGGCATCCTCGTCTTCTGTGCCATCAGCCCCCTCTGTTGTCTCTTCCATATCTGTCCCTGCAAAGAAAAGGATGAAAGAGGTACGTTTATATGTTTAAATAATATAGTTAATTCAATTCACACATACATAGGGGAACGGTTAACGCAGTCGTCTAAGACGCCGCAATTCGCTGTGCATAGTTTCGTCCCTCGGGCACGCAAACCAATGACTGTGGGTTCGAATCTATGTTCGCCCCGATTATGTTTCGTGGTTTATCAGCAACATACCCGTGCTTGTGATTTTTACCACAATAAACGTCTGAGACCTGCATTACCTCGGGCTTTCCTCCCACATTAAGCTGACACGCCGTGATATAACTGGAATACTATCCAAAGTGGCGTTAAACCCAACTCACTCAGTCACACGTACAGCTCTGTCACATTAAACAAAAACAACAAATGGAAGCGAATTACCGTAAAGTTACATAAATGGCACCAGGTGTCATGTGATGAGGTCATGTGATGAGGTCCCTGTTTCACGAAGCAGTAAAAGCGTTCCTACTTTGGAAACGCCTGTACAATATACTAGTATATGCTTACGCTAGTCCTAGTGCTACAGTGGCTTTGCATGTGTTTGTGATGTGTGCCACCGGCAGGGCAGGGTACCTTCACCTTTTCGCGAACATCTAGTGTCATCGCGAGGTAGTGATTCCTTGCTAATGATATAGTCGGAATCGTTCACTTGACTCTACTTTTGGCCGGGATTTCTTGTGACTATAGACAGGGTTTTGTCGCTTTTATTTGTGAAACGGAGACCTGGATACTCAAAGTTAGCATAGTTAGAAGCAATGATCGCAGTATGTAGTCCACGTAATCAAACTCTACAATATGATATTTGACTTGTCTTTGCATGTGTTCGTGACGGTGGCACGCTCACCTTTTCACACTTATTGATAGTGATTAATAAACACATTTCTTATGATTATGGAATAATGAAAGCACCTGGTCAGAAATCCACATCTTCGCAGATTTACGAAAACATAATTTACCTTGTACATATCGGAAAAGTGTTGTTAAATATACTTTTGTTTTCCAAAAGCATGTTTTAATGATAAATTTATAACTTAATGTACTTGTATTATGGACAAGGGTCCACAAACAAGGCTTCTCCTATTTAACCCAGTTCCTCAAACAATAACAAAACTGGCCTGACAGTGATTTCAATACTGGAATTATATTTGTGAAGTTACTATCAACTAAACAATTGGTTGCTGCAGTTTGTTCCAATACAACACTACTGTGCTGTCCCACCCGATAGGTCATCGTGATCCTGAGGTAGTTCTCTAAGACTCATCCCTACTAAAGATGAATTAACATCCAAATGTTGTAACGTTTCTTTAACAACCTCAATATCTTCAAAATACACACATTGAAGCTGTTACTTTTGTTTATATATTTTTCCCATTCAAACCTATTATGTCCTGACGGGAGGTTGAACCCTTGGTGTAAAAGAGTGAGTGAGTATAATGTGACGCCGCTTTTAGCAATATTCAAGCAATATAACGGCGAGTGACATTGTACTCATGTGCTGGATCGAGCCCAGGCCTTCGGTGTGAAGAGCGCACACTAGGCTACCCCACCGCCCCTGGTGCAAAAGAAGTAAGACATATTAATATTTCTTCCAGAGAAAAAGGGCAAGGACAAAGTGCCAGCCTATGGCTCAACGACAGGATCGCACGCGACTCCATACTATAAACCCGAACAAAACAGTCCCTGGCAGCCTCTACAATCATTTAAAGACACGGACACTTCCGATTGGTCAGATTACAGTTCCCATGACGTCATTGAGATGAAACAGGTAACACATGACTTGCATGTTCAAGTTACTGTAATCTCTGATGATGGTGATCCCATGCAGCTTTTCGACTGTCATTGTACAGATGTATATATAAGAGAATCTACGTCAGCGTGACCAAGTGTACTTAACAAGGTTGAATATATCACCACGTGGAAGTGAATGTTGAATAAAGCCGCACTCTAGCTATCGCAGCCCTATCACGGCCGTCTGTAAATAATCGAGTCTGAGCCAGACAAACCAGCAGTTGATATCAACTAAGTCATCAGCCGATCCATTTTCTCTCCCCTCA
Organism: Haliotis rufescens; assembly: GCF_023055435.1. Classification (NCBI taxonomy): domain Eukaryota; kingdom Metazoa; phylum Mollusca; class Gastropoda; order Lepetellida; family Haliotidae; genus Haliotis; species Haliotis rufescens. The sequence continues at coordinate 9,823,113 of NW_025963813.1, read as the reverse complement.
CAAAACAGTGCACGGCGTATTCTACACCGCCTCCCAAAGAACACTGTACACGTTAGAACGATGATTAAGAACGACATCATTGTTTAGAACATACTTTTGAATGTCAAGGCGTGAAGATCCGGGTTAGAATAGGTCTTCAGCAACCCATGCTTGACGTAAAAGGTGACTATGCTTGTCGTAAGAGGTGACTTACGGGATCGGGTGGTCAGGATCACTGACTTGGTTGATGCATGTCATCGTATCCCAATTGCATGGATCGATGCTCATGATATCAATCCCTGGATTGTCTGGTCCAGACTCGATTATTTACAGACCGCCGTCACATAGCTGGAATATTGCTGAATGTGGCGTTAACAAACAAACGAACAAAATAAACGAATGTCAACCATGGGTTTCATTGGTCTCAACTTTGCCAATGTATATTTCAGGATCGTCACCAAAAAGAACACGTCTTCAAACCTATTCGCAGTGAGCCCCAGTCCCCTTCTTCGCCAACTATATTTCTTTTTCAAAAAGCTTCGCTTGTCTTTGGTCTAATGTATGACAGAGTCGACGGCAGGCTTACAATGCGAGTCCAGAAGCTGAGCAACTTCTCAATCACCGATCCCGACGGCGCCATGACACCTTATGTCAAAGTGAGGCTGTACCGGGCTCCACGCAGCTTCTTTACCTTCAGGGGCAAGGCGAGTAGGGAGCACGAAATGAACAACCTCGATGTGGAGTTCCAGACAAAGATACTGCGCAGGTCCACAGACCCCGCTTTCAACGAGATATTTATGGTGCCAATTGATGCAAACGAGATCCACCACTACACACTGAAAATGCTGGTGTGCGACTTTGACCGCTACACAAGGCATATTGTAGTCGGCGAGGTCGTGGTGCCGTTGTCACGGGTGGAGTGGACCACGCAGACGGAGGTGGTGTTTGACGAGCCACTGCAGCCCCCGGTTGATGTAAGTTGATGAACGGTTAGGGTACCTAAACAGCTTGAAGAATTATCAGGGCGACCCAGGCGAACTTACCTCCCACCATCACCATCAGCATCACCATCACCACCACCACCACCACACCCACACCAACAACCGTTCCATCACCCATTCCAACACCAACACACACACACACACACACACACACACACACACACACCATCACCCACACCATCACAAACACCATCACCCTCACCCGCATTCACACGATCACTTTCACCCGCACCCACACTCACACCCATACCCACACCGCACCATCATCCACACCCGCATCCACACCCGCACCCGCACCCACCCACAGCATCACCCACATCCGCAGCCATACCCGCAGCACACCCACACCATCACCCGCACCCGCACCATCACCCGCACCCACACCCGCAGCACACCCACACCATCACCCATACCCGCACTATCACCCACACCTGCACCCGCACTCACACCATCACCCACACCCGCACCCACACCATCACCCACACCATCACCCACACCATCACCCACACCATCACCCACACCCGCACCCACACCATCACCCACACCATCACCCACACCATCACCCACACCCACACCCACACCCACATCCACACCCACACCCACACCCACGCCCACGCCCACACAGACATCTTATACTTTTAAATAGATGCTCGGATGCTTACCGTGTCTGATGAGTCAGTGAAACTTTGTTATACTTGCAACAGCGTTATATTTTCGTTGTCTGTTAAAAATTTTTATTTTGCTTTTTATTTTGGCTACTATAAAAATGTGATCTTCTTGCCGTTGTTTTCGAAAAATCAGAATAAAATTGTCTTTTAGGAAAAATAACATCGACCTTTAATTAAAACTCGACACCAAATTCCAGAACATGCATGCATAAAATAAATTCACCCTTCTCTGTTATCATTAATCTCGAAATAACCTTAATGGGTGAATCATCTGAACTGTAACGTGCATGATAAGCTTTCATTGATGCCCATCTCAATCAACATAGATTCATATCGACCACAGCTGTTGCAAGATGACAGATGTCCAGTTTCGAAACTAGATAGCTGCTAAATTGGATAAAAACAATTTCACTATGTTCAAAAAGTTATTCTTTAAACCCATGACAGATAATAAACACATCCAGCTGTTTTCGTTACAGATTAAAGCATGATGGAAATTGATATTGCTCAAAGAATAAACCCAAATGGAGAAATGGAATATATGATGAATATAATGTTGTGTCATTACATATTTACCATTGTAAGCCAAATGTACATTTCGTACAAAATATATTAATGTACATTTGTATATTGGCCAGAGGTATTCGTACAATATATATTAATGTACACTTGTATATAAACCAGGGGTATTCCGAAAAAAAAAATTCTTTATTTTTGTCTACAAAATGAAAAGTTTGTCGATATTCTAATACTCCATTTTTTCTTACATCAGGAAAACCTCGGCGAGGTACAAATTGGGCTGATGTACTTGCCTACAGCAGAGAAATTGAGTCTCACTATCATCAAGGCACAGGGGTTGAAGATCATGGACCAGGCGAAGGCTTCTACCAGTATGTTCACATTCATATTCTACCCTTCAAAAATACACCCCACCCCCTCCTTTGTAGGGTCGTGCCAGGGGATCGCAATAAGTTAGAGTGAGTGAGTTGGGTTTAACGCCGCTTTTAACAGTATTCAAGTTATATCGCGGCGTGTCAGCTTAATGTGGGAGGAGAAGCCCAAAGTGATGCAATAATTTAGAACTACAGTAAACTACGGTTATAACGAACACGCTTATAACGAACTGACGGATATAACAAACTTACTTTTGGGTCCCGACTATTTGCTGTTGTTATACTGTATATATGCTTATAACGAACTACGGTTATAACGAACTAAAATAAGTAGTCCCTTTGAGTTCGTTATAACCGTACTTTACTGTACATACTACATGAAAGACAGGCAGGCAGACAATGTATTCACCGGCAGCATATACATGTAATCCGTGTTTCTTTCAGATGCCTTCATGAAAGTGAACCTTATGTTTGATGGTCGTCCTATGAAGAAAACGAAGACGTCGGTACGTCTTAGTGACGTCAGCCCGGTGTTTAACGAGACCATGACGTTTGACGTACCTCATTATCAGCTTGACAAAGTTTACTTCAGCATTGCCGTCATCCATATTGATAAGGATGCGGAGAAACCGACACGGGCTCTGGTTGGTCGACTATACTTGGGCATGAACTTTGACTCCGATGCGCGTGCACAGTGGAACGAAATGATTCAAAATTCCAGGAAGCAAGTTGCATGCTGGCATAAACTACAGATTTGATCTTCACTTGAAGGGACTCTCCGCGTGAACCAGGTTCTGTGAACACTGCAGTATCGGGCGGCTTTATTGATAGCTCAACCTGTTCATATACAATCAATGTTTTATTGATGGTTCAGACTGCTAGTCAATGTTTTATTAATGGTTCAGACTGATAGTCAATGTTTCATTGATTGTTCAGACTGCTAGTCAATGTTTTATTAATGGTTTAGACTGCTAGTCAATGTTTATTGATGGATCAGACTGCTAGTCAATGTTTCATTGATGGATCAGACTGCTAGTCAATGTTTTATGAATGGTTCAGAATGCTAGTCAATGTTTTATTGATGGTTCAGACTGCTTGTCAATGTTTCATTGATGTTCAGACTGCTGGTCAATGTTTCATTAATGGTTTAGACTGCTAGTCAATGTTTCATTGATGGATCAGACTGCTAGTCAACGTTTCATTGATGGTTTAGACTGCTAGTCAATGTTTCATTGATGGTTCAGACTGCTAGTCAATGTTTCATTGATTTTTCAGACTGCTGGTCAATGTTTTATTGATGGTTCGGACTGCTTGTCAATGTTTCATTGATGTTCAGACTGCTCGCCAATGTTTTATTAATGGTTTAGACTGCTAGTCAATGTTCTATTGATGGTTCAGACTGCTAGTCAATGTTTCATTGATGTTCAGACTGCTGGTCAATGTTTCATTAATGTTCAGACTGCTGGTCGATGTTTTATTGATGGTTCAGACTGCTAGTCAATGTTTCATTGATTTTCAGACGTCAGTCACTTTTAATGTTGTTGTTGTTGTTGGTACTGTTACAATGGGTAGTAGGCAAACCCTGGACACATATAGTTATCCCGTTACTCGAGCCAGTTATATACGGTACGTCGCCTGACAGACTTATTTGTTGTTGTTAAAAATACTTTAGCTTTAAAACGAATCCCGTAGTTAAAGATTGGCTTCTCACAGAAAGGCATGTTTGAATGTGCACATGATGTGTCTAGGGCAAAGGATAGCTTGATAACAATCATCGACATTATAAATCTGCATGTGCGAGAAGAGAAAAACGTTCGTTAAAGGGGCTCCAGGCTTAAGTCATCGACAGTCCCAGCAAATTTGATACAAGCGCCATAAACAACGATTTCTTTGTCTGATTGTTCAAATTTTAATATCGATTATGTATGATATGTTTCCGCAGAGACGATGTGTAAGTTCACACGTGGTAATAATGAAAGTATCTAGAACTAGTCAGACAATGGGCCCAGGGACGTGGTGTAAAGACCAATCACAGAAGGTGTGTACGTGTCACCCCAAGGCCATTATTAGCAACTAACCAACGTTTCGGGCAAACCATCTTTTATAGTGGTCCCAGTCACCGTGTCGGGCTTCACAAGGGAAGAAAACAAAACTGTTGTAGAAAAACGTTGTAATAATGTCGTTTCAAAATGTTCGTCAGTGTAAGAATTTCAAACGTTTATCACGACTGAAATTCTGCCCATACACAAGAAATAACCTCCGGGCCTAGGGAACAGACATATTATATACGGTGGAAATGAGCAGATTATTTTTCGGTCATTATAATACACTGTCACTGTATATTGTAAAATATGAGACCAAATTATTTTTCCGGTTCTTATTTTCTGAAATATTTTTGTTCCAAAGTACGCCTCCTCTTCACCCACACGCCCTTGTCAGAACATAAAATGGCCGGCCCAAAATGTATGGAGAGAGCCCCTTAAACCCCGCGGGCGAGGCTATCATTGAGATGCTAGTTTACTGAAAATGTTGGTTTTGTTTAATTGTGCCATGTGTTGTGATGCTTGAATGACGTATTCGCCCAGACTACCATGCCTCCATACCCGAGTACCGGGAATTACCATACCTCCATACCCGAGTACCGGGAATTACCATACCTCCATACCCGAGTACCGGGAATATTGTGGACATGTACATCAAGCTTGCGCAAGAAATTGGGAAATCAATGTTCTTTTAGAATTCTTTTGAAGAAGAGTCTGAAATTGTCCATTTTTCAAAATATTATTCCGAACACCGGGATTATATGCTTCTAAATACTGTCTTTCAAGACTATATTTACATTCATTAATGTCTGCATTTACTTCAGTGCGGTTTAATATTCAGATACAAGACTATACAACGTTGTATAAGATACAAGACTATACAACGTTGTATAAGATACAAGACTAAACAACTTTGTATGAGATACAAGACTATACAACGTTGTATAAAATGTATAATGTTCAAAAGTCCCTACTTTTACAATGGGGGTTATTCTCAACGGTAAAAGTAAGGGTGGTCACATCATTTTGTTGATAACTGTAGGTTAGCAATACTTATTGTGACATGATCTATCTACCAGGCTGATCAACGGGCTGGTTGTGCATTCCAGAATCCACTCTCGCCAGAGCATGGCTTCAAATATGGAACACCCTGATACTTCTTTCCTGTTCAAACAATGGGAAATGCAAAAACCGAACATGTTACCTTAACTTGTGTCAAGATCACTTGCTTCGCACAATTTGAATTTCAACGACTGAATTTGTTTCATTCTTAATTTTAAAAACTGAATACTTCAACACAAGCACATATCAATACTTCAACACAAGTTGACTTCAATACGTCAACATAAGCACACCACAAAACTTCAACACAAGCACACCTCGAAACTTCACAAGTACACATCAATACTTCAACATAAGTACACTTCAATACTTCAACATAAGCACACCTCAATACTTCAACACAAGTACACCTCAATACTTCAACACAAGTACACCTCAAAACTTCAACACAAGTTGACTTCAATACTTCAACATAAGCACACCACAAAACTTGAACACAAGCACACCTCGAAACTTAAACACAATTCACATCAATACTTCAACATAAGCACACCTCAATACTTCAACACAACCACACCTCAATACTTCAACACAACCACACCTCAATACTTCAACACAACCACACCTCAAAACATTAAGGAAACGAGAGGCGTTTTGAGTAATGTTTTTGTCAAAAATCACAATAAGAGAAATAAGAACATACTTATTTTTGCAGTTGAGTATATTGCTGACATTGGATTGATTGAAACACGTATACACAGCTCACTCCTAAGTGATGCAAATACCGCTAGAATATGTAGTTTCACAGTTGTGCGAATATTGTTGGTAAAATCAATACGTATATACACGCACGGAGGAACACATGAATAGTAAGATATCTAGGTCACATTTATGCTTATTTCAACCGCAGAGAATTTTTCTGCTGACGTAAGCATTTCTTGCTAATGATTTCGATACCCCAGGCAAGCTTATAATGTAGAAATATATGCACCCATGAGACGAACGTTTTCCTTGTATAGTAAATCCTATTATGTTGCATATGTTCGTCTTCGACGTGAAACTTCAAAATATATAACACATCGTTTACAATAACTTGAAATGCGTTTACTGATATGATCTGTACGATAGTGTTCAACACTCTGATAACACTCGTCTCCTTTAATTGCGCAAATTTGACTGGCACTTAGATGATCTTAACTGTCGGGCAAAAGAAAATATGCACTTGAAATTTGAAATTGACTCAACAATTAAAAACGTTATCAAAACGTTACAAGGCTGAAACAGTTGCTGAAACACTGCAAACTCAAGATCCAAAACACAACCATGATACCCGTGTCAAATACATCACCATTGAATAACCATTTCTTGCTTGTTTCATGTTTAACCACCATCACACATGGGTGTATACTTTCTTTTGCCCGGCAGGATATATCAAAATATACAATGGAATTAATAATGGGTAATATTCATATTTCAAACAGCAAAACTAAGAGACAACGTGAGCATCTTCAACCGTACACGTTAATCTATGTTCAAAATACCGTTCTCTAAGTGTATGTCAGGAGTTGTATATGAGTTACTGAGATGAAATATGCGAATCAAAGTTTAAACTTAGCAAATAAATTTTGATGAAATTTCAAAATAACATTTAGAAATGGTTTAGGAAAAATATATATTTAATTTAAAGCACAGGGATAATATGCATCTAATTACATTTTCAATTATTACATCTGGAGGTAAAGTATGTAATTCTTCAAAGACAATTCTACAACCGTCTGATCATAACAATGAATGTAATGGGATTCCGAATATAATTATTTGGCATTTAATTTAAAACCTCATTTTAGTATTTCCGGTTTTACACACTGATTGAAATTTTGAACTTATTTCCTATGATTATATATTGTTGGTTACCTGTGGTATGTATCTTGTATAGCTAAGGCTACTTTGTATGGAGAAGAGTGAAGGCAGGACTAATATGTGTTATCACACAGATAAAGGTACCAGTCCTTGGACACATACATCCATCCTGGCTTCACTGTCCTACAGCTGCTTCGTGCCACTTACATGTATCATTTATATGAATGTACATATGTATATTGTAAAGTGCTTTTGTATACAGTGAAACCCCATTAATGCAGACCGTTTCGAATGAAATCGTCCTAATTAACGAATCACGGCTACGGATGAATATCCATTCTATGCCAGATTCTTATAAAACTTGGTTTAGGAATCAGTCGACTTCACAATTCATTCCGCACCCCACCTCCCTGTTTATATTTTTAGACTTTCCTGAAAGAAGTATCAAGAATCCGGGAGTTTGCGGATAAAGGAGGTCCGTATTAACGAGGTCTCACTGTATCTGCATACAAGATGGCTGGGCATAGTGCAATATCCCCGTGTGAGGTATTATTTGAAACTGTTGATTTGTATGTTATCATATATGGTTAATTGAAAATATGAAATAAAATATATATTATACATAATTTGTCGTGATTAATTACGTGTGCAACCAATACCTTGGTGTCTGGATCTCCTGATATGTTCTCTGGAACGAAAGTGAGATTCTACATTGCAAGCTTGTATTAACATCTCATGGTAGAGAGGGCCTGTTGTGACACGGTATAGAGAGGGCCTGTTGTGACACGTTATAGAGAGGACCTGTTATGACACGCTATAAAGAGGTCATGTTGAAACACGTTATAGAGAGGGCCAATAAACAGCGTTTGCTGTTCTAGCGTCTGTTCTCAAAAGAACAGTGCATACACTACTGTTTAAAAAAACCCACCTCAATTACAACCGCGGCGCGAAATTTCGTATGGCGGACGTGATCTCGGGAAGCTGTTTTGAACAATTTCATTTCCATTGACATCATTCCAAATAAAAGATGGAATATAATATCAACAAAATAATCATGGACACCGAACGAATCAAACTCATTTGCTCATCAAGTGCTCATTTTGAAAAAAATAAATAAATATGCAATGTCAGAATTGTTTTAATTTAAACTTTAGCACAGTGAATAAAATGAATAAATCCATATAAATCAATACAACACGACAGAATGGCATGGTATATGTGTACATTTCACTTATGATTATGCAGCATATTTTATTATTCACATCAGCAAGCTCTCATGTCAGGACAATCGATAGCCGTGTAGAATATCGCTGATACGTTGTTCAGCTGACACACCTTATCGGGAAATATGGATTTGACCGAACATGACTATACAGCATGACTCAGTCCCGAACAGCTGCTGGTTATAACACCTTTCTAATCAATACACACAGAACACACGGCGATGAAACCAGTACAGTGCGAGACATAAATAATTACCAATCACAGACAGTCAGAGATAGTCCAGGTATATCACAATCTCATTAAAATCAGATCTTAGTTCTCGCTACCGCTAAACAAAGATCTCAGGACATCCCATTACGGGTCACGTCAGAACGACCTTTCATCCAACCAATCAGAGCGTCGCTTACCAGATCCTGAAAGTGACCGTCGGAATGTGTTTTCTAATCATCCAACCTCGAAATATTTAACAGAGGGTATTCCGAACGACAGTTACGGGTTTTATGATTATATCCATACAATCTAGGCCATCTATAAGCCATTCCAGAATGTTGTTTTGGTCAGTTTTATTTTTTTTAATCGAGAATATATCAAAATATGTTTCAAAGCATAGTCGCCAGTTTGAAACTATTGCCGTAAAGCTCGAGAAAGCTGCCTTCTGATTTGCTAATGTCGATTCTTGTCAGTCATTTCATTGGTCGGTCAATGTTCGCGAAAGGTCGTTCTGACGTAACCCGTAATGGGATGTCCTCAGATCTTTGGTTAGCGGTAGCGAAAACTAAGATCTGATTTTGATGAGATTTGGTATATCATGGCCACCTGGAAATAATCATTTCATGCCAACTTGTGGTTGCTAATATGAGCACCGATTACGTCAGGGGACAATCAGCCATGTTAAATAGCGTAACCACCTGGTCATCATTCGTCGACAAGCCATCTTCCCGAGGTTGGAATTTCGTGGCTCGGTCGTAGCGCCACCAGTGTCTATTACGAGTTATGTCCCTTCTATGTCCTTCCTGTTGACACCCGTGAAGATCCGGATCAGAAGAGGTCCTCAGTGAGCCATGCTGGCCGTAAAAGGCGACTATACTTGTCGTAAGAGGCGATTAACGGGGTCGGGTGGTCAGCCTCTCTGACCAATTGCGTAGATCGATGTTCATGATGTCAATTACTCGATTATTTACAGACCGCCGTCATATAGCTGGAATATTGTTGAGTGTGGCGTAAAACAACAAACAAACAAACCTCCTGTTGACCAATCATATTCCACCTCCTATATCACTTGAATTTGCTTTAATCAAAAGGGGGGCTCCAAGTCAAAACGATTTGATCAAGTTAATCAAATAAAAGTTTCACATTCCCTGTCTCAGACATAAAAATATGAAAAGATTTGGAAAATATATGTCGATGCCCAGTTGATATTTTGCAGTTTACGAACCGGATGTCGATTTCGTCACGCGATTTTGATTGGACTATGCTTTGACTCGTTAGTTCAGCCAAAATATAACATTCAAGCCTAGTTCAGCAAGAGTGGAAACTGGACTCTTATAGTTAGTAAACTACCTTGCTTCGGGAAGATGTTAACAGGCATGTGTTGTTCTACTCAGGAATCCCACAGCCATAATATCGACGTAAAATGCGGTTTCTCTGTATGATGGTTTTTCGGTAAAAGTCCACGTAGACGTATGTGGTTCTGAGGAAAACTAGGGACATATATATATACGGGGAGGGAATCTGGGATTTGAACATTCTTCTGATAAGGGGGCAATGGTATGGTTCAGTGGTTAAAGACTGTCGCGCTTGATGTACGGGTTCGCTTATTCGGGTATCTGTTGCTGTGAAGCCGTTTGTAACTGCTGTAATATTTCTAACATCGCCGTAATTTTCTACTTACTCAATCCCTTCTCAATTACGGATTATCTCGCCCTTGTGAATTAAAACTCAGAACTTTCAAAACTATTTCACTCGGTACAGATAAGCCGTGTTCATCGATGCTCGTAGCCAGGTTCTTCTCCCTGTATATAAAGAGGGTGAGTGAGTGAGTTTGGTTAACGCTTTTACAGTTACTAGTTAATCACGGCGGGAAAGCCCGAAATGATGCAGGTCTAAAATGTTTACCAATTTGGTGAAACCCACGAGCACGGGTATGGTGCTGACATACTTAGAAACACAAACAGTTTAAATGTGATATTTGAACCCACGACCATAGGTCTCTGGCACGCCTAAGGGACGCAACTCTGTGTAGCGAATAACAGCGCATTAGACAACTGGTCACCAATGCCCCCTTTATCATAAGGAAATTGCTAATGAGGATATTGCTAAGGATAAATGTTCCACATCAACCCATTCTTAATCTTGTTTTATGTTTGGTATTTATATCAAGAGATAACGATTATCGGAACAGTACCGTTTCATTCAAATATACTCGATAAATGAATCACGAATACGGAGCAAAAATATCCCTTGTATATAAACTGACGGCTTAAAGAAACTTTACCATAGTTTTAAATCACTCTAGTTTAAAAACCACAAAAGATAGATACATGAAGTAAAATGTATTAAAAAGATCACAATTTCAACGAAATCAACATTTAAAATTACAGTCATACAGCATCCGATATTGGCATAACAGTTGCCCGAATTTAGGTGAAGTAGCAAAAATATGCTTTCAACGAAAGGCACACACATCTAAAAATCGCTCAAATTCAAGGACACGTCATATTGATATGACCCCCACGTGTAAGACCACCCCCTGCTACAAGACACGCAAAAACTCTCTGGCGTACAGAGTCGGTCGTCTAATGACGTCAAGTAGGATACGTCACAATTCTTCTTGGAGGGCCTTGGATCAGTTCGTGTCGGTTGGCTGGATGATGCGTTCGCTGTCGAACACGACGATCCATGACATGGCAGAGATGTTCTATGGGGCACATGTCTGGGGAGCGTGCAGGTCACGGCATAACGTTGACGTTGTTGGCTGCAAGGAAGTTATGTATGGGATCTTGCGTTGTCATGTTGATAAAGGACACCACGTGGCAGCCAGTAAGCCCTAATTCCTTGAGCCCTGAGTCGACTAACCATATGCCCTGAGGCATTCGTCGCTGATGACGTCACTGTCAGGAATCGATTCCGGAGATGCAATGTACGCAAGAACAGGTCTTCATTGGGCGTAGTTACCCTGGGTCTGCCTGTTCTTGGACTGACTGAGCACGGGAGCAACCAAAAGTTCTAGTAATGTGGGCATTGGTGGCTCCGATCTGTATTATAGCCAGGGCCCGCTCACGTTGTTCGGGTGTCAGTAGTGGCATTTATGTGGTGTATTGTGTATCAGTTTGAGTGTCTGATACTGATAATTTATAACCTTTATTGCACCTGTAGTTTCGGCTGCCCAAGAGGCACGTGTTTTTCTTTATTTTGGTATTTTCTATACAAAAATCGTGCCGTGGACGTGAATCACTTGCTGCATAGAGCATTGCTGTGTTTGGACGATGTGTTTTGCACTCATTTAGTTTGAACTTGTATTTTTAACTTTTTGCAATTTCATAATTAAAGTGGTAAAGTTTCTTTTGGCCGTCAGGTTATGCAGACATTCCCATTCGTCAGCGCCAGAGAAAAACAGATTCCATAAAATACTGAATGGAACACTGAAAATCAGTGATGAGACGAGGTATTCGCGAACATGATGTCCATGTCCTGCACTACCGGTAGCACCCGCCACTCATACGTTTCATAAAAAAATATGTTTGTTGCCTGACACCGCACGTCAGTACCCCTACCATGCTAAGGCGACACGTAAACAAACCAGACAATCAAGTGATGGATTTAATGATTTGGTTGAAACTGGAAACGACAAGTGCAATGTTGTGTTCAAGTCTAGATATTTTGCTGCTTATAAGTAAAGAAAACGCCTGGGGAATATGCTCGTTTTGTAACACGGTGTGGGGCAGATTTATAGTCTCGGCCCAAACATTTCTGTTGTAGTTGACAAAGCCTAATTGATAATTGCTTCTGCGCTAACCCTTAACCTTAACCCCAAATCTGTTTTAGTTTGCATTTGTTATAAATATAACACGTCAACGCCTGAATAACCAGTGTCGGTCAAAACAACGAAACAAACCGATTCAACTTTCCTTTTTGTCGATACAAAAATGATAAAACAGAACATTTAAAAAACAATTCCGCGTTGTAAACAATGAACACATGCTGTGATAACACTACATACGCATGTGACAAGAGATGACGCATATTCTTCCACATTCCACATTCGGTGAATTATTAATGCTCAATATATTTGATATTGTTATTGAGCATTAAACCTTTTGCTTAATTGTTCTCGTTGAACTAACCTGTTTCATAATCCTGATTATCAACTAAATATCACCAGTCCAGGATATTCCCAATCGAAAACAATTAGTTCATGGGTCCGCCAATATGTCGCTCATTGCATCCCAGCGTGCCGTTAGCAGGTCACGTGACGCCTGGCGTGTCTAACCGCAGAATGCTCGTTCGTATGAAGGCACGGATGCTCGAAATATTTCTAAAGAGAGAACAATTTAATAATAAGAGTGGTTCAAGAGACACCGATGAAGACAATGAACACCAAAAAGAAGACAAAGATGATGTCAATGCCTCTTAAATCAGCAAATAAATTCAGAATGGGTTACATTCAGACATTATTGTTAATCTCTTAACAGCACATTCGTCAATCGTGTTGCACCTCTGTAGTGTTATGTGCGATGTGTCTGCCGTTGACGATGCACAGAAGGCGATTTCAGGAACTGGGAGGATTTTGAGGATACGAGTTTCCAAGGAACACTGGATGAGCATATGCGTCTATTGGAATGGAGTGCGAATGAAAACTTATCTTTTGACTTGACCTTTACCTTTTTGCAGTACTTAAAAGCAAACGCAGACCTGAGGTGTATTGTCAGGAATCCTTGGTATTCAATGTGTTTCAGTAAGTAAGGGGGAAGAACACGAAAGAGCGCCAAAGAAAATTTCAATTTGGATAATCCTTCTTTGTTGATGTGATTTAAATTATACTCCTGGAGACCAGAACACACTATGGGAAATACCTATACTCCAAGAAACAAGAACACACTATGAGTGAAAACCAACGAGGGTCACAAATTGCATTTGGATGTTCCTTCTAACTGGATGTGATATTAAATGATATGTACGTCATCAGAGAACGAGTTAGGAGACCTAAGACTTAAGCCCACGGTGGAATGGGATAGCCACCGACGTTTGCATTACAGGAATTGTCATAAACATGATGAAACAAGATGTTTCACTGTTGCTCACGATTTGCAACCTGCTAAAACCGCCAATTGAAACCTGTTAAAATCTCCAATTGAAACCCTTTAAAACCTTCATTTGAAACCTGTTGAAACCTTCATTTGAAACCTGTTAAAGCCGCCAGAACTTGGAGGAGAAGAGGGAACACTTCGGTCAGCTCCTTCAACTCGTCCGTAATGATGAAGAAGTGCCTGAAAAAGGCGATGACAGCCATTGGCATCGTGAAGGCGGTCATCGGCAGGTGCTTGTTCGCTGCCCATGGGTTTGTGTGTATCTGGAGGGTGGTTGTGATGAAGGGGGACCCCCTCTACTGGTGTCTGACAGGCTCTCTCCCGCTGCTGATTCTGGAAGGAGTCTTTACTTTGAAGAAGAAGAAGGGCAGAGAATGGAAATGGTGAGTAGGGAGTGGTTTACTAATGTTTCAATATTCCTAGTTTTATACTATCCTTATGTGTTTCTTCTTCAATGTTTTAGCATGCTCAGTACTAGATATGATGCCATGGGACAGAGGAACATGTGCATGCACCACGTCCTGATACAACCAACCCCTTGTTCTATCCGGCTTCGTTACTTCCGGAACAGATATACAGATTTCTTGAACTGATATGCATATTTCTGGAAGTCATACATGCAACATCTCCAGTTATACGCGTGTAAATGAAAGCGACGAAACCCTTCCCATATTCATAAGAAATGTCTGCAAAAAGGTGAGCGTATCCTGCCCCACCGGTTCACAAACACATACAAAGGCAAGTCAATTGATCGCACGAAAAAGCATAGAACATATCCCACAAGTCAAAAAAGGGAATAACATCGGACATCATTTTTGTCACTCATGCGTCAAATTTAGAAATGTCCTCCACATGTTTACATTTTCACGCCCAAGTTAAGCCGGCATTGACAATTGTATATACAGTGTCGGATCTACCATCTGTTGCCGTGACATTGCGTACAACGACCATGCACCACAGCATCGTTGACATCTATGAATCACTGATGGTAAAATACAGCAGCTGTATCAGTGCAGCCTTGCTCTTCTTGTAATCGTCAAGAACAAAATTGTGACTATGGTTCTTTGAGGGATGAATTAAATAACGTTAAAAATACGTGTATCTATTTAGATACAATATGCTATTGTTCTCCGCGACAAACTGTCATACAACAAAATGTAATTGTACTATTGGTCTCATGGTTACATATACGATCTAAATCTGTCTGTCTGTCTGTCTGTCTGTCTGTCTGTCGGTCGGTCGGTCGGTCGGTCGGTCGGTAGGTAGGTAGGTAGGTAGGTAGGTAGGTAGGTAGGTAGGTAGGTAGGTAGATTTGTTTGTTTGTTTAACGCCACACTTAGCAATACTCCAGCTATATGACGGCGGTCTGTAAATTATCAAGTCTGGACAAGACAATCCAGTGATTGACATCATAAGCATCGATCCACGCAATTGGGATACGATGATATGCATCAACCAAGTCAGCCGATCCCGATTAGTCGCCTCTTACGACAAGCATAGTCGCCTTTTACGACAAGCATGGGTTGCTGAAGACTTATTCTACCCCGGATCTTCACGGGTCAGGTAGGTAATACGTGCGTGCTATGCGTGCGTGCGATATATATGTCGATAGGTTAATAATATGACAGCATGAATACATCTTCAGTAAATTAGATAGAAATATCTGACAAAGAATTAATAATAAAAGAGGCAAAACCCTTTCCATACTCATAAAAGATCTCTGCTAAAAGCAGAGTCGATACTATTTTTCCGACTGGCATGAGCATATGTTTATGAATCACTATCAAAAAGTGATGATACCAGGTGTTCGCGAAAAGGCGGGCGTATCCTGCCTCGCCTGCGGTTCCCATCACAAACACGTGCAAAGGCAAGTCAAGTGTGTTTCTTGTGAACCAACTTGGTTCAGTTTTCAGTGTATGATGTTTCTTTTTTAAGTAGTTCCGTGCTAGTTATATTGTAAATAACATTTAATATGTATGGATGAATAGACACATGTAGGGAAGAAACAAAAGAATCACTATGAATCGTGACTAAATTTGTTTCATCGTCAAAATTAATTTTAAAAACTCTCGCTATCTTGAAGCTGGTTGGCACGAAATATTCTATACTCAAAGTAAACACATGGTCCAAGTGCATCCAGCATGGTCATGTTACTCACTTTTTGGCCAATAGTTCGCATCACGGGTACGATCGCGCCGTCGCTATATATTCAAGGTGGAGAATCAATCAACGACATCAACAAGGATGCCAAACCTTGAACATTTTTTTTATTCTAATCTATTTTGTCTACAAGAAAAGTTTCACACTACTCTAAAATATTGAATATCTACAATAAAAGAGAAACCATTTCCATAATCATAAAAAAAAACAGAAAAGCATAAGAAAGCTCTATATATGTCAGAGTCCGTCATACGATTCCGACTACACCATAAGCGTAGCACAACACAATATTTACAACACAGCACAACACAATATTTACAACACAGCACGGCAGAGCACAGCACAACACATCATCATAATAAATTTTAGAGACAAAACCTTTTCCATCTCTGAAAGCCGAGTCGATTGTACGATTCCGACTATATCAGAAGCATGTGTTTGAGCGTATCCTGCCCCACGTGGCACACATTACAAACACATGCAAATGCAAGTCAATTCTTCACCTGAAAAAACACTTCAAAATACGATACCGACTACATCATGAGCGCAGCACAACACAGCACAACACAGCACAGCTCATAATCATAAAAAATCTCAGACAGCATGAACATACAAAACACACCATACCAACATGCTGTCTGTTACCGCGCTCGGTTCCAATCAATCAATCAATCAATCAATCAATCAGCAAGGTCCATGTTTGTGTAAGACACGCGTTTTATGATGGATTGTTATGTTTCCTGTGTACATAGTACAACGTGGTAAATATGTGCTGTGCTGCGCTGTGGGTGTTGTGTGGAGTAGTTGGTAGAGAGAGTCTTGCTGTGTGCGTTGTGATGTGCAGTACTGTGTTGTGTAGCGTTACTTAACGAAATATATACTGAACAACAAAAATTCCTGTGACATTGAAAAAGATTTAATGCAAAGTTATGTTTTTTACCAAATCTGAAACAATTCCGGTTTGCAACAGATAAAAGACTCCTGTAAGTGTTCAAATGGTTTAATTTTCCATACTGACTTCAGAAAATGTGTGATTTCATAAAAAACAAAAAAAATGAACATGCCAGAATGTCAATTTACAAATCAATAGCGTTTGTGTCCACCTCTGGTTGCAATGCAAGCAACACATCTTCGTCTCATGGAATGGACCAGGCGTCGCACAAAGTCCTGTGGGATATCTGTCCATATCTGCTGGAGCATGTTTCGAAGTTCCTGGAGTGTCTGTGGAACACGTGGTTGACGTCGAAGGCGCCGATCCATCTCATCCCACATGTGCTCGATTGGTGAGAGATCAGGGGAGCGAGCCGGCCAGGGGATGACATTGTTGAAGAGAATCCTGAACAAGTCGAGCAATATGAGGCCGGGCGTTGTCATTTTGAAAGGTAATACCTTGGCCATGACGACGCAAAAACGGTAGCACAACAGGGTCGATGATCTCGTCGCGGTAGCGCTGTCCATTGAGATTTCCCTCGACCACTATCAAACGGGTCCTCTGTCTTGCTGTAATCCCACCCCATACCATAACGCTGCCGCCCCCGAACCGATCTTCTTCCATGAAACAATGATTGACTTAACGTTCACCTCGACGTCGGTATACTCGAATCCGTCCATCGCTGTGGCTGAGGTGAAAACGAGACTCGTCAGTGCATAGAACTTGTTCCCAATGCATGGCCGTCCAGCGTAGACGCTGTTTACACCACTGTAGACGTGCTTGACGGTGGTTTCCTGTCAAAATTGGACGTCTGGCGGGTCTTCTGGCGACAATCCCTGCACATCTGAGGCGACGACGTACGGTTTGTGAAGATATTCGTCGAAGGCCAGGGATGCTTCTTGCAGTCACTGTTGCTGGCTGGAATCGATTTCGTAGGTGTGTTGTTCGAATCCAGTTGTCTTGTCGATTATTGGTTACGCGTAGCCTGCCACTCCGAGGATGGTCTCTGACTGCATTCGTCTGTTGCCAACGTTGACATAAACACCAAATGGTGTTTCTGTAGACGTTAATTGTCTTGCAACATCACGTTGACTCGATCGTGCTTCAAGCATACCAATGGCTCGCAGACGCTCATTTTCGGACAGGCGTAGCATTTCGTAATGTTGAATAATTGCGTAATTTTGTTGTTTTTCTGAGTGGTTGCTGTCAGCACGATGCTAAACAATGCATATGGAATCCCGTTAACGCACATGTTTTTCTGCCTATTCTTGGGTAGTGAAATGCATGGGGCTTGCATAAAAGTCAACTTTTGCATGGAATGCATGCTTTTCTGTAGCAGTTGCGTTTTTGTGACTTGATTCCATACATGTACTACAATATTGAAAACCAAACTTTACTTGTTTGAAAATTGAACTAAAATATTGGTGTCACAGGACCTTTTGTTGTTGAGTATATATCATAACGTATAATGGACCGATAGACGGTAGAGCGCCTGCCCGGAGAGCGGAAGGTCCGGGGTTCGATCCCCGGTCGCCTCACACCAAAAGACGTCTAAAAATGGTACTTGTTGTTACCCCGCTTGCTGCTCGGCATAAGGGGGGTAAAACAAGGAGTCAGTATACTGTGTCTGAATGCAATATTCTTGAACGCGACGTTAAATGTCATTAATTTCTCCACGTGACATTAGGTCCGGGGTTCGATCCCCCGCAAGCCTCGAAATTTTTTCCACTTTTATCAACTTGTGTTGACATATTTGATATCAAAAGACACTTGGGTGAGATTCTCTATATGTATGTGACATAATGTAATGGATTTATTTACGTGACATAATGTAAAGTAAAAGATTTATCCACGTGACATAATGTAAGGTAATGGATTTATGTACGGGACATAATGTAAGAAAATGGATTTATCCACATGACATAATGTAAGAAAATGGATTTATGTACGTGACATAATGTAAGGTAAAAGATTTATGCACGTGACATAATGCAAGATAATAGATTTATCCACGTGACATAATGTAAGGTAATAGATTTATCCACGTTGCATAATGTAAGATAATAAATTTATCCACGTGACATAATGTAAGGTAATAGATTTATCCACGTGACATAATGTAAGGTAATAGATTTATCCACGTGACATAATGTAAGGTAATAGATTTATCCACGTGACATAATGTAAGGTAATAGATTTATCCACGTGACATAATGTAAGGTAATAGAATTATCCACGTGACATAATGTAAGGTAATAGATTTATCCACGTGACATAATGTAAGGTAATAGATTTATCCACGTGACATAATGTAAGGTTATAGATTTATGTACATGACATAATGTAAGGTAATGGATTTATGCACGTGACATAATGTAAGGTAATAGATTTATCCACGTGACATAATGTAAGGTAATAGATTTATGCACGTGACATAATGTAAGGTAATAGATTTATGTACGTGACATAATGTAAGGTAATAGATTTATGCACGTGACATAATGTAAGGTAATAGATTTATGCACGTGACATAATGTAAGGTAATAGATTTATGCACGTGACATAATGTAAGGTAATGGATCGTGTTTTCAGGGTCTGCCCCAGCGTGCTACTGTATCTGGCGACTGCAGTTCCTGCGATCTGGTTCCTGGAACTCAATCTCCTGGACAGAAGAATCCTAGCAGCCAGGACTGGTGGCAGAGCGTCTGTCAACGCCTCCAGGACCGAGAAGATTACCGTGTGGAACAGCCAGGTAGGACATGGTAGGACAGGAAGATGAAGATGTCATTTACAACCCCCCATGTCATCTCCATGTTCAGCTTCGGATGCCATTGTGTTCTCATCTCCATGTTCAGTTTGCGATGTCACTGTGTTCTCATCTCCATGTTCTGCTTCGGATGTCATTGTGTTCTCATCTCCACGTTCAGTTTCAGATGCCTTTGTGTTCTCATCTCCATGTTCTGCTTCAGATGTCATTGTGTTATCATCTCTATGTTCAGCTTCAGATGTCATTGTGTTCTCATCTCCATGTTCTGCTTCAGATGTCATTGTGTTCTCATCTCCATGTTCAGTTTGCGATGTCATTGTGTTATCATCTCTATGTTCAGCTTCAGATGTCATTGTGTTCTCATCTCCATGTTCAGCTTCAGATGTCATTGTGTTCTCATCTCCATGTTCTGCTTCAGATGTCATTGTGTTCTCATCTCCATGTTCAGTTTCAGATGCCTTTGTGTTATCATCTCTATGTTCAGCTTCAGATGTCATTGTGTTCTCATCTCCATGTTCAGTTTGCGATGTCATTGTGTTCTCATCTCCATGTTCAGCTTCAGATATCATTGTGTTCTCATCTCCATGTTCAGTTTGCGATGTCATTGTGTTCTCATCTCCATGTTCAGCTTCGGATGTCATTGTGTTCTCATCTCCATGTTCAGCTTCGGATGTCATTGTGTTCTCATCTCCATGTTCAGTTTGCGATGTCATATTGTTCTCATCTCCATGTTCAGTTTGCGATGTCATTGTGTTCTCATCTCCATGTTCAGCTTCGGATGTCATTGTGTTCTCATCTCCATGTTCAGCTTCGGATGTCATTGTGTTCTCATCTCGATGTTCAGCTTCGGATGTCATTGTGTTCTCATCTCTATGTTCAGTTTCAGATGTCATTGTGTTCTAATCTCCATGTTCAGCTTCGGATGTCATTGTGTTCTCATCTCCATGTTCAGCTTCGGATGTCATTGTGTTCTCATCTCCATGTTCAGCTTCGGATGTCATTGTGTTCTCATCTCTATGTTCAGTTTCCGATGTCATTGTGTTCTCATCTCCATGTTCAGCTTGGGATGTCATTGTGTTCTCATCTCTATGTTCAGTTTGCGATGTCATTGTGTTCTCATCTCTATGTTCAGCTTCGGATGTCATTGTGTTCTCATCTCAATGTTCAGTTTGCGATGTCATTGTGTTCTCATCTCCATGTTCAGTTTGCGATGTCATTGTGTTCTCATCTCCATGTTCAGCTTCGGATGTCATTGTGTTCTCATCTCCATGTTCAGCTTCGGATGTCATTGTGTTCTCATCTCCATGTTCAGTTTGCGATGTCATTGTGTTCTCATCTCCATGTTCAGCTTCAGATATCATTGTGTTCTCATCTCCATGTTCAGTTTGCGATGTCGTTGTGTTCTCATCTCCATGTTCAGCTTCGGATGTCATTGTGTTCTCATCTCAATGTTCAGCTTCAGATGTCATTGTGTTCTCATCTCCATGTTCAGTTTGCGATGTCATTGTGTTCTCATCTCCATGTTCAGCTTCGGATGTCATTGTGTTCTCATCTCCATGTTCAGTTTGCGATGTCATTGTGTTCTCATCTCCATGTTCAGCTTCGGATGTCATTGTGTTCTCATCTCCATGTTCAGCTTCGGATGTCATTGTGTTCTCATCTCTATGATCAGTTTGCGATGTCATTGTGTTCTCATCTCCATGTTCAGCTTCGGATGTCATTGTGTTCTCATCTCCATGTTCAGCTTCGGATGCCGTTGTGTTCTCATCTCTATGTTCAGTTTGCGATGTCATTGTGTTCTCATCTCCATGCTCAGCTTCGGATGTCATTGTGTTCTCATCTCCATGTTCAGCTTCGGATGTCATTGTGTTCTCATCTCCATATTCAGTTTCAGATGTCATTGTGTTCTCATCTCCATGTTCAGCTTCGGATGTCATTGTGTTCTCATCTCCATGTTCAGTTTGCGATGTCATTGTGTTATCATCTCCATGTTCAGCTTCGGATGTCATTGTGTTCTCATCTCCATGTTCAGTTTCAGATGTCATTGTGTTCTCATCTCCATGTTCAGTTTCAGATGTCATTGTGTTCTCATCTCCATGTTCAGCTTCGGATGTCATTGTGTTCTCATCTCTATGTTCAGTTTCAGATGTCATTGTGTTCTCATCTCCATGTTCAGTTTCCGATGTCATTGTGTTCTCATCTCCATGTTCAGCTTCGGATGTCATTGTGTTCTCATCTCTATGTTCAGTTTCAGATGTCATTGTGTTCTCATCTCCATGTTCAGTTTGCGATGTCATTGTGTTCTAATCTCCATGTTCAGCTTCGGATGTCATTGTGTTCTCATCTCTATGTTCAGTTTCAGATGTCATTGTGTTCTCATCTCCATGTTCAGCTTCGGATGTCATTGTGTTCTCATCTCCATGTTCAGTTTGCGATGTCATTGTGTTCTCATCTCCATGTTCAGCTTCGGATGTCATTGTGTTCTCATCTCCATGTTCAGTTTGCGATGTCATTGTGTTCTCATCTCCATGTTCAGTTTCAGATGTCATTGTGTTCTCATCTCCATGTTCAGTTTGCGATGTCATTGTGTTCTCATCTCCATGTTCAGCTTCGGATGTCATTGTGTTCTCATCTCCATGTTCAGTTTGCGATGTCATTGTGTTCTCATCTCCATGTTCAGCTTCGGATGTCATTGTGTTCTCATCTCCATGTTCAGTTTGCGATGTCATTGTGTTCTCATCTCCATGTTCAGTTTCAGATGTCATTGTGTTCTCATCTCCATGTTCAGCTTCAGATGTCATTGTGTTCTCATCTCCATGTTCAGCTTCGGATGTCATTGTGTTCTCATCTCCATGTTCAGTTTGCGATGTCATTGTGTTCTCATCTCCATGTTCAGTTTCAGATGTCATTGTGTTCTCATCTCCATGTTCAGCTTCAGATGTCATTGTGTTCTCATCTCCATGTTCAGCTTCGGATGTCATTGTGTTCTCATCTCCATGTTTAGCTTCATGTACCTGTGTGCGGGGCTTAAAGTTATGTCTTTGTTGTTTAACGCGGCACTCAGCAATATTCCAGCTATATTGTGGAAACCCACTAATCCCTTTGTGAAAACCCTTTTTGTTGAAACCCATTTATCTCTTTGTGGAAAAACACAAATCTTTTTGTGGAAACCTCACAATGTTTTGTGGAACCCACTATTCTCTTTGTGGTGTTTTGTTTGTTTGTTGTTTAACGCCGCACTCAGCAATATTCCAGCTATATGACGGCGGTCTGTAAATAATCGAGTCTGGAACAGACAATCCAATGATTGACATCATAAGCATCGATCCACGCAATTGGGATTCGATGACATGCATCAACCGGTTCGGCGAGCCTGACCACCCGGTCCCGTTAGTCGCCTCTTACGACAAGCATACTCGCCTTTTACGGCAAGCATGGGTCGCTGAAGGCCTATTCTACCCCGGATCTTCACGGGTCGCGGGGCTTAAAGGTCTTGAATGCGAAAAGTTTACAAGACGGGAAGAAATCAAGCTATGGGCTGAGTCTGTTCACTCCTACGAATATCCCCAAACAAATGTTGTGAAAATATATTGTTCAGCTCCTCTCACAGAATAAAACCTGTCTCAATAACACCAGGTCACATCTGCATGATCTCCAGTCGATATCCAGAGCCATCGCTAGAGGTAGCTAGTTTATCAAGGAGAGTAATTTATTGCCAAGTAAACATTATGCAGACAATATAGATGTATGTGCTATTCCCAACTATATTCTGGAAAGGATGCGCCTTGAATTGCATACATTTCAGCATGATCTGTTTTATCGTAATGCTATCTGGAGGGTTGGTTGTATCTAATTTATCCGGAAGGTGTATATTAACCTTATCACCCGCTTCTAAAATCAACTGGTTACACCTACACTATGACCAAGGTCTGGACTTACATCACTTCACTTGACACACCCGTTATGACTCCCATTAATGAGTAATTCCTCACTGTTATCGTCCTACATTCCTAATTCCTCTTTCCGATAAGTCTCCCAGCCCTCTTTGTCCCCTACGACTGGTTTAAGATACTGTTTGTTATTACATTTGGAGGTTCCACTGCCTAATTCCTCTTTCAGATAAGTCTCCCAGTCCTCTTTGCCCCTGACGACTGGTCTAAGATACTGTTTGTTATTACATTTGGAGGTTCCACTGCCTAATTCCTCTTTCAGATAAGTCTCCCAGTCCTCTTTGCCCCTGACGACTGGTCTAAGATACTGTTTGTTATAACATTTGGAGGTTCCACTGCCTAATTCCTCTTTCAGATAAGTCTCCCAGTCCTCTTTGCCCCTGACGACTGGTGCAAGATACTGGAACAAATGATGCTGCTTGTTCTCATCATTGGTCGATGGCTGCTTCCCAAGGGGGAGATAACCCGTGAACAACTCTCCCAGCTCCTGCTGGTTTACATCGGCATGGCTGCTGACATCATCGAGCTGTTTGAAGCCTTCAAGGAGAAGGAAGTCCGCTACAACAAAATCCTCACCATGATCATCCTGTCTATGTGGACGGCCAGCCTCCTGCAGTTCACCTTTGTCCTAACCGCCACCAAGTCAAAAAGAATGCGTCCTGTCCTGTTCCACTCTGGGAGTTCTGCCTCCACAATCTCCGTGGGAGGGAAGTCATGTTGCCCTACTGAAGTGCTATCCATGATGATCAGTGTCATGCTTCAGGATGGGCCGTTCTTGGTCATGCGAATGCTGTTGATATTCCGATACGGTGTCCTGAGCTACACTAATCTGTTCTTCACATGCAAGAATACCCTTGTTCTTGTTCTTCAGTTTTATCGCCTCTTGGTCCTATTTTGTCAAAAGACAGACAAATCCACACTCGTCATTGCTAAGGATGGTTTAAATTCAACTGGATCCATTGACTCGAAGGCTAAAATGGGATCGCTTAAAACAACAGGGACTCCCAAGCAGTGTAAGAAGATGAGTTTGGATGTCACTCTTGAGAGGCCAGAAGGTCTGGCTGAGAGGAGAAGATCGTCACTGATGAGGCAAGACTCAGTCACAGATTCCAGCCATACACAAGACACGGATGTGATGGACACAGGAATTGAAGAAGGCCATGATATCAATGATGGGGACATTGAGGATGAAGCAGCTGATTTGTCATCTGCTACGGTTCCAGACGAAGAACCTTCAAACGACAAAGGGAAGTCCAAGAAGAAGGAGAAGAAGAAGAAGAAAAAGAAAGAAGACAAGATGGGGAAAGGGAAAAGTAAACTGTCCGTGGACGACAAAGATCACTGGGCTGATGTCAGGAAAATGGCAAAGGCACTGGCCTTCCTGAATGAGACAGGGAAATGTCGGACAGTGGTTGTGAATTCAGGCGGTAATGAACATACGCTACTGATTGTGGATGAAGCGGGTGCCAAGGAACTGGTTGGTAAAGGACATTGAAGTCCAGTGTGGTGGTTTTGGATCAGATAGATGACAATATCCATCTTGCGATGCCAAGGAACATTGGTTGGTGAGTGTATTTAGTTGTTAGATTCTTGTTAGAAACTCTGAATTGCCTGCACGGGTCTAATGACTCGTTGTTGGACGAACAATGATGTGATGCCAAACAGAAGAAAAATGTACAATGTAAAATGTGCATGCTTAGAGGCCGACCGTTTCATTTTCTGGGGCGGGGAATTCATATGGTTGGGATTTTATAGATAAAATTAATTGTTCCCGAAAATTATTGGAACTAATAATTATGTTTTAGACGGTTGAAAAAAATGAATTAAGATATATAATGCACTTGATAGACGAGGGTGGGCATTGAATAGAAACAAATATTCCCCCCTGATGATTGGAGTTTGATGCCTTGGATCCCACAGAGTGTGTCCTGGGAGGTCTATATCTTGTTTGTACCAAGGCCAACATCTGGAAAAGTGGTCTTCTTTGTTATGCCAGGTTTGTTTAGGTTCGAAAGTATTGTTTTGTTTTATTCGAAGTCGTATAGAACGCAATTCGAGCAAAAAAACTATTTTTGCGCGAAAGAAAAAAATTGGAAATAATTACAGAAGAGTTATTAGGAAATAGTTACTTCAAAAGAATTATCATTTTTAGTGACACATCTTTTCCATTCCACAACAGAGAATAATAGACTTTACATAGTACATGATCGAATTTGAGCAGAGTGTTAATCAAGAGTGCGCTTCATATTTCAATATTAGTTTGGAAAATAAATGTTTTGAGTGATGAAAAGAGACTCTTTGCTTGATATTTTCTTGAGACCAATGACTGATATTATGAGCAACAATCAAAGCCATCGGGGTGCGATGACAAGCTATCAGCCAAGTCACCGATTCTGACCGCGCCAGATTTGTTTCACACAGAGATTTCTTGGCAAGATTTACTTGTGGTCGATCATCGGCCGCGTCATACCAAAAGACGCAAAAGAAGGTACTTGACGTTACCCTGCCTGGCGCTCGGCATTAAGGAGCTAAAACAAGGACTGGTCGGCTCGGAGTCAGTATACTGTGTCTGAGTGAGGTTTTCTGCTTCATGGGATCTCAGTGGGCTAGCACTATAATATCGGCATTAACCCGGAATAGTACAAGCAGCCACACACGCGTACGTTGCTATGTAAGTTCAATAATCATCTTTGACGCGACGTTAAACCCCAGTACACCTAACCTCACAATCATCAACGGGATATACTCGCGTAATACATCCACAAAATCAGCTTTCAGCTTCAGACAAATTCTAATTTTCGACAAACAACGTAAATACAGATATTAATTTCCATATACATTGTATATCACAAAAAATGAAAAAGAATCCAATCTTGAGATTCAGATTATCCAAGAACTCTCTGCGACCGACGTTGCTTAACGTCACCTGCCTTGTGACCTGTGACCTGTGCAGAGACCAACCGGTCGCCACGTGTTGTTGATTCACGATGGTACGACCTATTTAAGAAATGCACCTTTCACTAAATGGAGATCCATCATCTTGAGTTAACAGGGCGAATACATCAAACAACTCTCATGTAATACACAAGTGTTTAAAACAATGTAACAAATGTTATATTTGGGATAACACTTTCTCAGTAAAGTACAGATTCTCGATTCTTCGTCCGGGATTCGAACCCTCACTTGCCAGAGTGAGGCACCTTATCGCCAGCACACAAAGTCAGCGATCTAACCCACTCAGCCACCGAGGCTTCCACAAAAGGAAAGTCCGACAACTGGTAGTCTAGATCGCGTACTTTGAGTACCCCTCTGACAAGTGTAAATTGGCACGGCTCCCATGGCCGAAAGCTATGAATACACGAGTGTTTAAAACAATGTATATTCTTTGGTTTAACATCCCCCACATCACGAACTGTCATATACATGTGCCCAAAGAATGATTGGTTGTAATGAAAACAATACATTTGATCAAATATGTATAAAATATTTATTTACAATATCATAACAATTTATTTACAAAGTAACAGGTATGAATATCTTCATTTATTAACATTGTGTTTAAAAACAAACTCATCAAGAATGTAATATATGTCAATGAAGATTTCAGCAGCACTTGCGGTACATTTGATTATATGAAAATAAAGATATTTTACTTCACTGTTTCCTATATACAAGCATCTACTTGTCTACTGTCAAACCTGTATTCCTTGCTATGAGTGAGTGAGTGAGTATGGTTTAACGTCCACACTTATCATCTTTCCGAGGCAAGAGAGTTAACTGACTTGTTGAACTTTGCTGGAATTATGGAGTTATATTTTGGCTGGACTAACTAGTCTATGCATAGTCCAATCAAAATCGGTTCGTAAACTGCCGTGCAGATTTCGGTCGCTTGCAGGATTTGCTAAGCATGTGTACCGTCAACCGAGCGTCAACAGATATTTCCCAAATCTTTTCATTTTATAATGAAAATGCTCACATGATTTGATGCACTTCGCGAAGTAAGACCCGTGTTATTACAATATAGATCTTAATTATCGATCAGATCGTCTTCACTGGGCGACGCCATTTTATTTGAAGCAAACGCAAGTGATATGAGAGGTGGAATCTGATTGGACAATAGGAGGGACATAGAAGGGACATAACTTGTAATCGACCCTGGTGGCGCTGCGATCGAGCCCAGAAATTCCAGCCTAGTTCGGCAAGGGTGAAAACTGGACTTTTACAGTCAGTTAACTCCCTTGCCTCGGGAAGATGACACCTATGAAAGAGGAACCTGTAACGATCATTTCGTCATCATCCCGGTGTTACGTTTGTTCTTTTAAGCCTGTAACGCTCCATCGTCAGTTCTCCGTGTGTTTGTATAAGCTACCTTCATCCATCACCCGAGAATACTCAGGGTCGATATGTTGTGTGGTAGTGGCGTGTGCCTATTCTTAGTCAGCCAATGAAACGGGTCCTTGTATAACTCACGGATTGTCAAATGAGTCCTACCCGTTAATGATACCACGAGCATATGACATATCTCGCTTCACATAATGTCTAGCAGTAGCACAAGAGGTACATGTGCTCTTATGCATTAGGTTTATACTACGAGCTGGAGGGACGCATAAACCCATGTGTACCCCGAGTGATGCTTTCATTGACACGGAAGAAGCTTGAAGCTTTTTGCTTCGAAGCGGGTACGGAACAAGGGGTTTTAAGCTACGATGCTCAAGGATTGCATAACACGCGCTATAAAAATGTGTATATGAAGCATTTGTTTGCTTCTCAGATATAGTTTATGCTTCTTAGATATATTTTATGCTGGGAAATAATAATGTCTGTTAAGATTAAGAGTGAGTGGGATGGGTTGAACACCGGTTTGAGCTACAGTTCAATTATATCACAGCGTGTCAGCTTCGTGCTGGGGAAAGACCGGAATGGGGCAGGTGTTAGGTATTTACCACTTTGGTGAAACCCACGAAATTGGGCATTGTGCACAGGAACAGAATCGGGAGAACCTGGATTCGAACCCACGACCACATGGCGCGCCACAGGGACGCAATTCAACTCTTGGCTGCGGTCTTCGTGTATGACCACATAAACTTAGTAGTTTTCAGGACTGGCTAAAGCCATTAAATGGAACACATTGAATTCCTCACTATGAAAGTGTTTGATGTTACAGCCATTCGAGGATTATTTCAGTTACGTATCACGGTGTGTTTGTTTCATGTGTGAAGAAAGTCCAAAGTTAAGTAATTATGAGTGAGTGAGTGAGTGAGTGAGTGCGTGAATGAGTGAGTGGGTGAGTGAGTGAGTATGGGTTTACGTCGCCTATATCAATATTCCAGCACGGCGGGGGATACCAGATATGTGCCTATGTGGGGAATCGACCTCCCCCCCCCCCCCCCCAAGCAATTATAATAATACATGCATAATTATATTAGCCGTATCCATGTACTGCATGACCCTTTCATAATTATTAACCTTGTCAATTGATCGGTGTGTACTCACAGGGCATTATCAACTCCCTGGGGTGTATACAACCTTTCAGGAGGTTTTTAGATAATCATTATATTACTATCTCATACCAGTGAGGATGTCACGTTGATGAAGATGTTACTGTGGTGACGTCACGTTGTTACTGTGTTGACAAACCTAGGATCTTAATCAGGGAATATCCGGGACTACAAACTTACAGGATCCCATCTCTATGTTTTTACAATTCATTTAAATACAAACTCACAGAGAATTAACAGCTATGTACAATAAGATATCCTCAGCACTTGAGGTACACATTTGATGGAAAAAAATATCTTTGCACGTCAGTGACGTCACTCCGCACAGCGAATTACGACGCCTTCGACAATTGAGTTCCTGCTCTTCCCTTGTGTAACCGTCGTAAAAAGGCACGTTTAGATTATTTATTTACACGTACCATCTATGTAACACGTCATCGTGACGTCATCATGACGTATCGCGTATTTTGGAATGCGCTGACGACTCGTCTGTCGTGGCTGTACTACGTTCCTTTGATTCAGTTGACAGTCTCTCAAGGTAATCTCGTGCGAAAGTCTCGTATTTTCTCGTAGGCGAAGGAACTGTGGGAGACTTGGGAGGTTGAAGATTCAAGTCCACTGAAAGGTCAAGCAGAGTGGCGTTAGATAAATTCCGTGTGGTTTAATTAGCATTCATGCCTTAATTCAACACATCTTATGGCGACACATCACAACTTGCGTGAGGGGCACGGGTGGCCAAGTCATATAAGGTGACGCGATTCGCTGTGCAGAGTTGCGTCCCTTAGACACGCCAGAAACGTATGATTGTGGGTTCGAATCCTGGTTCGCCCCGATTATGTTTCTAGGTTTGTCAGCACCATACCCGTGCTCGTGGGTTTCACCGAAGTGGTGAGACCTACATCACTTTGGGCTTTCCTCACACATTAAGCTGACACGACGTGATATAACTGGAATATTAAAAGCGGTGTTAAACCCAACTCACTAACTCAACTTGCGTGTGTATCATAAAATATTAATTTTTATGGGAATGGCTGCATCTTGGAGGCCAGAGACTTCCTGGTACGGAGCAGGCTGCCAATACCATGGTTTCTCTCCAATGTCTAGTTTATTCTGATTTAAGGAAAAATAGCTAACCAGGGCATTATCATGTTTGTCCAACCAAAAATTGCATCCTCCGATGTTTAACAGTTTATTGTGTGTTTGTCGTGTTCGTTAATAATGTCTGATACAATTCCCTATTTAATTTGTACCATATGTTCCGTGTATATTTTTCAAGTGAACAATAGACTTGCCTTTGCATGTGTTTGTGACCGGTGCCACTGTGATGTTCTGGTAATATCGCCTAAAAGGTTTAAAGGATAAGAAGGACGACGGCGGAATCTGCAGAAATTACCCCAGAGACACTGTAGCAAAGATGGAGGAAGTGCGCGAGTTTGATTTAACGTCACTTTAAAAAGCCCGAACAGATGCAGGTCGCAGATGTTCACCACTGTCGTGCCAGCCACGAGCACGCGTGTGGTGCTGATAATCTTGAAACATAATCCTGGCGAATTTGGTATTCGAAGCAGAGTCTCCTCGCACACCTGACGGCGCAACTCGGGACAGACAAGTGCAGCCCTTAAACCACTGGGCTACTACGCCCCTTTGTGGCAATGAGTGAGTATGGTTTTACGCTTCACACATTTTACCCATGTCGGGAATCAAACCCGGGTCTACGGCGTCACGAGCGAACGCTTTAACCACTAGGCTACCCGACCGTCCCTTTGAGGCAATGATTTACGTTCAGATGTAATGGACTCTATTTACCTTTGAACAAGGGCTGGGAGTTGTCTATAGGAAACGTGGGCAGGTGGAAGAGTGGGGGAAAGGAGACCGGAAACCTCGGTATCCATGGAAACAATGGTGGTCGCATTGTAGGTGGAAGTGATGGCGGAAGTGATTGTAACGGATGTGAGATGACTTGTGGGTAGGTATCGCATCTTTGTCTCCATACATCAATCATTCGAACCATGCTCTTCTCTTGCTTCCGCCATTTAGCTCTTCTGTTTTGGAACCACACCTGAAACAAACAGACGCGTTCATGAGTATTTGCATGTACAAGAGTGAGTGAGTGAGTTGGGTGTGACACAGCTTTGAACAGTATGTCAGTTATATGACGGCGTGTCAGCTTGATGTGAGAGTGAGTGAGTGAGTTGGGTTTAGCGCCGCTTTTAACATCATTCCAGTTAAATCACGGCGTGTCAGCTTAACGTGGTAGGAAAGCCCGAAGTGATGCAGGTCTCAGACGTTAACCACTTTGGTGAAACCCACGAGCACGGGTATGGTGCTGACAAACCTAGAAGCATAATCGAGGCGAACCGGGATTCGAACCCACAATCATAGGTTTCTCGAGTGCCCAAGGGATGCAACTCTGCACAGCGAATCGCGGCGCCTTAGACGACTGGGCCACCCGTGCCCCCTTGGATGTACAAGAAGCATATACAAGAAGCATATACAAGAAGCATGTACTAGAGGCGTATACAGTCAGCATAGACAGGAAACCTTTACAAAAATCGTTCACAAGAAGCATGTACAAAAGGTGGCTATCGAATGCTCGCTCGAAGCGCTGCTTAATCTGCTTACACTATTATTTTTTAAGCGTCCAAGTGGTCCTCTACCCGTAACTCCTAGCGCGAGGGGTTCACAAACATTATGAGACGTTGGTGTTGTTTTCCACAAGGAATTCCATCTCTAGATCACGTCTACCTTTATGTTTTCCTATCTTTGGACGCCTCTCGGCAGCTTCCAGTATTGGAAATGTGGTCGATAAGTTAATAGAAATATGACAGAGAGATAATCATAACCAGCATGAATCTGGGATTTGAACCCACAATCGTCGGATCCTGGTACGTCTGAGGGGCGCAACTCAACGCGTTCCCCGACCAGGCAGACCCTGCCCTCAACAAATCAGTATTCTTTCCCATTTTAACATTAAACATTTGATTTGAATAATATTGAGTATCTAATTATTAGGCACATGTCATTCAGTTCTACGTGTGTTCATAAATAACCGTTAATTCTTTCAAATAACATAGCTGTTTGTATGTTGGAATTCAATCAACTTAAGACCTTTGAAAATAAGACAAACATATAGAAAACGTATTTCAATAGAATTGTACGTTTGTCACTAACAGCAGAAAATAGGTATAGTTCCTGTAAAGCATTGGGGCATGAAAACGCGGTGAACTACAAGCGTCCTTGAAGCACCTATTAAATCTATTATCCCTAAAATAGGGCATTATTATCCGTGTCGGGAGCTTTCCCCACATTCCAAACACACAGCATCAATTGAACTCCACATCACTGTTCTACATCGACGTAACGGGATGTTTAACAAACCAGATACTAAACATCGGGTATCGAAATCCCCTCTTACAAAATGGACTAATCCGATTACGCCGATGCGAGATCTCAGCGTGATTTTCATCAAAGGGAGGTAATCCGATAGACATTGTCTCCAATGAGTTAGAAAACAGGTACTTTTAGAAGGATCTACAATTGATATTTATAGAGGATTTGTTAGCGAGAAGATCAGTTGTAATTAAAGCTGTATCTGGCAGCATGGGCGGGATGTTCTGAGGGGAGACACTGCGGGGGGCGTCTATTTCTGCTCCAAACCAGCGGCGGAAATAACAAGATGATGCGACTTAAACATTATTTACAAAATGGCGGCAGGAGATATTCATTCATGCCGTATTTATTAACATATTTGTGATTCGTCAATAAAATTATAAATATTCGAAAATGTTAGATCTGCTCAGGGGCCGACTATTTAATCTTCTTGGTGGTTATGTGGAGGTGGAGTGGGTGGTGGGGTGGGTTAATGGGCTTTTGATGAGTTATGTTTTTAGACATTTTGAAGTTTTGATATTGACATTGTTATTATAAATTTCCCCCGCCACAACAGCATACGTAAGTGATTATTAACTTTTCATCGCATTCGGCAAAAACTCCAGCTGAAGCGAACTTGTGCAGTATTATTGTTTCAAATTCCAGCCACATCATGGACTGCTTACAGTGTATATCATATCCATTAGGAGATTCTAACCCGTGACGAGCTGACGTACCCACAACGCTACCCCGCACTGCCCAGTGGTAAACCCTGAGGACAAAATATTTTTCCAGTATTTTCGGGAACAGATTAATTGTTTCAAAAAACTTAAGCTCCCGATGACATACAAAACACATGGACTTAGATAAAGAGGAGTGGCGATGTAAGCCCAAAGAGCTACTGAGTATCATGTCGAGACCATGTCACGTCGTCTTAACGATGTATATCGACTTAAAGACGTTGGAGTAATATAAACCACGTGACGAAACGTCTTAATGGAATCAAGGAAGCTAAGATATCAGTCACCTGTTATTCAATAACATGCTTTAATACAGGGGAGTATAAACCTTATTACGACACTTTCAATAATCTCAGCTGG
Organism: Haliotis rufescens; assembly: GCF_023055435.1. NCBI lineage: Eukaryota > Metazoa > Mollusca > Gastropoda > Lepetellida > Haliotidae > Haliotis > Haliotis rufescens. The sequence continues at coordinate 9,789,303 of NW_025963813.1, read as the reverse complement.
TTTCGAGACGCTAAGCAAGTATTTGTCGCGAGTAATCGGATTTGTGTGTGGTTTTAACCTTTCATTAGTAATCACTTGTTTACTTGTGGAGGTTTGTGTTGGTCCAAACTAAACACACAACTCTTTTGTGGTATAATACTCTTTTTGTACCGCAAACACATATGTATATTAAAACCTAGATTATGGGATCAATAATCTCAAGTGGTAATACGATATGAAAAGCGTCAGATTGTGGCATGTTTCTTAATGGAGGGGATCAATTTTGTTTAAGAAATCCTTGTCAGTTGTTTTATGGGTCACGTAATATTTTCCATTATTTATTTCTACACATGGTAAGATCCCAACACTTTTAATATACCTTACTGTTAATGCCAAATGTTTACTTGTTTGACCGATTTAATATGGGAACATGCACATAGTCGTAAAAAAATATTTTTTTGAACACAACAATTTTAGTTTGATATTGTTTGATCTATTCGTGTTACGATTCATGGGTAATCTGATTATGATTTGTTTCATCATACATCTCCATATTTAAAATCAAATAATTGTCAAATGTTAATTCATACTAATAATTGTAATCCTTTCATCATGTTTCAATCTCAGAATCATCGATAAATAAATCAGCGATTCGCGTTTTGCTAAATAAATTGTACCCCTGAACGTTTCTGACAAGCGCAGATGATTAACCTCCGACCTGTGAGTACATGGTCTTCTAAGCCGATCACTCGACCAAACAACTCCTCTCAAAGATCGTGACATGTGTTCAACGAGCTCTCCTGATGCCATAACAATTGTAAAGCTCCAGCTCGCATTGTCCGTCCTTATTTTAGTTGTATTCCCGGAGCCCCCTAATCTGCTCGTAATTAGTCTCTCGTTGGCCAATCAAGGGAGGTAAATTGCAAGGTGGCGCTCTTGAGATCACGTGATGTCAGCGGGAGGCGGTCCGCAGTGAATGCAGTCTCGGGCTCGAGTGATTTCTAAATGAGCCAATAATTATCACAATTACCCATATAACTAGAAGCCTCTCGCTAGTCAATACACGGACAATGTTTGCACGATAGCCTGAAAACTATCCCCGACCCCCTTGGGTGTACCCCTACCCCCAGGCCATCTGATCTTTGGGGCGGGGACGTGAATAGCGAGCGAGATTTAAACACTTCATTAAACAAGTGATAACAGCGACCTGGCTCTCAAGAAGGCTTAATCAAAGGTGCCGATTACCAATTATCAGGTAGCAAACAAGGCATCCTTCATATGATGAAGCGAAGCCTTTCATTCCCTCGTTGTTCAATACAGATGGACATTGTTGCATATCCACATCAGTTGACTTGAAACATTGTATTTCTTAATCCGTGAATGTTATCCCCTATTTTGGCTAGATGATGACCGCTTCGTTACACAAGAGCTGCAAGTCTACCTACCCAATAACATAGAAATGCATTCATTTTAACAAAGCGTGTGTAGAGTGTTGGGTTTTTTTAAGTACTCAGCAATTTATTTTTTTTGTTTTTCATAATGGCATTTTGAACGAGTATTTAAATGGTATTTTCTCGTGAGATGCTTTGACAGCCGTTCTACACTTAACAAACAGGTAAGCGTGTCTGAGAAGGACAAGCAAGACCGTAGTTGGTCACTGTGTGTTCCATTACAATGTACTATATTAAGTTTCAATCTTAAGCACATTACAGAGTTAATGACTTTTATGCCAAGTAAGTGATTCATTAAAAACATATTTATACGGAAAATTAATTTCATCTGTTCCACGTGCACATATAGCTGACACTTCTTGATATGGTTGAATATGTTTGATAATTGCTGACTTAAACAACAAACACGCGATATGATTGTACTCTGCATCAAACCCAACTCACTCACTCATACAATGTGGCCACTGTTCGGCTCTGTGTTGAAAGAGGCGACTTAAGGGTCGGGCTCGTTGACATGGTTGATTCCTTGTCATCGCAGCCACAAGGCGTGGATCGATGCTCACAATGTCGACCACTGGTTTGTCTGGTCCAGACGCGATTATTTACATACCCATCATATTGCTTGAATACTGCTGTTCGGCGTTAAACAATAAATTATGATTGACTGGCGTCTCACCTGCACCCTTGCTTCCGTCAGGTCCACCTTGTCTGCAATCTGTTCCCGGAGGGTGCAGTCGGGATAGTGGGTGTGCTGGAACACCGACTCCAGCTCTCGAAGCTGCTCGGCCGAGAACGTTGTTCTGTTTCTTCTCTGTTTCTTGCTTGACCCACTTCCGTCGGAACTTACCCCAGCCTCGTCATCTGCTGATACAGTGGGATATGTGGTCAAACATATACAGCATCTCAAACACAAGGGCAAATTAGACACAATTTATGGATAACAACTTCTTTATTTACTGTTAAGGCCACGTTTTGGTATAGATCCTTATACCGTGGTCAAGCAAGGATAAATACCGAACATCGCCTTCACAGTAAATAAAGAAGCTGTTTTCCATAAATTGTGTCTAATTTGTGACCCGTCAACTTCTAAGTAATGCCTATCAAACAATTTAAACACAAGGAATAATCATGCTTTCAGCAACAGCAACTTTAACTTGGTCTTGGACCACAAAGCGACTTTAACGTTACGACTGTCGCAAGTTACAGACTCGCATCCGTCGTAGTGATAAGATCGTTTTGTGCAGCGAGAAGCTGAACATGGTAGTAGTCAACCATACGTCGCTTTCATAAATACAATGTACCCAAATGGGAATAGAACCCTGATTTTCGTCTGTGCGACGAGCGAAAGGTTTATCAACTGGGCTACCCAACGAAAGTCTGATGTTTCAGTAAAGATTCCGAAACAGTTACTCGAGCTTACATGCAATACAACCAGCCCGCCGTATAATCAATTATACATGTAAGGAAGCGTCATACCACTGTAACAGTGCGGTATATTATGGCTGAGGTACAATTTGCATGTTTAAACACTATTCTCTCATTGACATATTTCACAGAAGTTGATAACTCTGCGTTCCACTCCATTTCTACACGATCTTCAGCTATGAAGACATGAAAGGTCAACGTCTTCATATATACTGATGAAAGGACAATTTGAACTGTCGTCACTGAATGTACACGTTTGCATAACCGTGATATGTGAATATTGTTTGTGGGCTGTCAGAAAATGTTTTTGCTTCTTTAAATTCATAGAGTAAATCATTCTCATTGAGAAGGGCGGTGCAGCCAAAGAAATCAAGTGTCTTGTGCTATAGGAGGTAAGTTATATGCTGCTTAACATAACGGTATATTGAATATGTTTCTCCTGTCAGCGAAGTTGACTAAAAAATGTGGTTATAAAGAATCACCTCAATTTGCATATTCTAAACCCTAATCTGACGTTTGTGACAGATGCCAGAACATCCAACAATCTGAGATACATTGTATTCCTAATCACGTGGTAAAGACTACACAAGAGTAATTGTTATATATTTTCCACTTCCACATGTTTAATTCCTCAATACTAAAGTGATCCCTACTGTTTAATGACACATGTCGATAAACAGGTCTGTGTATCCATTCATACGCTTAGGCATTTAACAGCAACAAAGTAAATAGATCAGGATGAATTTACTAGGGATATTAGTTTGTGTAATCAATTAATATCTTGAAGCTAAATATGATTTTTAATGAATAGCCCATTACATTACTGAGTAAACTTTCGTATTTCTATGATTTGTTGATCATTTTTAAAAACGCTAAAAGCTCTTATTCTGCAGATTATATTGAATAACAACAGAGCCAAGGTACCCTAAAAATATCATTTGCATCAACAAACACATACAGGTAATTACGTGTTACTAAAGTTCAGGAAGACAGGCACGACAGTGTCGCGAAAACACCGAGAAAAAAACACCACTCCTTTTTTCACATTCCGAACTTAGGTGTATCTCTTGGCAATATCTACAGTGACACTGACCTTACTACCTGACCTTTCGCGAACACCCGGTGTCATAACTAGTTGATAATCATTCATAAACATCTGCTATTGGCAGAGATTTCATAGGAATATGGAAAGGGTTTTGTCATGTGTTTTTTTATAAATACCAGAGGTAGCACTGATAATGAGCAACTCTGTGTATAAGAACTGTGTATGTTCCCCCGATGGTCGCCAGTACTTGGTCATATCACGTAATGCGACGATGTGAGACAGTAGTTCAAAGGTCAAATAACCGTAACGCTATAGACCAGTAACGAAACATCTTATTACATAACCGATTTTTGTTTCTGTATTTCAGCATGAGTTTGTCAGTTTTTAAACGAAAACAAATGTGTTTCGCCCGACAAAAATATAGGCTAGGGTTTTAAGAAATTGCTATTCAACACGGCAATGAGTTGTGGTAGTCGACATATGTCACATGAAATCAAAACCGTTCCGATTTGTGCAACCAACCAGACATACTCGTAAAGCGAAATCCATCAGATGCAATAACAATGTAACAACACATTCAACCTGCACTTGTATGCACGTGTTTGAACTGATGGACTATACAACGGAATGAGGGTCTCTACCGAAACGTCGCATCATACCAGAATAAAGAAGTTGTCATCAAGAAAATATCTTGTCTTGACAGAAGTACGTGTAATAATTGCAGTACATCAAGCGTCATTTGATGTAAAATCGGCGTTGTCCGAATACAAACATTTACGACCAATTACAAACAGGATTGCGAAGTCTTGACCACTTAATGGGGTCAGTATTGTGGTGAAAAAGAGTATTCATGTCTTGTCACATCAATATTATCACTTGTTTTGTAATTGGCGACTGTCACTCTGCTAAACAAGTCATTATGTATTAGTTGTGATCAGTATGGTTGTATTCGAATACAATATATGTGCATGAAAATATGAAGTAGGACTTTTTTCATGGTAATTTAATAAAATGATGTAGTTCTCAACGTAAACATAGAAATGGACAATTGAGGTTTACGGACCCGTGTAGGGCGATACAACGCATTTACAGGAATAGGTTTGGTATGTCACTGTGACTGATTCAACACGAAGCGTTACATTTTATCAAAAGGTGAATTGTGTTCAGTATCTTACCATCATTCGCATTAAGACTTTCATCTCTCTCAGAACTGGCCGAAGAAACCGCATCATCCTCCACATTCAAAGTGACGTCGTCATCATCAAAACTTCGTTCCGCAACATCGTCGTTGTTCTCAGTTTTCATACTGTCGGTTCTATGCCTTAACAATCAATAACGAGTTGAGTGTCTACAAAATCAGCACACACGAAACCAATAAGAATGTAGATAAAAACTGTGACCTTTCAGTGATCGAGCAATTGACTAAACTGGGTAGGTAGGTTTAGGAAGATACTGAGGGTTAGGCAAACACGTCTTCTAATCTGATCTGAGTTTCTGATGAATGAACAAGAGTCCTATCGCGGGTTTACACCTCAGTTGTCATAATACCACAAGTCGCCCCACTAATCTTTCTAATTTCTCCGAATGCTTAGAATTGTTAGAAGATTGGGATCTACGATTCTAGTTAACAAGAGGCTTAAAATGCACCATTCTTCTTTCAGCCAATCAGAAACCTTCCCGCCCAGGGGGGCCCAGAGGAACCAGGAGGAGGGGGCGGGGGATGGCGTTACTCACGGGGAGGGCTTCATTAGACCAGAGGGGATTAAGAGGGGGATAATTAGAGGTTTGGGTATTGAACTTGTTTGCCTCGTAATTGTTTCGCGATATTCATCAGCCGCCATGTTGGCTTCAAGATATATTATTGCTCTGACCAGATTACATAGAATGGGATTTGCACGTGGGGCTGAATGTCATTGAAAATGTCGTCACTTTAGACATCGTTTGATAGGCATTACTTAGAAGTTGATGGATGACAAAGTAGACACAATTTATGGATAACAACTTCTTTAATATTGTAAAAAGCGACGTTTCGGTATAGATACTTATACCGTTTCCAGTCTTGCTTGGCAATGGTATAAGGATCTATACCGAAACATCGCTTACATAAATAGTGTCACATAAATTGTGTCTACTTTATAGGGTATAAAAGCTAATTAGGTACATTAGGTTTGAGGAAGAATGTAAACACATGGAGACTTGATCATTAAAATATCTGTCTGTCTGTCTGTCTGTCCGAACATAGGACTCTTGCGGTCTCTGGTTCAAATCTCGCCTACTAACCTGAGAACATTGTGTAGTCATGACTCCATCAGAAAACAGGAGGTGTGTTTCGTATTCTCGAACGGCGAACATGACGTCATAACGTAAGTATTTTTATACAGAAAACTAATCACATAAACAGCATTACTATAATAAAATACCATGACAACAGAACAAACAACTATCTGGTGTGCGCTGGGTACATAGGAATAGTTGTCACATTCACAAACCATAAGGTCGCGTGATTAACCAATATCTCGAGTTGATGGAGTTCAAACTAACCATGACTCACTGTAGACATAAAATTAATCTTGTTTCCAACAGTTATGTTGACACAGCTATACATATAAACCAAACTTGATAATGAAATAAGATATACAATATTATTTTACCCTATTTAGTCAATTCGATCAATATTTCATTATTATAATTACATTTTACTGAACACATTTTAAAACCTGGAAGTCATCCAACCAGGACAACTTCCGTGGCTCTGAGCCATGAAGGGAGACATCTGTTGTTCAGGGGACATAACTCTTAACTATCCATGTCAAGAGTCTCAACCCTGAACCCATGGTGTTTGTGGCTTCGTTGACAACCTTTGTGAAAGCTCGTGGCTGACAGGTGCACATATCACAAGAGGTGAACATATGGCCAAACACCGTTGCTGTGTGTACCCAACTACGAAAATAAAGGAAATTGTTGCAGATAAAAGTTAGTGAATCGCATGTGATATTGACATTGGCGTTTGATTAAAACGGCTTATACAGGGAAATGAAAAAGAGGCTTCGTGACCAGAGAATATTACACGTCGGTCAACTACCATAAGAAAGTAATGATGATCGGCACAGTTTAATCACGTTGATTAGCACATTATTTTAAAGTTGATTGACACTGTTTATTAAAGATGATTGGCAGTGTCTTAAAGATGATTGGCACTGTTTATTAATGATGACTGACACAGTATTTTAAAGATGATTGACACTGTTTATTAAAGATGATTGACAGTGTTTTAAAGATGATTGACACAGTTTATTATAGAAGATTGATAGTGTCTTAAAGATGATTGACAAAGTTTATTATAGATGATAGACAGTTTATTAAGATGATTGACACGGTAAGCAAAGACAGTTTATTAAGATGATTGACACGGTAAGCAAAGATGATTGACACTGTAAGTAAGATGTTTGACAGAGTAAGTAAAGATGATTGAAACCAGTAAGTAAAGATGATTAACAACGTAAGTAAAGATTGACCCAGTAAGTAAGATGATTGAAACAGTTTATTAAAGATGATTGACACAGTAAGTAAGATGATTGACACAGTTAAAGATGATTGACACAGCAAGTAAAGATGATAACCACAGTAAGCAAGCTGATTGACACAGTTTATAAAGATGATTGACACAGTAAGTAAGATGACTGACACAGTTTATTTAAGATGATTGACACAGCAAGTAAAGATGATTGACACAGTAAGCAAGATGGTTGACACAGTTTATTAAAGATGATTGACACAGTAAGTTAAGATGATTGACACAGTTAGTAAAGATGATTGACACATTTTATTAAAATGATTGACACAGTAAGTAAAGATGACTGACACAGTAAGTAAAGATGATTGACACAGTAAGTAAGGTGATTGACACCGTAAGGAAAGATGATTGACACCGTAAGGAAAGATGATTGACACAGTAAGTAAAGATGATGGAGAGCAAGGGTTTACTCGGGTTCCTCGGGTAATTTCTTCAATGGTGACCAGTGTTCGAGTATCAGGTCGTCGTCTCTGTGCTCAAAATTATTGTATGTTAAGTTTAAATTTATAATATACAACTTAACATGAAAGACATAACTGTTTCATTTAAATATCGTCCTCTGTTACAGTTACATTATTGTAGACATCAAAACTCGAAGGTCAGGAAACTACAGTATTACACAAATGGAGTAAAAATACCGCCCATGTCACCAGGACTTCAATCATGTTTGTTTGTTTGTTTGTTTGTTTAACGCCACACTCCAGAAATAGTCCAGCCTTTTGACAGCGGTCTCTAAATACTCGAATCTGGACCTCACAATCTAGTGATTAACATTATGAGCATCGATCTACGCAGTCGGGATACGATGACATGCTTCAATCAGGTCAGCGAGCCTGACCACCCGATCCCGTTAGTCGCCTCTTACGACAAGACCAGTCGCCGCCTTTTACCATAAGCAAGGTTACTGAAGAATAATTCTAAATCTGATTTTGACGGGACCTAGTCATGTGCGTATAAGCTTATTACATATACATTGTACAAATGTACAAGTTTTTCACTATTTACTGTAAAATCAACGACAGACGTAAGTATATTTGGGCTCTTGTTAAATTCTTGTTACCATAAAAAAACGTTTTCAGATCAAAATCCCTTGTGTGGTAGTGCATTGTGCTTCTAATGTTATGATAAGCAGGACACGTGAAGGGGAAGTGAAGTGGAGAATCCAAATATAAACCACACTGACATGCTGCAATATTTGAAATATGTCTTTCTACTTTATGACTATTAATATCACTACATCCAAATCTTAGACGAGCATGGACAATTTGACAATTTCGAGTACCGTAATTTAAGTCAAAATATACTGAACCACAAAAGAAACGTAACCATGGATAGATATATGATAAACCTTATTTGTCCAAACACTGTAAACATACTTTGAGACATACCAAAAAGATGAAACTTGGCAAAACTGATCATCAAGGTTGAAATTAAAGTGTCAAATGTTTTTAAAGTGAAGCACAACACTAGTCTCTGAGAAAATGGCATCACAAGTCAGTATCTCGTAGGTCCTCCATGTGCATTGATGACTGCCGTGCACCGTCGATACATTGAATGGATGAGGCGGTTGATGAAGGCCAAAGGCACTTGAGCCCACACTCTGAGGAACGCCTGTCTTTGCATCTCGTCCGACAGGTGCTCAGTGGGATTTAAATCGGGTGAGGTGAGGTGAACTTGGGTTTAACGTCGCGTCCAAGATTATCGCACTTATATAGCGATGTGCATGCACGTGTATGTGTGGCTGCTTGTACTAGTCCGGACTGATGCCGATTTATAGTGCTAGCTCACTGAGATACCATGCCACAGTTTAACATGAATACCCCACTCAGACACAGTATACTGACTCCGAGCCGACCAATCCTTGTTTAAGCCCCTTAATGCCGAGCGCCAGACAGTGTAACAACAAGTACAATCTTTTAACGTCTTTTGGTATGACGCGGCCGGGGATCGAACCCCGGACCTTCCGCTCTCCGGGCGGACGCTCTACCACAAGACCACGGAGGCGGTCACTTTAAATCGGGACTGAGGGCAGGCCACTGCATGGTTCTGATGTCATTCTGCTGGAGGAAGTCTCTTGTTGCTCCCTCAGTGTTGGCACGGGCGTTACCATGCTGAAACTCGTGGCTGCGGCGACGTGCCAAATGAGGTATGGCGTGTGGTCTCAAGACTTGATCAATGTACCGAGCTGCTGTGACACCATTGCCTCCCCCTGGACCGATGTTCTGGAAGACCACAGGGCCGACCTTTGTGCAAGACCAATTCCACCCCACACCATGATGCTCGGACCACCCCACGAGTCTCGCTCAACAACACAAGCACCCGAATAACGTTCCCAACGGCGTCGCCAATCTCTCTCTCTCTCTCTCTCTCTCTCTCTCTCTCTCTCTCTCTCTCTCTCTCTCTCTCTCTCTCTCTCTCTCTCTCTCTCTCTCTCTCTCTCTCTCTCTCTCTCTCTCTCTCTCTCTCTCTGCCATCTGCTGTCTGAGAAGAGGACTCTCCACCTCTGCTGGTGGCGCCAATGCTGGTGCTGTGTTGCCCACTGAAGACGGTCTCGGCAGAATGGGTCCTCGGTGTGGCCTGTGACAGTGGAGGTGTCTGCTCGACAATCGTCGACGGCGTCCACACTAATGTGTCGCTGGTGTGTCCCCATGGTCTGTCGAGCAGTTTCCGCAGCAGTAGCAAAGCGATCTTGAAGATGCTGTCGCACAATCTGACGATCCTGACGTCGGGTGGTAACCCTTGGTCTTCCACTACGTGGTCTGTCACCTGTAGTGCTGGCGGTCTGGTACCGTTGCTGGAGCCTGTATATGGTCCTTACGTGAAGTTGAAATGCATTGGCTACTTGCCGGGCGGGTTGTCCAGCTTGCAATCGTCCAAGGGCTTAGTGTCGCTGATTTCTTGTCAATGTTGGCATGTGGTAGCAATTCAATAACGAATGAATGTTATCCGATCTGGGTGGATTTTTATAGGGCAAGAAATGGGGGAACGCATGTGCATTTCAAATTGCACGGAACTCACGGGTTACCATGGCTGTTGCCGTGATTCGTTTGGGCGATCGGTTTTATTGTCATCTGCTTTTTTTATCATCAAATTTCATTTTTCCGAACAAGGTAACGTAAAATTTTAAAAACTTTGACAAACAGTACCCAGATATTTAAATGACAACTTTTCATGCAATGTTACTTAGTGTGACGTTTCTTTTGCGGTTCAGTATATTATTGGATGTGTTTCTCGTCTCTATGCTTTATATTATTGGATGTGTTTCTCTTCTCTATGCTTTATATTATTGGATGTGTTTCTCTTCTCTATGCTTTATATTATTGGATGTGTTTCTCTTCTCTATGCTTTATATCATTGGATGTGTTTCTCTTCTCTATGCTTTATATTATTGGATGTGTTTCTCTTCTCTATGCTTTATATTATTGGATGTGTTTCTCTTCTCTATGCTTTATATTATTGGATGTGTTTCTCTTCTCTATGCTTTATATTATTGGATGTGTTTCTCGTTTTACTCATAGCCCGCTCTTTATATACTTCCTTATGACGTCATCGCGCCCGTGGTAGTCAGAGATAAACGTGGGTTATTTTTATGAAATTGAACATTAAGTGAAATAAGATTGTTTTCTGATATTGCTGGTAAAAGCGGCGTAAAACTGTTCTCACTCAAACAAACAGTATCATGTTTCAAATATTCTCTCAGATGACGGTTTGTAGAATGAGGCCCGTTATTCTTCGATATAGTTGTTAACCTTGGTCTTGGATGATTAGAAAGCAGTAAAAGAGCATTCCAATTCATTAGACTACACTTTCATACACTGCTACACGTGTAGCTTAGAATATGGACAAGCAAATATATTAAAAAAAAGGTTAAATCACGTTACTCCGGACGGTGTCGATGTCAGCAAAATCGCCCTGATTTTAACAAAATAATCACGCGGACGTAAATAAACTGAGGGCCAAAAGAAACGTTACCAACATTAACTGATTTGCCACTTTGAAACAAAGATGCCAACCTGTTCAAAAACAGTAAAGAACACATCTCATGGATACAGCCTTCATGTTCTCAGTCGTTCTTTGCACGTGCACGGGAGATATTGGTGTTTTTCATCAATTTTTTAAAGCATTCTTTCCCAAATTATCGTGCAATTTCCTGGTATAAATTACGCACGGATCTGTTCCCTATCATTGGTTGCGATGATTAACACCAACGAACATGCCAAGACTGACCGCTGTCCAGAGGGAGAGAGCCATAGGTATGCTGCAGATGGGAGCGACACAGAGAGCGGTTGCCATTAACATGAACTGCTCCAAGATGACCATTACCAGACTGGTCGCACGTCTCCGACAGACTGGCAGAACCACAGACAGACCACGGAGTGGCAGACCAAAGATCACGACCCCGCAGGATGACCGCTTTTTACGGGTACTTCATCTGAGGAACAGACCTTGACCCGTCAACATCGACGTGCCAGATTGACGTGGTGCAGGCAAACTTAGCGATGGCAACAAAGGGAATGGCGGCGAGTGCTGTTTAGTGACGAGAGCAGGTTCCAACTCTTCAAACCTGATGGGCGGACGCGAGTTTATCGACGACGTGGTGAACGTACGGCTCCCTGTTGTGTCCAGGCAGTTTAACCTTTCGGGGGCGGAAGTGTGATGGTCTGGGACGGCATTTGCGGGGACGAGAAGACGGAACTTGTCATCATCGAAGGCAATCTGACAGCACAACGCTACATTGACAATAACCTTACGGCCAGTGGTTCTTCCTTTCATCCAGCGTCAACAACGAACGGTGTTCCAACAAGATAACGCCAAACCCCATAAAGCCCGTATTACTAGAGACTTCCTCAACGCCAACAACGTGACTGTCCTGCCGTGGCCAGCTCGATCACCAGATCTGTCACCCATAGAACATCTCTGGGACCAGTTGGGGCGTCGTCTTCGGAAACGTCAACATCCTCCCTTCACGAGACAAGCGTTGATCGTTGCCCTCCGTGAGGAATGGAATCGGATACCTGCAGTCGATGTGAGGACGCTTGTCTACTCAGTTCGACGCCGCATTCGAAGATGCATTGCCGCTCATGGAGGTCTATCCCGAATTGAACGGTCTGGGCCGTCGTCACCTTTAAGTTGTAACCAATGTTGTTGATCGAATACTGGACGAATGACACCTTGTCAAGATGTCCCTGTTGGAGGTCAAGGACTTTGTTGTTGAATTAGTAAGTTCGCATTTTACTGTTCTGAATGATGAATTTCTACAATACAATTGTTATTGCCGCTTCAAATTGTGTTGGTCATATTTTATCCTAGAAATATTGTTGGTAATGTTTCTTTTGGCCGTCAGTTTATTATCACTTTAATCACAATACGACCTTTCTGACAGTAATGGTCCGGAATGCGAGGTGTCCGGAATGCGCGGTGTGCGTACTCTGGGGGGTCTGGACTAACGATTTATTTTTTTTAATTACCCTGCACGTACCCAAGTATGCGTATTAATATATTCATCGTGTACGTTTTATTGAATTATTCAAGGAAAACGTTTCATGTTGATAGATGCGGACGTAAAATGTTTCACAACGCCCCACACCGTGCACATATTCTGCGCATTGAAAACACTTTGGGGGTATTGTTGTTTCCATTGGATGACATATTGTCTGTCGTCGTCGTTGTTCCTTCACTGGAAGCAGGTAGGAATCCTGATTTCAATATGAATTTACAAAATAAAATAGGAAATTCGAGATATTTATGTTTCTTCGCCCTGGTGTGTTCCGAATGCAAAAACACACTGGAAGCCTCACAGGACAATAATCTTTTATTGCTGCAGTTTGTTTTAATGCTTGCTTGTTTACATTACTTATCATAATAAAATAGAGGCTTTTCCATTCCAATTCACCAGTAGTAGTAGTTGTAGTAGTGATGGTAATCGTAGTAGTAGTGGTGGTAAACGTAGTTGCAGTTGTAGTAGCAGCAGTGGTAGTAGTCGTAGCAGTAGTGGTATTAGTAGTAGTGGGAGTAATAGTAGTGGTAGTAGCAGCGGCAAACAGCAGCAGCAGCAGAAGTAGTATTGTAGTAGTGGTGTTGATGGTGGCGGTTGTGGTTTTAGTAATTATTGTAGTGGTAGTAGTAGTAGTTTCGGTAGTAGTAGTAGTTTCGGTAGTAGTAGTAGTAGTAGTAGTAGTGGTAGTAGTAGTAGTAGTGGTAGTAGTAGTAGTTTCGGTAGTAGTAGTAGTAGTAGTAGTAGTAGTTTCGGTAGTAGTAGTAGTAGTAGTAGTAGTAGTAGTAGTAGTAGTAGTAGTGGTGGTGGTAGTGGTAGTAGTAGTAGTGTAATAGACCTAACAGAAACCATGAGTTTCTGCCCTCATTAAACCTACTTGGTGTTTTAAAATACGTATTTTCATTCGTACAGCATGGGTGAGCTGTTTTTTGCCGTTTGGCTGTTTGCCACGGGAATGTTGAAGTGTTTGTCAGGATGGACTTATGTCGGAGAGTGTTACGATGAAGAGGAAAACTTGAACCGAACGAGTTGTACGAAGCTAACGTAAAATCCCCGATTCCGCGTATCTCCTGAACTGTCGGGCTCACACACTCACTCATTCACTCGCGCGCTCAGTTGCTCACTGCTCCACACGCGCTGACACTTCCACTCGCCCCCACTCACCCCTTATGCAATCTCACCTTATCTCACCATCGCTCTGACTTTGCCTCACCCTCACTCTGACTTTATCTTCGAATACCTTGTTTTCCCCGATAATGTTTCTAGGTTTCTAGGTTTGGTAAATGTCTGAGACTGGCATCACTTCGGGCTTTCCTCCCACATTAAGCTGACACGCTGTGATACATGATTGGCTGGTTATGAAGAGGTGTCACACGTGGTGTACACAGGAGATGCATATATACACTCAGTAAACAGTAACATGACCATGCAAAGCCAGTTTTGATCGAGGAGACACTCTAAATACTAATTATAATATAATGTAAGAATTAATTATATATGCCATTGCATGCATAGAGTGAGTGCGTGAGTATGGTTTTACGCCGCTTTTAGCAATATTCCAGCAATATCACGGCGGGGGACACCAGAAATGGGCTTCACACATTGTACCCATGTCGGGAATCGAACCCAGGTCTTCGGCGTGGCGTACGAACGCTTTAACCACTAGGCTACCCGACCGCCCCTTGCATGCATAGAAGCAAAGTAGGTACATATATGTATACAGCCACAAAGAAGCCCCTCCCCACATTAACCCCATAAATATATATGCACATAGACACAAGTGCGATCATATACACTACATATAACCGGAACACTGTTCAAAGAAGCGTTCAACCCAACTCACTCTCTCTTTATCTCACCATCACTTTACCTTAAACCCAATTATCTCAACTTCATCCTCATTCAAATTTTATCTCAAATTCACTATCACTTTATTTCACTCTCACTTTAACTCATTCATTTTATCTCACCCTGACTCTATCTCACCCTCACACTCACTTCATCTCACCCTCGCTCTCACTTTATTTCACCCTCGCACTCACTTTATCTCACCCTCACTCTCACATCATCTCACTCTCATCCTCACTTCATCTCCCCCTTAGTTCATCTCACACTTACTCTCAATTATCTCACCCACACTCTCACTTTATCTCACTCTACTTTTTCTGACTCTCACTTTATCTCACCCTCACTCTCACTTTATCTCACTCTTATCCTCACTTTAACTCACCATCACTCTCACTTTATTCACACTCTCACTTTATCTCACTCTCATTATAACTTTAACTCACTCTCACTTTATCTCACTCTCACTTTATCTCACTCTAACTTTATTCTCACTTATATCCTCTTACTCACACTTATCTCACGTCACTCTCACTTTATCTCACGTTCTCTTCATCTCACTCTCACTTTATCTCACTCTCACTTTATCTCACTCTAACTTTATTCTCACTTATATCCTCTTACTCACACTTATCTCACGTCACTCTCACTTTATCTCACGTTCTCTTTATCTCACCATCACTTTACCTTAAACCCAATTATCTCAACTTCATCCTCATTCAAATTTTATCTCAAATTCACTATCACTTTATTTCACTCTCACTTTATCTCATTCATTTTATCTCACCCTGACTCTATCTCACCCTCACACTCACTTCATCTCACCCTCGCTCTCACTTTATTTCACCCTCGCACTCACTTTATCTCACCCTCACTCTCACATCATCTCACTCTCATCCTCACTTCATCTCCCCTTTAGTTCATCTCACACTTACTCTCAATTATCTCACCCACACTCTCACTTTATCTCACTCTACTTTTTCTGACTCTCACTTTATCTCACCCTCACTCTCACTTTATCTCACTCTTATCCTCACTTTAACTCACCATCACTCTCACTTTATTCACACTCTCACTTTATCTCACTCTCATTATAACTTTAACTCACTCTCACTTTATCTCACTCTCACTTTATCTCACTCTAACTTTATTCTCACTTATATCCTCTTACTCACACTTATCTCACGTCACTCTCACTTTATCTCACGTTCTCTTCATCTCACTCTCACTTTATCTCACTCTCACTTTATCTCACTCTAACTTTATTCTCACTTATATCCTCTTACTCACACTTATCTCACGTCACTCTCACTTTATCTCACGTTCTCTTCATCTCACTCTCACTTTATCTCACTCTCACTTTATCTCACTCTAACTTTATTCTCACCTACATCCTCTTACTCACACTTATCTCACGTCACTCTCACTTCGTCTCACGCTCTCTTTATCTCACTCTAACTTTATTCTCACGTATATCCTCTTACTCATATCAAACTCACTCTCACTTTTCTCACTCTCACTCATACTTTATTCTCACTTATATCCTCTTTCTCACTTATCTCACACACACTCTCACTTTATCTCACTCACACTTATCCCACATTCACTCTCACTGCATCTCACTCTCATTATCACTTTAACTCACTCTCACTTTATCCCACATCCACTTTCACTTTATCTCATTCTCAATCTCACTTTATCTCACTCTAACTTTATTCTCACTTACATCCTCTTACTCACACTTACCTCACGTCACTCTCACATCGTCTCACGCTCTCTTTATCTCACTCTCACTTTATCTCACTCACACTTATCCCACATTCACTCTCACTGCATCTCACTCTCATTATCACTTTAACTCACTCTCACTTTATCCCACATCCACTCTCACTTTATCTCATTCTCAATCTCACTTTATCTCACTCTAACTTTATTCTCACTTATATCCTCTTACTCACACTTATCTCACGTCACTCTCACATCGTCTCACGCTCTCTTTATCTCACACTCACTCTAATTTTATCTCATCTCACTTTCTTTCAGCTTTATTCCCAACTTGTGTATTCACTCCTCACACTGTATCGACACTCATTTGTCAGTTTTCAGATCAGGAATGATAACGTGATCTTCCACCCTTCCAGGCGAGTCAATACTTTCGTTTAATTGTGAATTTTGCTTAGAATGTTCGGGAAATCGAAGCAGAATTCTATTTACAATTTCACGTACCTACCCAAGAATATCTTTTAATGAAGCGTACTCATTGCGCCCAACAGTAGCCCATAGCGAACACCCAAGCTCAACCGTCGCCTCCAAATTGGCGTGCATCATACCGTCCTACACGTACAACCCCTTTCACTCAGCCCCACTATTGCCACAGAAAGAGTTAACATAGCCAGAACTCCATAGAGCAGTGCACCGTGACAGATCTAACACTACAGCAATGTTCAACGTGGTCGGTCAATGAAGCTTGAAAGAGGGACGAAGACTCCCCTCGCTAAACAGTGGGGAGAGATCCGGGCCTGGCGCCGACGGTCTTGCATCGATACGTGATCGATCGTTGAACACACTTAACTTCGATCTCTCAACGATTCCGCATTACCTATTAATTCGGAGGACAAGAGAGCCGATGTTGTTACCACCTGAACGGTTTTATATTTATCTGTGGTTAGTAGTGCTTGCGAAGATAGCCATTTTATTTTATGGCATGTATAGTACTGTAATTCTGAAGGAAATTGTACATGTATGCACAGGGGATCGTTACGCAAATAAATAGCAGGTAAAAGATCTGTGGCCACAACCAGTGTCAGTGTTATACAAAACACACACACAAAATAAGAAAAAAAACTTTATATAGTACTATCCCTGGTTGTGACCACCCCTCTAATAGCGGCAAAACAAGTATATAAACTGATGTTTGATGGTGGCTACGAATGAAACAGAAGAAATGGTTAATCGATATATTGGATACAGGTTTGCAGGTTTTGGCGACTGTTTTAAGTTTAGTAACTTTTTTTGTAAACGTTTGTAACGTTTCGGTCAAATCCAATTTTCAGGTGTATACTTTCTGTTCCCCGCCAGCTTATCTTGTAGCTGCTACGTTTGCGTTACAAGTCCCTGCTCTCTTACAGGGTTTGATTACTTTCAAAAATTGTGAAACAATGTCTTAATTCATTGGTACAATCATCTCAAATCACTTGGAATGCAATCACATTGACACAGTACATTTCATAGGCCTGTGTGCTACACGTGCAATTCATGTGTAGTGTGATATTTAGTGTATCGTTTTCTCTGAGTTGGTTGTTTGTTTGTTGTTTAACGACGCACTCAGCAATATTCCAAGTATATGACGGCGGTAAATAATCGAGCCTGGACTAGACAATCCAGTGACTGACATCATGAGTATCGAACTTCGCAACGATGATATGCATCAACCAAGTCAGCGAGCCTGACCAACCGATCCCGTCAGTCGCCTCTTACGACAAGCATGGGTAGTTGAAAGTGGTTACTCTTGAGTATTCCTGGTTACTCCTGGTTACTCCTGGTTACTTCTGAGACTGCTCATGTCGGGCTTTCTACTACGCCAATTTGAAAGACCGTTATACAATTGAAATGCTTTTATAGCTGCTTTGAAAGAAACCAACTCTCTAAATCTGGCTAAATGTGACGCGCATACAGAACCCACAAGACATAAACACTCGTAGGTTAAAAAAAAGTCTCCTTACAGCGATGTATGCCTGCCTAACCAAAAAAAGTGACGTATGCCTGCCTAACTAACAACAGTGACGTATGCCTGCCTAACAAACAACAGTGACGTATTCATGTCTATCAAACAACAGCGACGTATGCCTGCCTAACCAACAACAGCGACGTATGCCTGCCTAACTAAAAACAGTGACGTATGCCTGCTTAACCAACAACAGTGACGTATGCCTGCCTAGACAACAACAGTGACGTATGCCTGCCTAGACAACAACAGTGACGTATGCCTGCCTAACCAACAACAGCGACGTATGCCTGCCTAATCAACAACAGCGACGTATGCCTGCCTAGACAACAAAAGTGACGTATGCCTGCCTAACCAACAACAGCGACGTATACCTGCCTAATCAACAACAGCGACGTATGCATACCTAATCAACAAAAGTGACGTATGCCTGCCTAGCCAACAACAGTGACGTATGCCTGCCTAACCAACAACAGCGACGTATGCCTGCCTAATCAACAACAGTGACGTATGCCTGCCTAGACAACAAAAGTGACGTATGCCTGCCTAACCAACAACAGCGACGTATACCTGCCTAATCAACAACAGCGACGTATGCATACCTAATCAACAAAAGTGACGTATGCCTGCCTAACCAACAACAGCGACGTATGCCTGCCTAATCAACAACAGTGACGCATGCCTGTCTATCAAACAACAGTGACGTATGCCTGCCTAACCAACAACAGTGACGTATGCCTGCCTAATCAACAACAGTGACGTATGCCTGCCTAATCAACAAAAGTGACGTATGCCTGCCTAGCCAACAACAGTGACGTATGCCTGCCTAGCCAACAACAGTGACGTATGCCTGCCTAGCCAACAACAGTGACGTATGCCTACCTAAACAACAACAGCGACGTATGCCTACCTTAAAAACAACAGCGACGTATGCCTGCCTAATCAACAACAGTGACGTATGCCTGTCTATCAAACAACAGTGACGTTTGCCTGCCTAGCCAACAACAGTGACGTATACCTGCCTAACAAACAACAGTGACGTATGCCTGTCTAACAAACAACAGTGACGTATGCCTGTCTAACAAACAACAGTGACGTATGCCTGTCTATCAAACAGTGACGTTTGCCTGCCTAGCCAACAACAGTGACGTATACCTGCCTAACAAACAACAGTGACGTATGCCTGCCTAACCAACAACAGTGGCGTATGCCTGCCTAACCAACAACAGTGACGTATTCATGTCTATCAAACAACAGTGACGTATGCCTGCCTAACAAACAACAGTGACGTATGCCTGCCTAGCCAACAACAGTGTCAAACAACAGTGACGTATGCCTGCCTAGCCAACAACAGTGTCAAACAACAGTGACGTATGCCAGTCTATCAAATAACAGTGACGTTTGCCTGCCTAGCCAACAACAGTGACGTATACCTGCCTAACAAACAACAGTGACGTATGCCTGCCTAACCAACAACAGTGATGTATGCCTGCCTAACCAACAACAGTGATGTATTCATGTCTATCAAACAACAGTGACGTATGCCTGCCTAACAAACAACAGTGACGTATGCCTGCCTAGCCAACAACAGTGTCAAACAACAGTGACGTATGCCTGCCTAGCCAACAACAGTGTCAAACAACAGTGACGTATGCCTGTCTATCAAACAACAGTGACGTTTGCCTGCCTAGCCAACAACAGTGACGTATACCTGCCTAACAAACAACAGTGACGTATGCCTGTCTAACAAACAACAGTGACGTATGCCTGTCTAACAAACAACAGTGACGTATGCCTGTCTATCAAACAGTGACGTTTGCCTGCCTAGCCAACAACAGTGACGTATACCTGCCTAACAAACAACAGTGACGTATGCCTGCCTAACCAACAACAGTGGCGTATGCCTGCCTAACCAACAACAGTGACGTATTCATGTCTATCAAACAACAGTGACGTATGCCTGCCTAACAAACAACAGTGACGTATGCCTGCCTAGCCAACAACAGTGTCAAACAACAGTGACGTATGCCTGCCTAGCCAACAACAGTGTCAAACAACAGTGACGTATGCCAGTCTATCAAATAACAGTGACGTTTGCCTGCCTAGCCAACAACAGTGACGTATACCTGCCTAACAAACAACAGTGACGTATGCCTGCCTAACCAACAACAGTGATGTATGCCTGCCTAACCAACAACAGTGATGTATTCATGTCTATCAAACAACAGTGACGTATGCCTGCCTAACAAACAACAGTGACGTATGCCTGCCTAGCCAACAACAGTGTCAAACAACAGTGACGTATGCCTGCCTAGCCAACAACAGTGTCAAACAACAGTGACGTATGCCTGTCTATCAAACAACAGTGACGTTTGCCTGCCTAGCCAACAACAGTGACGTATACCTGCCTAACAAACAACAGTGACGTATGCCTGCCTAATCAACAACAGTGACGTATGCCTGCCTAACAAACAACAGTGACGTATGCCTGTCTATCAAACAACAGTGACGTTTGCCTGCCTAGCCAACAACAGTGACGTATGCCTGCCTAACCAACAACAGTGACGTATTCATGTCTATCAAACAACAGTGGCGTATGCCTGCCTAACAAACAACAGTGACGTATGCCTGCCTAGCCAACAACAGTGTCAAACAACAGTGACGTATGCCTGTCTGTCAAACAGTGACGTATGCCTGCTTACCAACAGCGAGTCTTTGCCGAGCACAGACTCTCTGACCACGACTTCAACCCTGTGTATAATTGAGAGTGTCGCTGCTAGTGGTGGAAAGTTATACCTTACTTCACGATCAACAGGAAATTTCATTCTCAGGTTTCAATCGTTGAGAAAATATACACTGAGATTGCAAATAAGGTGATATCAGCCCGGATATTGATGTATCCCGACCACAGCGGCGATATGGTTTTAATTAGGTGCAAATATTTGACAGTTAAGTCATACAAACATTTTATACAAAGGAAATGTCTGCGGGAAAGTTCCCCGGAAATTGGACTTTTATTGCAAATAATGTTACCTTGCCCTCTCCCTTGCTTATAAAAGACGGGGTGCCGGTAGCTGTACAGAGTTGCGCCCCTTAGGCGTGTCAGAATTCGACGATCCTCACGCCACCTGGCATGTCTTGATGTAACTAAAATACACTTTCGATTCTGCTTTGCACATGCACGTATTGGTTTGACCCTCTCGTTGAGAGTGAGAGTCGGGGAAACGCCGCCTTAGACAGTATACGATTTACTTCAAGGAATGCCATCGTAGAACTCTAGAAACGCCATAACCATTGTGGAATTCGAACCCAGGACAAGAGGCTCCAGGCTTAAAGACGCCAATTAAACCACTGGACACTTCGGTCCCCTGTTCAGCAAGAGTAACATTAATGAGTATCATGTCTCAGTGTGAGTCACATCGTGGAGAGTCATCACATGGCCTCCACCTAGTGTGGATGCCGGAGTAGAACAGGTCCCAGGCAACATATGCTCATCCTTAAAGGCGACTAAACGGATCGGGTGGTCAGACTCGCTGACATGATCCCCAGCTACCTATGCTGATCCTTAGAGGCGACTAAACGGATCGGGTGGTCAGACTCGCTGACATGATCCCCAGCAACCTATGCTGATCCTTAGAGGCGACTAAACGGATCGGGTGGTCAGACTCGCTGACATGATCCCCAGCTACCTATGCTGATCGTTAGAGGCGACGACTCGCTGAGTCGGTTAATAGTGTGTCATCGTTCCCCGACGGTTGGTTGGTTGGTTGGTTTGTTGTTTAACGCCGCACTCTGCAATATTCCAGCTATATGACGGCGGTCTGTAAGTAATCGAGTCTGGACCAGACAATCCAGTGATTAATATCATGAGCATCGATCCACGCAATTGGGATCGATGACATGAATCAACCAAATCAGCGAGCCTGACCACCCGATCCCGTTAGTCACCTTTTACGACAAGCATAGCCGCCTTTTAGGGCAAGCATGGGTCGCTGAAGACCTATTCTACCCAGGAAATCTTCACGGGTCCCCCGACGGCAAGGATCGTTGCTAACAATCTTGTCTGGGCCAGACTCGATTGCTTATGTCATATTGCTGGAATATTGCTGAGTGCGGCGTTAAACAACAAACAAACAAAACATGGCCTCTACAATAAGGTTTAATATCAGCGTTTGATCCTGGCGTTTGATGCCAGCGTTTGATCCCAAATCCGACTTCACAAATATATACCTCGTAGCACAGAATCCTCCAGTCTTTCCGTAATTCTACAACGCACTTTTCACACCAAGTCTCCTCCGTCATAACATGTTTTTTTTCACACGAATAATATAAACTTGAAAAGGAATAATTGCGAACGCAATATTCCTATTTGACCTGTTTACTGATAAAACTAAAAATGTTTATTAATAACCTGTTTTTCTCATCGACAATTGTTGATGAAATATTTGACTTCCCATCCTAACAAACACACCTCCTCGAATGTCAGGACGCCGTACAATGACTCAATCAGGTGCTATTTGGCAAAGTGCGCAGGATAACATCATTACCGATGTAATTAGGCCGGTATTCCTCCGCCGTGAGATATGTTTATTTGTGTACTAGTGAAGGCTGCGGTTGAAATGAGGGCACGCTGTAGAATCTCTTACTCCGTAGATGCAAGATCGACTCCGGCTAGTTAGAAATGGTACACTCAAATGAAAGTGTAAATATGAGCTTTCTGGGACCTTGTCAGCTGCCTATACAGCGGGTGCACATGTTTGTTGAGTGGTGTTTCTGGCAAGCCATATTTCGCACCTCGGTATGTGTTCATGTTCCGGTGAGTGAGTGGGTGAGTTTGGTTTAACGCCGCTTTTAACAGTATTCCAGTTATATCACGGCGTGTCAGCTTAATGTGGGAGGAAAGCCCGAAGTGATGCAGGTATCAGACGTTTACCACTTCGGTGAAACCCACGAGCACGGGTATGGTGCTGACAAACCTAGAAACATGATCGGGGCGAACCGGGATTCGAACCCACAATCATAGGTTTCTGGAGTGCCCAAGGGACGCAACTCTGCACAGCGAATCACGGGGCCTTAGACGACTGGGCCACCCGTGCCCCCTCATGTTCCAGAGACATATTGAACAGGATAGTGTATTATCAATATTGTCGTCGTAGTACATGTCTTATAAGTCGTCGTTGTCGTCCGCAGTCTCACCATTATGTTTGTTTGTCTTCATGTGAATTCAGTAACAGTTAATGTACATAGATGCCTTGAATACATTGTTTAGAACCATAAAGTACACGAAATACAGTTTGTATTGTCGTCACGCACGCTGTAGTCGCCGTGCACGTCGTAACCACTGCCGTCCCTCTTTTGGAGAGATACGCAGTAACCAGTGCTTAGGCAAGACCAAATACTGTACTCTACATGTATCTATAATAGTTAGAGGTATACTGCATGAATAAAAAATTGTCATACCTAAATACAGTACTTGTGTCAAAAATAGTAATAGGTTATACCACATACGTACTAGTGTCAATAATAGTTATAGGTTATACCACATACAGTACTTGTGTCAATAATAGTTATAGGTTATACCACATACAGTATTTGTGTCAATAATAGTTATAGGTTATACCACATTCAGTACTTGTGTCAATAACAGTTGTATGTTAAACCACATACAGTACTTGTGTCAATAGTAGTTATATTATTAAACTACATGCGGTACCCGCTTTACAAACAGTAAAACACGTTGTTTGTAGTTCTGCAATTTGTTAGTTTACATTTTCGTTGTCATCATTGGGAATGGGTGCTGACGCTATAGGGTCACGTGTGACATGGCAGATGGCTGGCCTTGTGCAACACACCATAGCCTTCAAAAAGAACGTGTGAATTTCAAAGGCGCGTGTAAACAAACATTCACGTTAACGTACACTTAAGATAACATACATACGAGTTAACATACATCTAAGTTAACATACATAGGGTTAACATGGATAGAAGATAACATACATGGAAGTTAACATACATACAAATTAGCATACATTTTGTGACTCAGCAACCAGTGATTGTGGATTTGAATCCCGGTGTGCCCTGGTGACAACCTGACTCACTCACTCACTCACTCACTCACTCACTCACTCACTCACGCACTCAAGGGTTTTACGAAAGGTATTCTCCCACATGAAGCTGACACGTTGAAATAATGTTCAAATCGGTGTTAAACTCAACTCACTCACTCACTCACTCACTCAAGAACAAAAATGTAAATTACCATCCCTCGGGTGATTCTTGTACGATTTAGTCGATATCTGGCTGAAATAATGCCGGTGCGACGTTAAATTTCAACTCACTTAAAATAGATCTGTTATATCCGGATTGTTAGCTAGCGATGACGGCGTGCAAGTTTCCTCTCGTTTACCGATATAATTATGCATGCAATCTTCAGAAGGGACGTACTGTATATAGGAACATACTATGGCGCTGTGATAATACCATCACGTGTCGGGTACTGATGTCAATAGTGGTACAGACGAACCACATAAACAAGTTCTCTTCATTCCTCACATAGGAAGGTTTTCGTTTTATTTCGTTTGCTGGGATCGTTAGTCCAGAACGTTCTACCTGAAAACGATTCTGAAATAAATGATACGATGGTAAACACATGTCGTACATAAACAGAGTAAAATACAAGCAATTATTTTCCCCATATGTACTGACTAGTTCTAGAAGCCCGCTCGGAGTCAGGCGGATTCGCCACAGTCCGGCAGTGTTACCTCCGTGTAAGCCTTGCTCCAATGCTGAAAACAAAAGTCCATGGATGTGTAGTAATTCTATGCTCATAATACGCAAGTCTAAGGACTCCAGTCTTTTATAGGGACAATTGTTCTTATTATTTACATAATCTAGAAATTATGATTAAAGCTAATAATTATTGCCTTAAAGACTTGTGCAAGTCTACCATCTTGTAGGTGACCTCAGATCCGCGACCGGAGTCTTTGTTTTATAATCTAAAGTTTTCCACAAATGTTTGGCAATTTTGATTTCGCAGAAGCCAAGCACGGCCAAGATGGTTTCACTTTGTGAATTTATTCAACGCTCCATTTGATGAGAAAAGCCAGATGTCTCAGGCAATGTTTTAAATATTTCTAATGGTCCAAAGCGACCCTAACAAAGGTTGCTTATCAGTTAAAACAGACCATATTTCAGACTGGATGAATTACCGACTATCTAACACAGGTGGTGAGACCCGTTGACCCCCGGGACGCCTTGAGCAAGGGGAGGGGTGGGTGTACTGGTGGGGGGAGGGGAAGGGGTGCGTCGACATGGCGTTGGCACTTTGATGTACATCAATTTCTCTGCACAGTTTTCAATTTGCTCTTAGGAATGGTGAATCGATCACAATGGACTAAAATCGCGGGGAGTTTTCAGCTTTTCCGATTAACACATCTGGGGTTGTTGTCGGGTGTGTCGGATGTGTCGGGAAGCACCCGATGGGAGTGTCTGTACAAGTATTTCATCCAGATTATGCCTCTTCATGTCTCGTGTCAGCAACCTTTTCATTCCTTTGGGTTGAGTGAGTGAATGAGTGTGGTTTTACGCCGCTTGTAGCAGTAATCCCGCAGTGTCACGGCGGAGGACATCATTATTGTGTCCAAGTAGGGAAACGACCCTGGGCCTTTGGACGAGCAAACACTTTAACCATTCGGCTACCTCCACCCACTTGTTAGTTATAGAGTTATAGAGTTACGGAGTTATACAGTTAGCTATCTCATCTTTTTTTTTGTAAATTTTCCTAAATTAAATCCAATTATAATCCAAAGGAAAGTCGACTGAGAACAGCGTGTGAATCACGTGATCAATTGAAGGAATCGAAACGGTGTTCTGAGATACGTGTTTGTATTGCAAGCACACTTTCCATTGGCTACATACTTCGTACACAGCAGTAGACAGCATCGGGTGTCAACTTACAATGATTTGTGTACAAGCCCAGTTGACCTTACGCCCGATTACGCTAGAAAGGGACCACCGTATAGGCGTAGTGACTGGTACGTCAACGTTACCCGCATGCTACGTGGGAGTTACGTGAGACTCGTAGTCGTTGTACGTTAACGCGGTGAAGCAATGATTGACATGCTGACAATATCAGTCAGACATATTGACCGAAATAATCACATCGACAAATGTCTGTTTATACTGCACGCTACCAACCCTATGTAAAATACCATATCTAACAACAGTGGTAGCCTTACGCTGAAGTTCATGGCGTAAGAGTCATACACATATGTGACCAGCCATGAGATAAGGGACCACATCTTGATTTCTCATTATATTATAAAACTACAGAATCTTAGGAACACAGGAACACAATGCACAGGTTTCAACCTTATTTATTAAAGAATGAGTGAGTAGGGTTTAACACCGCTTTTCAGCTTAATGTGGGTGGAAAGCCCGAAGTGATGCAGGTCTTAGACGTTTACCACTTCGTTGAAACCCACGAGCACGGGTATGGTGCTGACAAACCTGGAAACATAATTGGGGCGAACCGGGATTCGAACCCACAATCATAGGTTTCTGGCGTGCCCAAGGGACGCAACTCTTCACAGCGAATCGCGGCGCCTTAGACGACTGGGCCACCCGTGCCCCCCTTTCCTGGTAAATTCAACACAACAAATCCTCGCCCGCCTGGAGCATTTTAATTCCATACGCTGAACTGCTCGCTAAACATTATGAAGCCAATCACATTCTAATTACTCAAAAAGACGCTTGTTTGTTTTCCTGTTTTGCATTTATAGTGTCGTTTATGTCTATGATTCTACAACCTATTATCTATTTGTGAATGAAATACCAAAGCCATAAGGATTTCAATATTTTGTATTTTGGGAGCATGGGAATTTGACTGCGTTTTCTCTACACTTTCTATTGACTTTGTCTCACTTATACAAGCTTTTGAATGTAAACAATCTCCCAGTAGGAGAACTATTCGAGCTACGCTGCGTGGAGTTCAAGTCGGGGGAAAAAGAGGCATTCATCCAACAGTGGCATAGTAGGGATAACTTATGCCACACCGACGCTGCCAGGAGTTTGTCTGGTTTGAGTTTGTACCAGAGCAGTGGTAGCACGTCAATGTGTTTCTTGTTATGACCCTAAACGGAGTTTTATGTGTCTTAAAGGGACCTATTTGGCTTCGTATACCATCATTTTAGGTGTAACGTTTATGCTGAAAACAGTCCGCTCATCTGGTGTACGAGCTCATGTTTTTTTGTGATTCTTGTTGTCGAAATCTTTTCTTAGTTTCGATTTCGTCTTCATAATCGTTTTAGATTTACCGGAAACTCTAGCTGGAGCTGTTCTTGACAATAACATCAATATCTCAGCAAACAAATATGAATAAAATCTAACTCTATTAACGTTGTAGATGTAGTTCTTATAACGAGGACAGTCACGTAGCCTTGTAATTAAACCATTCGCTCGTCACGACAAAGGACTGGTTTCGATTCCTCACATGAATACATTGAGTGAAGCCCATGAGAATTACAACATGGGAAAGGCTTCTGGAAATGTGAGGGATTTAAAATATGTGGAACTAATTACAAATGTTTGTTTCAATACAGTAATCTACGCTTATAACGAACTGACCGATATAACAAACTTATTTTTAGTCCCGACCATTTGTTGTCTAAATGCTGTATATATGCTTATAACGAACTACGGTTATTACGAACTATTAGTGGTCCCATCGAGTTCCTTATAACCGTAGTTTACTTTACTAAATATCAATATAAATTCGCAGCGACAATTGTACAGGATTCAAAATTGATGATCAATTTTTCTTCGAAACTCTGATTTTAATGAAACGAGGAGAAAGAGAAAAAAAAAGAAGAAAAATATTATCAGTAAAGATAAAAAAAGGAGAACTCCTAGATTAGTTAAACGACCAGCACACAAACACCGAATTGATTACTGATTTAGATCAAATTAAAGGAGACTTGGTAGATATTAATAAAATTAAAACTCAACGTTTCATTGCACGATCGAAAGCAACCCAGATAGAAAAGAAAAAAATCCTTGAATTTTCCATTTGACTTGAATCAAGAAACTCGTAAAATAAATATATTACCAGAATAACCGATAACAACGGTACAATACTTGACACACAGGAAAATATACATGTACAAAAAAGAAGTAGACATTTTTATCGAAAGCTGTATGCAAAACATTAACTTGAACTAACTTCTTAATCATTATCAGGTTCCATAACAAAGCATGTTTTTGCTTCGTCAATGGAAGGTGAACTAGAATATGGTGAATTCCTCCCGCCCTTAAATGTTTGGACAAAGACAAGTGACAAGTGACCCTGCCCTGGCTGAATATCTTAAATGCTTTTGGATAGATACTGGGAAATATTTAATGAAATCTCGTAATCTGACAAATAAGAAACGTGAATGATCAACGTCGCTGAAACAAGACCTCATTACCTGCATTCCCAAAGAGGCAAACCAAAAAAATATTTTAAAACCTATTTCTCGTGTTTTGGTATTCTATAAAGTTGCATCAATCTCTTGAAGACTCTAGCCAGTCCTTGCTTTATTGATAGATTAAGACAAAATAGGTTTTATGTCTGGAAGATTCATTGGTGAGGTCACTGGACTAGTTCATGACTTGGTGGAACATACAGAAACTTTTCAAATTCCAGGATCACTGCTACTAATTGACTTCGAAAAGGCCTCCAATACAGCTGATTGGACATTCATCGATAACACTTTGTGCTTCTTTAATTACGCTATTGAAAGATTGATTAGTGTATTGTACGAATGAATTCAATCAAATGTATCAGTTAATGGTTATGGATCAGATATGTTTAGTATCTTCAGAAGAAGTCGTCAGGGAGATGCGATTGCAGGTTATATGTTCATTTTGAGTGCCGAAATACTCGGAATAATTATCAGAAAACTTGATATACTCGTCTTGAACCAAGCAGTGGTAATTCACAGGATGTAATTAGTGTTTAAAGGACATTGTTTTATATACTTGTTACAAGTGCTGTACAATAAACAGTGATGTGGAATACATAGTTATTTGTTTTCAGCGTACGTCTAAGTTGGTATTTCTGCTATCCAAAATGTCATATTGTTGATATTAATGCGATGTTTAATAATGCGAGCAAGGACCATTCGCATTTTCGCATTTAATTCACGCTCGCGTTAATTTCACGATTTACAGTATATTAGGTAGATCTGAACGATGTCTACACG
>NW_025963813.1:9562026-9754526 GCF_023055435.1 Haliotis rufescens | reverse complement strand
CTGTTTATTCATGTCCGTTGTATCCAGGGTTAGTCTATGTCCAGAATATCCATGTCCGCTGTATCCAAGGTTAGCTTATGTCCAGTATATCAAAGAGGTGTGACTTCAACTTTCCAATAGTTCCAGCAATATTCCAGCAGCTCCAGCCTTTCATGTCTACATTTCACAACTTTTGAGGTACAATCGAGAATGTTCTCTCTCCGAAAATTTCGAAAAATGTCATACGACACTAACTCAAAAGTTGTTTGATCAGGGTTACAACATTCAAGGCCTCAGTAAAGCTTTCAAAACGTTTTATGGTAGACTTTTGGAGGACATTTCCAAATTTGACGCATCAGTGACAAAAATGATGTCCGATGCAATTCCCTATTTTAACTTGTACAATATACGTTTCCGTGTTGTTGTTTTTTCAGGTGAACAATTGACTTGCCTTTGCACGTGTTTGTGATGGGTGCTACCGGTGGGGTAGGATTCGTTCACCTTTTAACGAACATCTAATATGATCATTATTTGATAGTGTTGCATGAACACATGCTTATGATATAGTCGGAATCACACGATGCTTTGAGCAGGGATTTCTTATGAATATGAAAATGGTTTGAGTCGCTTTTATTTCCAAAATAACTTGCTTTGTGCTGGTTCCATCTTTCTTTGTATTCAAGGTTAACCGTTGTATATCTAAAACAACCACGTCTACCAATTCCTGCCTCTACAATAAATTAAACTCGTTAAGAAAGAGCATGTTTAAACGTTCTCGCCTACATTTAACGCATAAATCTTCGGAGTGTGTTTAAAAGATATTTATCTTAATTAGATAAAAACGTATTAAATAGATTAAAACTTTTTTTCCCAGTACTTTGATGATGAACGTTATCTCACAGGAGTATCTCCGCAAGCAATCTCTCTATTAATCAAGCGACAAAAAGATGATGCATGTTTAGTTCTTTCACAAACAGTGAGAGACACAAGACAAAAACAAAGACTAAATCAAATCAAGAGTCATTACTCGTTCCACATATTTATTCGTTGTGGCGTTGTTTTAATTTAACGTCTCCAACTTGTTTACCGACCCCAGTATCAATGCCATGAAGAGCGAAAATACCGTTCCAGATCAACAAGCTTACGATTTTACATTGTCTTTCCCAATTGTCCGGAAAACAGAAATTCCTGACTAACGGGGTTTGGACTAAAGGTGTTCATCTCTACATAAGGTGTCATTTGGTCGGTTATCATTTCAACACTCTGTTGTTCGTTATTTAATAAATTTCTATTCTATTACCTCCATTATGAAACCAGAAATATTAACACAAATGTCAATGTTAAATTTGCTGGGTGGCCATGCTTATTCGTGTGACATTACTTTGAACTTTACATATTTAATAATTCAAGTTAAGAAGAAAGAATAATTGAATTTGGTCAATCTGTAAAACAAATCAATGAAACTCAAAATCAAACTGGACTGAAATCTTCATGCTGTTTGTAAAGTTACTACAACTGTGGCTGAAATAAGACATCGCCTGTTAGTATTAGGTACATGTACAACTATTTACCTCTTCACCACAGTCACCGTGAGTTGGCGAAATTAAAGTGGTATGTTTGAGTATTTAACGCTGTACGATTGACGCTGTAACGCTGTTTGAGCGCAGTTAATTCCGCGAGTATACAGTGTACATTCCACAAGCGTACGATGTTAATTCAATAAGCATACAAAGTTAATTCTGCAAACATACGCTGTTAGTTCCACAAGCATACGGTTTAAATTCACAAGCATACTGTGTTAACTACTCATGTACACGGTGTTAATTCTGCAAGTATACGTTTAAAATTCTTCAAACATACGGTGTTAATTCCGCAAGCATGCGGTTTAAATTCGCAAGCATTCGGTGTTAATTCGCAAGCATACGGTGTTAATTCATCATGTATACTGTGTTAATTCCGCAAGCATACGGTGTTAATTCTGCAAGCATACGTTTAAAATTCTTCAAGCATACGGTGTTAATGCTGCAAGCATACGGTGTTCATTCTGTAAGCATACCGTGTCAATTCGACAAGCATACCATGTTGATTCGACAAGCATACAGTATTAATTCCACAAGCCCACAATGTTAATTCTGGAAGCATACATGTAGATGCTGACCACTAACCTACGCATGTCATACATGTAGATACTGACCACTACCCTACGCATGTCATACATCTAGATACTGACCACTACCCTACGCAGGTCATACATGTAGATACTAACCACTACCCTACGCAGGTCATACATGTAGATACTGACCACTACCCTACGCAGGTCATACATGTAGATACTAACCACTAACCTACGCAGGTCATACATGTAGATACTGACCACTACCCTACGCAGGTCATACATGTAGATACTAACCACTACCCTACGCAGGTCATACATGTAGATACTGACCACTACCCTACGCAGGTCATACATGTAGATACTAACCACTAACCTACGCAGGTCATACATGTAGATACTGACCACTACCCTACGCAGGTCATACATGTAGATACTAACCACTACCCTACGCAGGTCATACATGTAGATACTAACCACTACCCTACGCAGGTCATACATGTAGATACTGACCACTACCCTACGCATGTCATACATGTAGATACTAACCACTAACCTACGCAGGTCATACATGTAGATACTGACCACTACCCTACGCATGTCATACATGTAGATACTAACCACTACCCTTCGCAGGTCATACATGTAGATACTGACCACTAACCTACGCAGGTCATACATGTAGATACTAACCACTACCCTACGCATGTCATACATGTAGATACTAACCACTACCCTACGCATGTCATACATGAAGATACTAACCACTAACCTACGCAGGTCATACATGTAGATACTAACCACTAACCTACGCAGGTCATACATGTAGATACTAACCACTACCCTACGCAGGTCATACATGTAGATACTAACCACTAACCTACGCAGGTCATACATGTAGATACTAACCACTACCCTACGCAGGTCATACATGTAGATACTAACCACTACCCTACGCAGGTCATACATGAAGATACTAACCACTACCCTACGCAGGTCATACATGTAGATACTAATCACTACCCTACGCATGTCATACATGTAGATACTGACCACTACCCTACGCAGGTCATACATGAAGATACTAACCACTACCCTACGCAGGTCATACATGAAGATACTAACCACTACCCTACGCAGGTCATACATGTAGATACTGACCACTACCCTACGCATGTCATACATGTAGATACTGACCACTAACCTACGCAGGTCATACATGTAGATACTAACCACAACCCTACGCAGGTCATACATGTAGATACTAACCACTAACCTACGCAGGTCATACATGTAGATACTAACCACTACCCTACGCAGGTCATACATGTAGATACTAACCACTACCCTACGCAGGTCATACATGTAGATACTGACCACTAACCTACGCAGGTCGTACATGTAGATACTGACCACTACCCTACGCAGGTCATACATGTAGATACTGACCACTACCCTACGCAGGTCATACATGAAGATACTAACCACTACCCTACGCAGGTCATACATGTAGATACTGACCACTACCCTACGCATGTCATACATGTAGATACTGACCACTAACCTACGCAGGTCGTACATGTAGATACTGACCACTACCCTACGCATGTCATACATGTAGATACTAACCACTACCCTACGCAGGTCATACATGTAGATACTGACCACTACCCTACGCAGGTCATACATGTAGATACTAACCACTACCCTACGCAGGTCATACATGTAGATACTGACCACTACCCTACGCATGTCATACATGTAGATACTGACCACTAACCTACGCAGGTCATACATGTAGATACTAACCACAACCCTACGCAGGTCATACATGTAGATACTAACCACTAACCTACGCAGGTCATACATGTAGATACTAACCACTACCCTACGCAGGTCATACATGTAGATACTAACCACTACCCTACGCAGGTCATACATGTAGATACTGACCACTAACCTACGCAGGTCGTACATGTAGATACTGACCACTACCCTACGCAGGTCATACATGTAGATACTGACCACTACCCTACGCAGGTCATACATGTAGATACTGACCACTAACCTACGCAGGTCATACATGTAGATACTAACCACTAACCTACGCATGTCATACATGTAGATACTGACCACTAACCTACGCAGGTCATACATGTAGATACTAACCACTACCCTACGCAGGTCATACATGTAGATACTAACCACTAACCTACGCAGGTCATACATGTAGATACTAACCACTACCCTACGCAGGTCATACATGTAGATACTAACCACTACCCTACGCAGGTCATACATGAAGATACTAACCACTAACCTACGCAGGTCATACATGTAGATACTAACCACTACCCTACGCAGGTCATACATGTAGATACTAACCACTACCCTACGCAGGTCATACATGTAGATACTAACCACTACCCTACGCAGGTCATACATGTAGATACTGACCACTAACCTACGCAGGTCGTACATGTAGATACTGACCACTACCCTACGCAGGTCATACATGTAGATACTGACCACTACCCTACGCAGGTCATACATGTAGATACTAACCACTACCCTACGCAGGTCATACATGTAGATACTGACCACTACCCTACGCAGGTCATACATGTAGATACTGACCACTAACCTACGCATGTCATACATGTAGATACTGACCACTAACCTACGCAGGTCATACATGTAGATACTAACCACTACCCTACGCAGGTCATACATGTAGATACTGACCACTACCCTTCGCAGGTCATACATGAAGATACTAACCACTACCCTACGCAGGTCATACATGAAGATACTAATCACTAACCTACGCAGGTCATACATGTAGATACTGACCACTACCCTACGCAGGTCATACATGTAGATACTGACCACTAACCTACGCATGTCATACATGTAGATACTGACCACTAACCTACGCAGGTCATACATGTAGATACTAACCACTACCCTACGCAGGTCATACATGACGATACTGACCACTAACCTACGCGGGTCATACATGAAGATACTAATCACTAACCTACGCAGGCCATACATGTAGATACTGACCACTAACCTAAACAGGTGGTCACCGGCCAAAGATCAAAATCGGCGCGAATTTGTGAAGAGATCCAACCACGAGCGAATCCTGATAACCAAGGGGCGCAACTCGGCACCTGCGAGTATGACTACGACTTGAAGGGTGAGCTGCTTTCATGTGTGGCTGACTGAGTGTTAGCAAATCCTGCCGTCGTTCACTCTTGCTCACGTTATTGACCACGTTGTCGTGCCCTGCGTTCTCACGTCACATAGCGCAGTGTCGCTTCGTACCGTAAGAATGACTCCCAAGGCCGATGATCTGACATCGTGACATTATTCAGAGCCCATGTCAAGCATATGCCATTTGGGTATGCGTCTTCCCGGTACATCTATAATGTGTTTATACGCTCGCTGTTTGTCTTGGCCACCGAACACTCTGTCAAGTCAGTGCGTTCTGTTCTGGGCTGCAACTATTCCGGGTCACAGCCGCGAACCACCTGACCATACGATCTTTCTCTACCTTCAGTGCAGTACAGTCTTGTCCGTTATATGCTTACAATGTTTTTAAGGCGGTTTCTGATAAATAATGAAATCACTGAGACAAACACAAACGCAATATTTGTTCAAATAATGGACCGACCATGTACTGGACATCAGATCATATGTTCCGTACTCAGCATAGTACACACTTTATAAGCGTAAGGCAACAGTTGCACGCAATACAGTGTAACAAGCTTGACAATAAAGCAATGCTGCACGCAACTCCACGTGACAAGCTTGACAATACAGATGTGTTGCACGCAACACAATATATTTAATCTTGACGCTACGCCTACACTGCTAGCAACACAATATATTTGCCTGACGCTACACCTACACTGCTAGCAACACAATATATTAGCCTGACGCTACACCTACACTGCTAGCAACTCAATATATTAGCCTGACGCTACACCTACACTGCTAGCAACACAATATATTTGCCCGACGCTACACCTACACTGCTAGCAACACAATATATTAGCCTGACGCTACACCTACACTGCTAGCAAAACAATATATTAGCCTGACGCTACGCCTACACTGCTAGCATCACAATATATTAGCCTGACGCTACACCTACACTGCAAGCAACAAAATATATTAGCCTAACGCTACACCTACACTTCTAGCAACACAATATATTTGCCTGACGCTACACTTACACTGCTAGCAACACAATATATTAGCCTAACGCTACACCTACACTTCTAGCAACACAATATATTAGCCTGACGCTACACTTACACTGCTAACAACACAATATACTTGCCAGACGCTACACCTACACTGCTAGCAACACAATATATAAGCCTGACGCTACACTTACACTGCTAGCAACACAATATATTAGCCTGACGCTACACTTACACTTCTAGCAACACAATATATTAGCCTGACGCTACACTTACACTGCAAGCAACACAATATATTAGCCTGACGCTACGCCTACACTTCTAGCAACACAATATACTTGCCAGACGCTACACCTACACTTCTAGCAACACAATATATTTGCCAGACGCTACACCTACACTTCTAGCAACACAATATATTAGCCTGACGCTACACTTACACTGCTAGCAACACAATATATTAGCCTGACGCTACACTTACACTGCAAGCAACACAATATATTAGCCTGACGCTACGCCTACACTGCTAGCAACACAATATACTTGCCAGACGCTACACCTACACTTCTAGCAACACAATATATTAGCCTAACGCTACACCTACACTGCTAGCAACACAATATATTAGCCTGACGCTACACCTACACTGCAAGCAACAAAATATATTAGCCTAACGCTACACCTACACTTCTAGCAACACAATATATTTGCCTGACACTACACTTACACTGCTAGCAACACAATATATTAGCCTGACGCTACACTTACACTGCAAGCAACACAATATATTAGCCTGACGCTACACCTACACTGCTAGCAACACAATATATGAGCCTGACGCTACACCTACACTGCTAGCAACACAATATATTTGCCTGACGCTACACTTACACTGCTAGCAACACAATATACTTGCCAGACGCTACACCTACACTTCTAGCAACACAATATATTAGCCTAACGCTACACCTACACTTCTAGCAACACAATATATTAGCCTTACGCTACACCTACACTGCAAGCAACACAATATATTAGCCTAACGCTACACCTACACTTCTAGCAACACAATATATTAGCCTGACGCTACACCTACACTGCTAGCAACACAATATATTAGCCTGACGCTACACTTACACTGCAAGCAACACAATATATTAGCCTAACGCTACACCTACACTTCTAGCAACACAATATACTTGCCAGACGCTACGCCTACACTGCTAGCAACACAATATATTAGCCTGACGCTACACTTACACTTCTAGCAACACAATATACTTGCCAGACGCTAAGTACCCCGGGTGAAAAGCTTCCCATGTCAGGCGACACACAACAGCGATGTGTGACAGTATATACAAGTACCAGCCGTCTTTCATGTGCCCTCTAAATAACTCCTCTAAACCGACCGTAAACTTGAACTTTAAGAGACGTTTAAACGGGGTAAAATTGTGTGACAGCGCCAGTGTGCAGTCATTGACTCGAGTGTGTTATTGTGAAGGCGAGTTCAGCATCTCGGTGTCGCTACAAGCATGTACAACATAACCTCATTAATCCGAACTCCTGGAGAACTGCATCGAGTTACTCCTAGTTCAAGGCTAGTGTCGTTATCACTGCCTAGCGCCGTTGCAGACGTTGACGGGACGCTTAGTTACATCGTCTTAAACGTCATAACGAGGTAAAGAAGTTCGAGTTAATAATGATTGTAGATGTAATGTATACGCTGCCTGATTCTTTACAAAACAATCTGCTACGTAATTTATTTGCTTATTATCTACGTATTGGCAATTCTTTCAATCCTGTAGCATTGTCTCCAGCCGCTCACAATGAAATGTGCATCAGAAAAAGGGCAGTTGAAACAAATAAATGATTATAACTATTTTCAAGGCAGTTTTTATCATGTTGGGATCATTTTTGAACAAAATTCATTCAGCTCAATTATATTATCATTCATCACAATTATATTAATTAATTTATGTGTAATTACCTTGTAGTCCCCATATTTCTGACAACTGACGTTGTTGGTGTAATCGTGAGGTATATTTGTTTTTCCTTTTCGTAATTAGCAGGACATACAAAAGAAAATCACGTGATAGTCTAAAAGTGAAAGAAACAACAGAAAGTATAATGAGTTTGTTTTTTATGTGATTGAAAATGAAAAGAACTGTTCTTAAATCTGATTATGTCTTTTTAACTATCAATCGGTTCAACGAAGATGGGTTTAAGAAATGAATTTGCAATCACATGACATCTGTCATATTTAAAATGAAGTATTCTTTGAGTGCCGGTTAAGGGCAGTGAAGTTCATAATATATGTATATGTCACATACATGCTTAACAAAACTTTCCCTATATCACATACATGCTTAAAAAAACGTTCTCTACATCACACAGATGCTTGACAAAACTTTCCCTATATCACACACATGCTTGACAAAACATTCCCTATATCACACATATGCTACACAAAACTTTCCCTATTTCACACACATGCTTAACAAAGCGTTCTCTATATCACACACATGCTTATCAAAAACGTCCCTATACACACACATGCTTAACATAGCGTTCTCTATATCACACACATGCTTAACAAAAACGTCCCTATATCACACACATGCTTGACAAAACGTTCCCTTTATCACACACATGCTTGACAAAACTTTCTCTCTATCACACACATGCTTGACAAAACGTTCCCTTTATCACACACATGCTTAACAAAATGTTCTCTACATCACACACATACTTGGCAAAACTTTCCCTATATCACAAACATGCTTGACCAAACGTTACAAATATCACACGCATGCTTAACAAAACGTTCTCTATATCACACATATGCTTAACAAAACTTTCCCTATATCACAAACATGCTTAACAAAACGTTCTCTATGTCACACATATGCTAAACAAAACGTTCTCTATATCACACACATGCTTAACAAAACCTTCTTTATAGTACTCTCTACTTAACAAAACTTTCCCTTTATCACACACATGCTTGACACAACTTTCAACTCATTATCGTAACCTGAATATCTGTTTTATCTAGGGTTATGACGTTTCAAAGTTGTACTCTTTCTTTCGCCACCAACATCTGCCAATTTACTGATTCTGTGTTAAGCAATATTTTACCATTTAGGGATACAACCCGCAATATCCACTATCTTCATCACCTACTGCCAGCACTATCAATTATATCTTCCCCCGACCGCATAATAAACCATCTTCAATATCTGTTACCGGCATAATGGACTATCTTCATCACCTACAACCCATTTTTTCCACTATCTTGATTACATTCGATCTACACGTTTCCAACAGCCCTTGTTACTTTGAACTTGCATCATCCACTATTTTCACATCTACTGTCTACATTACCACTATCTTCATTTACTAACACCCATGTTATCCACTATCTTCCTTACCTGCAGTATGCATTATTCACTATTTGCCTTACCTTATTCCCGCATTATTCACTATTTTCCTTACCTTCCGCACACGTTATCCACTGTCACATTTACGCACGTTATCCACTATCTGCAATGTCTAATACGCACATAATCCACTATATTATTGCCCAGTAGTCACGTGAACTAAATTATGTTTAATTCTCCAAACACAAGGTGTCACTCAGCGAGAAGTACGTAAAAACTCCACTTTTTTATCTTCCCGCATTATTCACTATCTGCAATATCTAACACCCACATAATTCACTATTCCATTACCTGTGACACGAACTATCCACTATTCAATTGCCTTCTTCTGCATTATCCACTATCTGCAGTATCCATCATTTCATTACCTGCACTATCCACAATATCAATTGACTACTACTACTACTACTACTACTACTACTACTACTACTGGGGGCGGTCGGGTAGCCTAGTGGTTAAAGCGTTCGCTCGTCACGCCGAAGACCCGGGTTCGATTTCCGACGTGGGCACAATGTGTGAAGCCCATTACTGGTGTCCCCCGCCGTGATATTGCTGGAATATTGCTAGAAGCGGCGTAAAACCATACTCACTCACTCACCTACTCCCTACTACTACTACTACTACTACTACTACTACTACTAATTAGTTGTATCATAAACCACTGTTAGTATCCATTCACATCCCCTATTCCAGGTACCAACAGCCAGTATGCTATATCGATCTAGTAAACTCTCAATTCAGCTGTCCCCGACAGTCATGAATTAATCTTGCCCACAGCCGAGCAGACTCTTTCAGCCTATACATATGTGAACATGTTTACACAGTCAGTTACAACAGACAGTATCAGTCTTGGGGAGTTTAATTTAAGCCAAAACGTCCCCCCTCTTTATCTTTTCTCCAAATCTGTGCCATTCGAGACACGATATAAAATAGGAATCAAAAGAGAAGGGTCGTTTGAAGGGATTTACAAGACAGTGGCTGTCTAAGTGTTCAGGGCAGAGCCAAGTCCCCCTAGTTTAGAGTACACTCCGTGCTTAATCGCCCCCAACCCTGAAAGGGGACACTTCAACAGTAGCTGCATCTAGCATCCATAGTTAGGATTTGTTACTTTTACTTTCCCGATTAGAGATCGCAATTAATTGAAGCTTTCCCGTTCCCCGTCCGTACTGAAGCTCAAATCTCGAGCGGTGGTCACGTGACAGTGCGTTTACATGTAGCCCAACGCGCTGGTCCGGCTCATTCAGTGCTTGGCTTCATGGAATCGGCGCGGTGTAGTGTTTTGTGCGCAGGTAGTGACTTGGTGGAGGGATATAGGATTAGCTTACTTCAAAGCACATCAAAGGGCGCGTAGTTATATCTCAATAAGAGCAGACGACACTTTAAGCAAAATGGAAGCTACGAAAGCGAGCAGACGAGAAATGAAGGAAATTGAAGACTTTGTGAAAGATTGAAATTTAAGGAAAGGATTTTTAAGTGGGACAGAGATTTAGTTAACTATGTTGAATGTGTTTCCCCTCTTGGCGGGGGTATGTGTCTGTGTGGGGGTGGGGGTAGCGGGCACGGGGAGAGGAACGGCGTTCCGGAACGATTACCTCGTGTCCGACAGGGCAGACGAATATGATCCAGAAGATTTTCCTAATCTCAGCACAAATGGAGACGAGGTAAGTCTTAAAGTATTTAACTGATTATATTCATACATCTTTGTTGCTAAATCACGTTTTCTTCACAGGACTTGCGGTAAATTTGTCATCAACTGAAGCAGGTTTCTTTGCCTTATTTCATGTGGTATATGTTTATTGTTTGTTTAATTGATTGTCATTTCCCTTAAACGATTTAAAGTTTTTTCATTGGGTAATAAGAATAGAGACAATAGCTACAAACATAAATCCAAGACATTCTTTACGAATATCGGCGGAACATGATAATAATAAAATTTCATGCATTTTGTATATAGAAGTACACCATGTCAAACCGAAAGTAAATAGTTATTGTGTTATGAACATAAATAAATATGAAACATAAGGTTATGAGATAAATATGGAAAGTCTGGTTATATCGCAATGCATTTGTAGCAAACCAATATGTGAAATGGTATCCCTATATTTTTAATGAACGATTCATGAAGGATTCATGAATTTGTAAATTTGATCATGATAATATGATAATATAGAGAAACGTAACAAATCTCACCCATGCATATTGCATGTTGTTGCCGGTGGTCCGATGTTCTCAAGTGACCGTCAATGATAGCCG
The DNA here is from genome assembly GCF_023055435.1 of Haliotis rufescens. Classification (NCBI taxonomy): domain Eukaryota; kingdom Metazoa; phylum Mollusca; class Gastropoda; order Lepetellida; family Haliotidae; genus Haliotis; species Haliotis rufescens. The sequence goes on along the minus strand of NW_025963813.1, from coordinate 9,742,527 downwards.
CCGTAACTACATCAACAACATCGCCATGCTGCCTCACTACGGTGTCCCCGTGCATGTTGATGACGTGCTACACACATTGAAGTATCAAAACATCATATTATACTAATCAATTATAGAATTATAATACATATGCATTATGTGTGAAAATTGTTATACGATAGTGATGTATCTAATACATGTTACATAGTTGGCGTTTTGGAGTTTGGAGTCTCGGCGACTGTTTTGATTACGTTTGTCATTTTCTGGTCAAATCTAATTTGAAAGTGTATGCTTTCTTCTGTCCTGCAGTTTGCTACAAGCATTTCAATAATTACACAGTCACTATATTTACATTCAAGCCACCGACATGACTCAAAAGTGAACATTCATATATAGACTTTTAAAATGGATAATCCACTTGCATATGAATTTCAACGAACGTACATGTATTGAACAATATATATGTAGTGTGTTATATATTTGTCAGATATATCTGAAATATATTTGAAATAAACAGAGTCGAAAGCCTGTGTCTGTCATTTCAGCAAAACCGGTGTAACACGACTCATGTTATATACTAGATTCTGAGGAAACAGCAACGAGCATGTATGCCACTGTAATATTTAACAAAACATTGTTAAATCAAGTTCGCAGACCCATGACCTGTCGAACGACTTTGTTTTGTTCTTTTTGTGTGTCTTGTATAATGGACTTTTCGTCTACACTCCCGTAAGGGTCAATTCATAATTTATGATTTAATTAGAGTGTTTTCTTTTTTAAATTATAGTAATACAAAAACCCACAATGCTTTTCTATCGTTTATGGATCTGTATACAACGGAACCTTGATAAAATAGACAGCTCACAATCCAGGCAAAAGTGTGACGATTCTGCCTGCTTAGTGAAGAACACGTCCACACATACCTACGACGGATGAATCTGAACCTTTTGGGGGGTTAGATTTGTTGAGTTGAGTTACGTTTCACAAAGTGCTAATAAGATAGGTGACTATTGCCAAGAGGGCCTGTTCATGATCAGTCTCGCGCTATGTTCAATTTCACCATCGCACCAGTCCGTATAAACAGAACGCGACTACTTGCAGTGGAGCATATGGACATGCACACTTGCTCAGCAGTAGATACAATGTTTATGGAGTTATGGCTTGATCATGTTTCTTTGATATGAGCAAATTAGTAATTACGACAAGGGGCCCAGCACAGATTAAGTACCAATGCATGATGAGATTATTAGCATTTGGTGATGAACTCAAAATCTCATGAATCTTGAATTCTCTGAAGCTGAGATAGAGAGATTCTTTTATAGGTTTCTTTTGATATGGGATCATTTGATAGGTGAACACATAAAGATTAGAACTTCCATCTGGGGACCTTGGAACGAGCTTAAATAAATAAGAATATGCACGGCAGGGGCTGATAATCTAGAACCCAACGACCTGAATGAGCATATTTAAGCAGTTGATATACACATATATATTTTCTGACGTGGTTTTCTATGACTAAGATTTGTTTCGGCATGTGTCAAAGGCATGTATTCGTTTATGACATGAAGGGGTTATAATTTGGCCTCAACAGGTACTGAAGAAACATAACTCATGCTGTGTTTAAGTGTTCCGTATCAATAGATTGAAAGGTTATATCTGAACATGCCGTTAATTTATAAGATTTCATTTTATGTTTTTATTGATGTAATTCATTTTTAATAAAAGGGACAAAGCTCTTTATATATTCACAAGAGACGAGTGTGCGATTCCGACTTTATCACGAGCATGTGTTTATGAATCACCATCAAATACCTGATGTTCGCGCAAAGGTGAACGTGGCCGTCACAAACACATGCAAATGCAAGCAAATTGTTCACCGAAATTGTTCGTATGACGCTTTTTGAAATCATGGTAAAAAAAGCATGCTCTATTGTATCACAAAAGTTGTGAAATGTAAGTACGAAAGGCTGGAGCTGCTGGAATATTGCTCGACATGAAGGAAAAGTGTACTATTGGAAAGTCATCCCTCTTGTCATACAGTCTTGTGGAGAGTGTTCTGTCACTCCCAATGTTTCTGCATAGATCTAAATATGAAATAGATAAGGTGGTCTCACTAATCTCCTATATTTCTAGTTCAGGTGGGTAAATCAGTGGAAGGGAATTGGCTATTTGAAGGTTATAGAACGATATCAGATCATCGATATACCTCAAACGTACGTTAAACTTCTTGGCCAAATTACCTTGTTTTGACAATCCGAGCAGAAATTTCAGTTGATGCCTATGGAGATGCTTACTGCTTACCTAAATATCTTACCATCAAATTGAAAGACAAATGTTATTTGAGATGCATCGTCTTCATATTGATATTTATATTAGGTCACGTGGTTAGAAAGAATGTCCGGGAAGACTATGTAAGGAATGCAACCTGGAAATAGATCCTTCAATACTTGAACACAGTTGTAAACCAGCCAATATCAACCAGATCAGAGTAAGTACTTATAAGGATATGTGGCTATGAATGTGGCTCCATACACCAAGTGGAGCAATGTGTGCAGGGAAGCGCTATTAACTGAAACTCCATCAACTCGACACATATTTAAAATGATGGAACCTTTTGGTTCACGAATAAGCCTGTTATTATCCACACACTAATCGTATCGAACTACGGATATGTCGACGTGATGCGATGGCCTCGAGGACATCGATGTGACGAGGTTTCACGATGAGTTATGTACACGACATTCACAAAGTTTATCCTTTGTTTTTAAGTCTTTATGTTTGTTATTATAAGTTTTGTTTATCTTTTTCACTTATTCCAAATAAGACCGTCCCTTTCAGAATTCGTATCCCCTTAATTTGCAAAGTTTAAAACAATCAAAACAAAGGTATTTGACACCAAATGTGCCAATGTTGGAAGAATCGATCAGGTAGGTTTCTGAGATTTGAGGTGTGTCCGTTATTCAAGAAACTAATTGCAAACAAAGGGCAATGGCTGTATGGAGATGAGGTGGAGAATAATGCTCTTTGTACATGGACATGGGTGATTGTGTATGAAGCAATGTGACCCAGCTCTTATCTCATCGGCAACATGTTGATGCAATGTTATCGGATATGGCCCCTGTCATTTGTCGGGACTGATTGTATTGTGCAGGTGGGTATAATGGGGTTTTTCAGTTTGATAAATGTACTTTCAGTCATATAAAGTTAGAACATCACATACAAAATAGATTGGGTGGAAGCCATGCTGATTTAAATACAAATGGTCATCTTTTGATAATTAACGGATACTACTGGTGCCCCTGAAAATAACAACGAGATGAAGTCAATAAGATGAACATGTCTATGTAATCAAATGCTTCAAGTCAGATATGCCTTTCATCCATCGAACGTCTGAGACAATATGTATAAATGTTGTACACTCAGAGTGTGAACATGACCAAGGCTATTCAAAGTCAACATGTGTATATATATTTGCTTCAAGTAAGATGTAACTATGACCCTCTATACGTTATGAATGATATCCATAAAGATTAATTAACATCATATAATTACATGACAAAGACTCACATGAAATCAAGGACAACACATTGGCATGTATAAATTGTCAATGCAAGAGAATATCCAGCCTAGATTTTCTGCCGAAACAGATTCCACTTGGCGTAAAGGGCAAATAGCTGATTAAATATTAGGAATGGATTTGAAAGTCAGTGATGACACCAGGCGTTCGCGAAAAGAGTAAGCATGTCCTGCCCTACCGGTAGCACCCGCAAGTATTTATTGCCTGACGCACTTCATGTAACACTTCATGCTTACGTACTTAGAGCATCTCATTTTCACGTCTTTTGATGTTACATACATCAACACACAACTGTTTTAACGAGTGTTAATATATGTGATATAAAAAAGACACGAAATAGATTATTTATCATCTCAAATCTTTCATCCAACCTTTTCGGTTCGTTAACAATAATAACCAATGTCTAGAATGCCCTTCAGCTTCTGTGGCAGATGGATGAGTGATGCCATTTGAAGTATGACGTCATATAAACCGAATACGTCACAATGGTATGCAAGGCATCGTGATGCAATTTAATATCTTCTAGCTTGATCTCACCCAGGCGATATCTCCTGTTGAAGCCAGTTTGCGATGATAAAGTTATTAATACTATTTGATATAGATGAACATTTTTTTAACGATATGATTGCCACAGATGAAACCTGATCAGAGGAATAGGGAATAACGCTGTATTCCCATTCGAACAAATAAGCCTCTTCTCTTTACAGAACAAAAGCACTGTCATCTTGTACATCAATTTGAAGACAATGCATATAAAATATCAGTTGCGAATACGCATGTATGTGTTTACAGCCTGTTCTTGTGCATAAGAATATAAATCATTGAACACCATTTAAAAACACCATATGAAATATGTACAGAGACGTCATTCTTAATAACGTTAAGACTGAGACCTGGTTACCATCGTGTAGACCTAGTTACCACCGTGTAGACCTAGTTACCATCGTGTAGACTTAGTTACCATCGTGAATACCGAGTTACAATCGTGTAGACCTAGTTACCATCGTGTAGATCTAGTTACCATCGTGTAGACCTAGTTACCATCGTGTAGACTTAGTTACCATCGTGTACCCTTGTTACCATCGTGTAGATCTAGTTACCATCGTGTAGACCTAGTTACCATCGTGTAGACCTAGTTACCATCGTGTAGACTTAGTTACCGTCGTGAATACAGAGTTACAATCGTGTAGACCTAGTTACCATCGGGTAGACCTTGTTACCATCGTGTAGACCTTGTTACCATCGTGTAGACCTTGTTACCATCGTGTAGACCTTGTTACCATCGTGTAAGGAGAGTTTGTATTTTAAACATGAGGATAATGGTCCAGAAAGCTTCTTTGACGTGCTGTACGAATTCATTTGTCCTACAGACAGGGAGGTCCAGCCTCTGTAGCAATATTCCTTCAAGCCCACATGAAGTGTTCTTTCCTGTGAATATTTCAGTTTTAATGCTAAGTTGAGAGGGACGGAACCAGGGCATCTGTGTTTCCATTTGTTTAACGAAGCATTATTTACAACATGTATCTTCAGAAGTGAGTGAGTTGAGGTTGACACTGCTTTAAACAGTATTTCAGTCATATCACAGCGGGGGCGGTCGGGTAGCCTTGTGGTTAAAGCGTTAGCTCGCCACGCCGAAGATCCGGGTTCGATTCCCGACATGGGTACAATGTGTGAAGCCAATTTCTGGTGTACCCCGCCGTGATATTGCTGGAATATTGCTAAAAGCGGCGTAAAACCATACTCACTCACTCACTCACTCATATCACAGCGAGCCAGAAACCCAAGGTCATGCAGGTCTGGGTTCGCGTCAGGTGCTGACAAACTGAGAAATATAACCAGGATGACTCTGGGATGCAACCTTTACCTAGAAACTACCCATGATCAACTATATACTTCACGTGGCATCCGAGTATGAACGCCCATTTGAGGGCAAGGGTGGCCCAGTCGTCTAAGGCGCCGCGATTCGCTGTGCAGAGTTACGTCCCTTGGGCACGCCAGAAACCTAGGATTGTGGGTTCGAATCCCGGTTCGCCCGATTATGTTTCTAGGTTTGTCAGCACCATACCCGTGCTCGTGGGTTTCACCAAAGTGGTAAACGTCAGAGACCTGCATCACTTCGGGCTTTCCTCCCACATCAAGCTGACACGCCTTGATATAACTGGAATACTGTTAAAAGCGGCGTTAAACCGAACTCACTCACTCACACTCACTCCACCCTTAATGAAACAACTCGGTAACAGATATAATGACAACTATTTAACTTTCATATTGGATTATATTTTGTAATACGATATCAACCCCTCTGGGGGGATCAACGCAAATCCTTTAAAGAAATCAGTTAACCCCATTGAGTAACCTTATTTAACCATTAATCTCTTTTGTGGGAACCCACTAGTCTCTTCGATCAAACAAATGAAACCACTTGATGAAAACGTGTGAATCCTTCTTCAAAAACGTTAACCCATGTGATAAAATACGTTAACCCCTCACATGAATGCATCGATCCCCTTTGGTGAAAATTCATTAGCCAATTGATTGAAAACACATTAACCCTTTTGATGAAAACCAATCTTTGTCATGTAACAGAGGCAAACATGCTACGTTTTCAGAAAGGTTGACATTAGTGGTGTTATTTGACAGATTCATAGAGCAAATAGGATTCCTCGTTCAGATCCTCGGGTTTCCACCCATTGATTAATGGGGTTTCACAAAGAGAGGGATCCGGGGAGAATAGGTCTTCAGCGACCCTGGCTTGCCGTAAAAGGTGACTATGCTTGTCGTAAGAGGCGACTAACGGGATCGAGTGGTCAGGCTGGCTGGCTTAGTTGATGCATGTCATCGTATACCAATTGTGTGGATTGATGCTCATGATGTCAATCACTGGATTGTCTGATCCAGACCTGATTATTTACAGACCGCCGTCATATAGCTGGAATATTGCTGATTGCGGCGTCAAACAATAAACACAACATCACAAAGAGAGTAATGGGTTCCCACAAAGGGAGTAGTGGGTTCCTCGAAGCATTGTGAGGTTTCCACAAAATATTTGTGGGTTTCCTCAAAGCGATTAATGGGTTTCCACAGAGATTAGTGGGTTTCCACAAAGGGATTAGTGGGTTTCCACAAAGAGATTAATGGCTTTCCACAAAGAGATTAGTTTGTTTCAACAAAGTGGTTAGTGGGTTTCCACAAAGAGATTAGTGGGTTTCCACAAAGGTTTAATGGGTTTGGATCAAATTGGTTTCCATCGAATCGGTTAACAAGGTTAATCAAAGTTGTTAGCTTGATTTTATCAAAGGGTTTGCCTTAATGAGAGTACGTGCCCGATAGTTTTCTAATAGTTCGCACAGAAGGTGGATAATGTTACAAACAGTTCTTTCTGCTCACTCTACTATATTCGAAAATTTAAATGTATATTTTAATGGACATGTTTCTCATTACAAGTGCATGTATGCTACTTCTCACACAACTGTTTCAAATACAGCAGCTCGAGACGAACGTGTCTCACTTGGTATTGACTTGCCACGATTATCTCGCCCCGTGTTGAGTAGATACGAAAACATCGCTGTAAGTACATGTATTTTAAATTAGGGAGCAGTTTATCAACACATGGGTTGTGTGCTGCTCTCGCAGGTATGCTGCCGGGATCAAATAGTTAGCATTCACAGGCGAGAATGTTCTCACCAAATGACGTTCACCTTGTTTCCCAGGCGTGTTGAACCACCAATGTCAGCACACGACCATCGTCATAAAGACATTAATAGGATCCTAAAAAATCATTTTCTTACGTGTCAAGATTCTGAAAAATAATAATTTGTTTTTAAAATATTCTTCTACTTTATTTTGTATTTAATAACGTTATTGGCCTCATATTACGTATTTAATAAAACTTTTGGCCTCAATTGTGTATTTCATGCAAATATTTTCCTCAATTATGTATTTGATATAATATATCGTGTGTAAAAAGAGAGACAACTGTTTCAATGTTACCTAAGGTTAGCATTTGATTTTGTATTAAACTTCATAGCAACAAACTGTATAAGGGAGCATCCACTCGATTTCAGTGAAGGAATAGTTTGTTCAGAAATGTGCCCGAAATTAATAGTTTGTTATCAGTAGTGTAAAAATGAATAGTTTGTTAGCAGTGGTGCAAAAATTAATAGTTTGTTAGCAGTGGTGCAAAAATGAATAATTTGTTAGCAGTGGTGTAAAAATGAATAGTTTATTTTGTGTCATATTCCTAATTGTCAATATTTTGGTCTCAGTAGTGAAAATGAATAGATTGTTTGTTGGTGCTCAGGAAATAAATAGTCTGTTGGATAAACCTAGAAAAAAATTAATTGAGTAAAATAAAATAAAATGGATGCTCCCTGATGTGAAATAGGTTCATACCCTTTTTCAAGATTAATAACGAACCACTTAAAAACTACTTCAAACTATTTAAACCTGTATACAGGATTTTTGTAAGAATGTTGACTTACATAAACTGTCTAAGTAGAACCGATACGAATTTTCACCTCGATTAATTAACAGCTTGTATGGCGAAATTCCCGGAGAGCATTATAGCAAATACACATTTTCTCCATTAAACAGTTGTGTTTTTTACCCTCATCCATATGTATACACTGAGGTGTTTACGCGTATACCATCGTGTATGTTTTTACTCCTGCATGTGGCGCTTCCTTATGACTAGTCGTCTCAATTCAGCTTACCCCTAGTACTTGGAAACGGTCATTATTCCTCTGAAACGATCAGACAAATTGGCAATATCTAGTCAGTGCCATGTGCAAGTCATATGCACTTTTCAATTTCATTTTCAAGATGATAACTCCAGTTTAACTTCCTCCACTTGGCATCTGATGGAACACTGGAAGGTAATGAGAACAATTAAGTATAATTTTGTGAGGCTTCTCATACTCCGGCGGGCAATGGAGGCTCATCGATCTGTTGGGCAGATGTAAAGTGCGGATCGAGAATTAATGCGGACGGGCGGATACTGGAATTATAAACAAAAATCTGCACTGAATACACATATGTGTATGCTATTTATTGTCATGCGCATTGCTCTCATCTGCACGTGCTGCGTTGTGTTAACCCTATACACGCCCAGCGCGTACACATAACCCGGATTTCATGGATGCCATTCTCCAAGGTGATGTCATCCTGTACGTTTAACCTCATCAACAAGACAATTGTCGGATAAAGAGCGTGATAAGATTTGGATAAAGATTGCCTCTCGGTTGTCTGTCTGTAGTCAATTGAAAGATAATTGTGTATATCTCACTAATGATAGAGCGATCCTTCGGTCTATCAGTTGACAAATAAAGGACCGTGTGACGTCATGATACCCAAACGTTAAACATTCCTGCATACGATAAGGCTGTGGGTAAAGCGTTCGCTCGCCCTGCCTATGACAATGTTTTGATTCCGAACATGGGTGCGATGTTGCAATTGAAAGCCTATTCTTTGTCTCTTGTGATATTGGTGAAATATTATAGTGAAATATTAGTCAAATATACCCAAATGTAGACAATTTAAATCCAAATGTAGTTGTAGTTGGTTGGTTGCTTTGTTGTTTAACGCCGCACTCAGAAATATTCCAGCTATATGACGGCGGTTTGGACCAGACAATCCAGTGATTAGTATCACGAGCATTGATCCACATAATTGGGATCGATGACATGCATCAAGCAAGTCACCGAGCCTGACCACCCGATCCCGTTAGTCGCCTCCTACGACAAGCATAGTCGCCTTTTACGGCAAGCATGGGTTCCTGAAGACCTATTCTACCCCAGGTCTTCACGGGTCAAATGTAGTTGTATCAAATATAATTCTGTTTTATGTCAGCAGCGAATTTCGGATTGATCGCAAAAACTCTATCGGGAATTGACAGTGATTTGTTTCTTTATGGAGGATCACACTTTGGTTGGTGGGTCACACTTTGGTTGGTTGGTCATACTTGGGTTGGTAGGTCATATTTTGGTTGATGGGTCATACTTTGATTGTTGGGTCAGACTTGGGTTGATGGATCATACTTGGGTTGGTGGGTCATACTTTGGTTGATGGGTCATACTTTGGTTGGTGGATCGTACTTGGGTTGGTGGATCATACTTGGGTTGGTGGGTCATACTTTGATTGATGGGTCATACTTGGGTTGATGGATCATACTTGGGTTGGTGGGTCATACTTTGATTAATGGGTCATACTTGGGTTGGTGGATCATACTTGGGTTGGTGGGTCATACTTTGATTGATGGGTCAGACTTGGGTTGATGGATCATACTTGGGTTGGTGGGTCATACTTTGGTTGATGGGTCATACTTTGGTTGGTGGATCATACTTGGGTTGGTGGATCATACTTGGGTTGGTGGGTCATACTTTGATTGATGGGTCATACTTGGGTTGATGGATCATACTTGGGTTGGTGGGTCATACTTTGATTAATGGGTCATACTTGGGTTGATGGATCATACTTTGGTTCGTGGGTCATACTTTGGTTGATGGGTCATACTTTGGTTGGTGGATCATACTTGGGTTGGTGGTTCATACTTTGATTGATGGGTCATACTTGGATTAATGGATACTACGTGGGATGGTGAATGCTACTTGGGTCGGTGATTCATACTTGGATTGGTGATACAAACTTGAGTTGGTGATACAAATTTGGGTTTTGATTTAAACTTGGGTTGGTGATACATACTTGGATTGGTGATTCATACTTGGATTGGTGATTCATATTTGGGTTTTGATTTAAACTTGGGTTGGTGATTCATACTTTGGTTGGGGATTCATACTTGGGTTGGTGATTCTTACTTGGATTGGTGATTCATTCTTGGGTTGGTGATTAATACTTAGGTTGGTGATTCATACTTGGGTTGTTGATTCATACTTGGGTTGGTGGATCATACTTGGGTTGTTGATTCATACTTTGGTTGGGGATTCATACTTGGGTTGGTGATTCTCGCTTGGGTTGGTGATTCATACTTGGGTTGGTGATTCATACGTGGGTTCGCGATTCATACTTGGGTTGGTGATTCATACTTGGGTTGGTGATTCATACTTGGGTTGGTGATTCATACTTGGGTTGGTGATTCATACGTGGGTTGGTGATTCATACGTGGGTTAGTGATTCATACGTGGGTTGGTGGATCATACTTGGGTTGTTGATTCATTCGTGGGTTGGCGATTCATACTTGGGTTGGTGATTCTTACTCGGGTTGGTGATTCATACGTGGGTTGGTGATTCATACGTGGGTTGGTGATTCATACTTGGGTTGGTGATTCATACTTGGGTTGGGGATTCATACTTGGGTTGCGGATTCATACTTGGGTTGGTGATTCATACTTGGGTTGGTGATTCATACTTGGGTTGGTGATTCATACTTGGGTTGGTGATTCATACGTGGGTTGGTGATTCATACGTGGGTTGGTGATTCATACTTGGGTTGGTGATTCATACCTAGGTTGGTGATTCATACGTTGGTTGGTGATTCATACTTGGGTTGGTGATTCATACTTGGGTTGGTGATTCATACTTGGGTTGGTGATTCATACGTGGGTTGGTGATTCATACTGGGTTGGTGATTCATACTTGGGTTGGTGATTCATAATTGGGTTGGTGATTAATACTTGGGTTGGTGATTCATACTGGGTTGGTGATTCATACTTGGGTTGGTGATTCATACTTGGGTTTGTGATTCATACTTGGGTTGGTGATTCATACTTGGGTTGGTGATTCATACGTGGGTTGGTGATTCATACTTGGGTTGGTGATTCATACTTGGGTTGGTGATTTATACTTAGTGTGTAAATCATACTTGGGTTGGTGATTCATACTTGGGTTGGTGATTCATACTTGGGTTGGTGATTCATACTTGGGTTGGTGATTCATACTTGGGTTGGCGATTCATACTTGGGTTGGTGATTCATACTTGGGTTAGGGATTCATACTTGGGTTTGTGATTCATACTTGGGTTGGTGATTCATACGTGGGTTAGTGATTCATACGTGGGTTGGTGGATCATACTTGGGTTGTTGATTCATTCGTGGGTTGTTTTTTTAAACTTGGGTTGGTGATACATACTTGGGTTGGTGATTCATACTTGGGTTGGGGATTCATACTTGGGTTGGTGATTCATACTTGGGTTGGGGATACATACTTGGGTTGGTGATTCATACTTGGGTTGGTGATTCATACGTGGGTTGGTGATTCATACTTGGGTTGGCGATTCATACTTGGGTTGGCGATTCATACGTGAGTAGGTGATTCATACTTGGGTTGGTGATTCATACGTGGGTTGGTGGATCATACTTGGGTTGTTGATTCATACTTAGTGTGTAATTCATACTTGGGTTGGTGATTCATACTTGGGTTGGTGATTCATACTTGGGTTGGTGATTCATACTTTGGGTTGTTTTTTTAAACTTGGGTTTGTGATTCATACGTGGGTTTGTGATTCATACTTGGGTTGGTGATTCATACTTGGGTTTGGGATACAGACTTTGGTTGGTGATTCATACTTGGGTTGGTGATTCATACGTGGGTTGGTGATTCATACTTGGGTTGGTGATTCATACTTGGGTTTGTGATTCATACTTGGGTTGGTGATTCATACTTTGGTTGGGGATTCATACGTGGGTTGGTGGATCATACTTGGTTTGTTGATTCATACGTGGGTTGGTGATTCATACTTGTGTTGGTGATTCATACGTGGGTTGGTGATTCATACTTGGGTTGGGGATTCATAATTTGGTTGGGGATTCATACTTGGGTTGGTGATTCATACTTGGGTTGGTTATTCATACTTGGGTTGGTGATTCATACTTGGGTTGGTGATTCATACGTGGGTTGGTGATTCATTCTTGGGTTGGCGATTCATACTTGGGTTGGTGAAACATACTTGGATTGGTGATTCATACTTGGGTTGGTGATTCATACTTGGGTTGGGGATTCATACTTGGGTTGGGGATACATACTTGGGTTGGTGATTCATACTTGGGTTTGTGATTCATACTTGGGTTGGTGATTCATACTTGGGTTGGTGATTCATACGTAGGTTGGTGATTCATACTTGGGTTGGTGATTCATGCTTGGGTTGGCGATTCATACTTGGGTTGGTGATTCATACTTAGTGTGTAAATCATACTTGGGTTGGTGATTCATACTTGGGTTGGGGATTCATACTGTGGTTGGTGATTCATACTTGGGTTGGTGATTCATACTTGGGTTGGTGATTCATACTTGGGTTGGTGACAAACGTCAGTCTGTGACAACATCTGTCTGTGACAACCATACGTCTGTGACAACCGTCAGTCTGTAACAACCATCTGTCTATGACAACCGTCAATCTGTGACAATCATCTGTCTGTGGCAACATCTCTCTGACAATCATCTTATTTTCCAAAAAGATACCACCGATATATTTTGGGATGTTGGTAAGAGGTACTGTGGTGAGTACTGTGTCAGTTGGTACAAGAACACTGCGTTCCTCCAGACGGTCGCAAGTACTGTGTTAGTAGGTACAGGAATATTATATCTCACTCCGGATGGTCGCAAGTACTGTGTTAGTAGGTACAGGAAAATTATATCTCACTCCGGATGGTCGCAAGTACTGTGTTAGTGGGTACAGGAAAATTATATCTTAATCCGGATGGTCGCAAGTACTGTGTTAGTAGGTACAGGAAAATTATATCTCACTCCGGATGGTCGCAAGTACTGTGTAAGTAGGTACAGGGAAATTATATCTCACTCCGGATGGTCGCAAGTAGTGTGTTAGTGGGTAGAGGAAAATTATATCTTACTCCGGATGGTCGCAAGTACTGTGTTAGTTGGTACAGGAAAATTATATCTCAATCCGGATGGTAGCAAGTAAGTATTGCGATGGAGCGGTTCTAACACATATTAGATAATCGATTTCGAGTTTTACATTTCAATATATGTACGTCACTTTGTACCCAAATGTATACGTGGTTTGTCATTTCATTTAAATAGAACAGAAATCTCCTTTTTATACTGAATATACAGCTGGGGTTTATCTTCCCCGGTTGTAAATGAATGTGTCTTTATGTGAGCTACAGAACTTGAATCGGAATATCTGTTCAAAACAGGAAGCGAATTGTGATTTGAACATGAGAAAGCCAAAAGGTTAATATTCCCTACAGCCAGCCGCAAACATCGTTTACAACTACGAAAAATATACATGTAACGAAAAGTACCCCACGACGATCTCCTGTGACGACGTAAAGCCACTGTACGGGTGGCCCAAGTCTAGAGGCAGGGTATTAACATAACAGTCATGGCTCGGGTTAATCTCTTCGTTTCCAAACATTCACTTGCTCCCCACTAGACATCAGAGTTGGGACTATAGCAAAGGCTCTCTTATTTTCTACGAACGAGAAACCGTCAAGGACCCTACATAGACTAAAGCTCGTGAAAAGCTTCATGGCCAGATGAACTTTATACCGTGTTGGGTGAAGAGGGTTTGTCTACCTTTGTTGAGCTCCCCTATATCGGCTGTCGGAGATAATGAAGCTGTCGTCTGTTGCTCCGTTACATTTCAATAGTTGTTCACGCATTTCATCATCCGGTCCCTTCTCCCGTGTCATTAACTAACGCTAGTGCGAGCTCACTTTTGTCCCTATTTTAACTCCCAAAACTTCTGGCGCCGGGTTTATAATACTTGAAGACATTGCAGTCGTGAAGCTTGTGTAATTAGCGCCACGTCCATTCAGCATGTGCACGTGCAGTCCATGCATGAAAGACCCGTGCTTTCTGCGCGTGCAGCGGACGTGCATGCATGTTCAATATGGCAGACGTGTCTCCCAGTTGAGATGTTCTTGACTCCATTGATTTGACTGAGTGAAGCGCAAAAAATGGAGAGAAAAGTTGCCGAGGGATACCGACTGGTGGTGTAGAGATTCTCTAATCCATGAAGAGATTTTACACGGGGCTAAACCCGAGTAAAGAGCTAATTCAATCGTGTGCTTTGTCGCCAGTTTGGAAGTCGGGTGGGCACTCAGTCGCCTAACTAATCTCCACCGATCGGCTCAATTTTCATGTTTTATTTAGCATGTCTGTACGATGATAAGGGTCTATCGCTGTACATGTCTATGGCTAAGCTCTGTCCCCTCCCGATAACACTGCTGCCCCCTTCACATGGAGTCGGGGCGAGTCTCCCCCCACCGTGGTGTTATGTCAAGCCCCCTTGAAACCCGGCTGGTTAGAAGTCTCCGATACTTAACCCAGTGCTCTTCACAACCCAGGTGGTCCTTCCCATTCATCATATGCGCTATTATGTTGAAGATGCGGGGTTGCTTTCGGTGAAGCTTAGCTCATTTACATCTGGATAAAGTAGCCACAAAATATGTTTGAAGTCGTCATTTGTGAAATGTTAATGACACGAGACTGTAATATTCCTATGATCATGAATGGGTAACTTTTATTCTACTTTGGTTTCTTCTTCTTCACCTAGGAGCGGTGAAGCTCCGGGTTCGATTCCCCACGTGGGTACAATGTGTGAAGCCAATTTCTGGCGTCCCTGATAATGCTGAAAGCGTCGCGAAGCCCAACTCACTCAGTTGCGAACTTTCCTCCCTTCTTCATCAGCTGTTTCTCCGTTCGTTCTGCATGTAGATTGAACTCGCATTGTGCTAGCAAATAATATAAAGATAATTTCAAGCTGTAAATAGCTCGGGACAAGCGAAGCAGTGACTGACTCAAAACAGTCGCGACGATTTATGCTATCGGCGCACAATGACACGCGACCGGCCAAGACAGAGCATGACAACTCGATCCATTTAATCGTCTCTTACAAGCCTCGGACAAGGGGAACCATTTCTAACCCGCAATGGGTTGTCCGAGTCGTCTAAGTCGCTGCAATTCGTTGCGCTGATTTGGCCTTCAGACGTGCCAGAAACCTTAACCTTTTGTTGTGGGTTCGAATCCCGGTTCGCCTAGATCAAGTTTCTTGGATTCGAACATATGAATCCTAACACGCCTTAGAGACGTCATAAACCACTAGACCACCCGTTTTAATCCTACTGATGCTGAATATCACAGTATCAACATGTCAACTTATCCTAATTTTGCATTGTGTTTTCAAATGTATGCATATCAAATATTTGGTGCATGAGAGAAAGAGAGAGAGAGAGAGAGAGAGAGAGAGAGAGAGAGAGAGTCCTTCAAGGGGACGTTTTACGCCTCCCTGAGATAAAACGTTCATATCTGCCCGACACGCATATCACATGAGCATGCGTCAGATGCCAAATGTGTCCGTTTCAGATACGGGTACGTGCCTCCTTATAAACGGATGCATCAATTGTGTCTAAACCTTTAAGAACACAAACACTACTTTGACGCTATTGTTGGGCATTAAAACGTCGTCTTCCCCATGTCAAAGTACTATGTGTAGATGTTTGACGCAGGGCAAATGTCATTCTACAATTACCATCATCCAATAGTAAAACTCGACACAAACGTCTATGGTTGTAATCCCGTCACCAATCACTGAAACCCGACTCCGCCATTTTGTAAAATACGAAACTAACGTCTAAATCAACGGACGTTTAATGTCAGCCAAATACCCTATTAGACTATCGAATTAAACGCAATGGGTTTGTATAACTTGTAATTTTGGAAATCTTTCTCAAATAGTGGAGCACTGACTGGCGGAGTGTAGTTTTAACGAGCATTTAACGGTATGCTTCTGACGAGTGATGGGTCGTATTTGGTTGGTGGTTTATGGCTTGTGTCTGAGGAGGCTAAGCGTGGTCATGATCAAACGAGGTAGAGTTTCCAGAAGGACTTTCCACGGCTAGGAACTGGAGGAGAAGCTAAGGAGGAGGCAGATAGGGTAATGGCAGGAATGGCAGGACTGCCAATGAGAAGACAAGTATCTCATAAACACCCTTCCACTTACCGGGCTGCTGATAGTACAGATTCCCCACGACCGATTACCTGCCTTCGGTGATGTGATAATGACGGTGATGACGATTATCATAAGGTTGATGATGATGACGACGATGAAGACGATAATATTTCTACCATATTGTGTATTTATTATTATACGTGATTTTGGGGACGAGTTTGATGATGATGATGGTGATGGTGATGGTGATGGTGATGATGATGATCACAAACACATATTCGGAGCGAACCGGGATTCGAACTGCAGTTTCTGGCACGCCTAAAAGACAACTCTGCCGATGCCTCACTGTACTGGGCGACCCATGCCCCTTGGTGAAGCGCGGTGTGAGAGTTCAGGATGCATTTAAAACATTGTTAGATTAACACTCAAATCGACCATTTTACATAATTAACAATAAACCAAACACTTTTTGCAAGGTATTTTGTAAAGATGTATGCGCAGAAATAGAAAGGTAGTGACAAGGGACAGATTTTTAATTTTAAAAATGTCACCCAACTATTAATTGAGACACAAAACAAATGTTTCATGTAAATAGATGCATTGGTTGATAAAAATATGAATAAATTAAATATAAAAGTGCTTGATGTCAACATAAATCATTTCTGACACACTACATAGGGTAAACCATATCAATCTGTCATTGTATTGTCAACGACAGTAGAAGACGAAGTTAAATGTACCAAAAACAACACAAAGATTTTATTCATTTATTCTTTTACACATAACTTTGAAAACAGCACTTTTCTGTCTATACCAGCTACAGTGAACACAATCCACTCCCCCTCTGACTATAACTGTTTAAACTGTGCTAATATTATTCGTTTGGGGATTTACAAAGGGGGACTTGTAATTGTACACGTCGATTCACAACCAGCAGACTGACCAATCGGATTGTATCGTTATAGGTTCCAGGTGCTCGTGTTTCAACAAGTATTTCTATGCATCAAAGAATGCATGAATGCATTTGGCATCCTGAATGCGTTATGAACACTTCAAACACGCTTGACGATTCACAATTACAAATCGGATAAAAGTACGTCATTGTTCCAACAGATGGCCTGATACAAAGGTCTAGCCCGACAAGGCCCATGTCACTGTGAAGGGTTTTTCCTGATAATGACAAACTTTCTTGGCAACTACAAACAGAATACTCTCTGAATCTTGCAGATACAATATGCATGAGGCCACATTTATGGAATATTGTTTCTTGTCACTTTTGTAACAAACAAAAATGGAAATAGAAATTATTATTATTATTATTATTATTATTATTATTATTATTATTATTATTATCCATGACAACAATGATAAACAGAAGCTCCTGATTTGGTAAAATCTGGTCGCCAGAACTGGCTACATCAAAAAGTACAAATTGGAAATGGAAAATTATTCTAATATCGGAATCGGAATTCATAAAATGAAACAAAGTTTTGGTGTAGGTCGATCGATGATGAAAAACAAGAAAAAAGCGTGCCCTTAGTTGAAACGAGTTCGAGACATGCATCTGTCAATATCCCTGCGAAAAGCGTTTGACAAGTGTGTGATAAAAGCTCCCTTCAATTTGTATTAGAGAACGGGGCCTCGTTCACTGCTATGGCAGTCTGTTAACCCTCGTAGTTACCTGAGTCATGCGTTAAGATGGCTTTAGGAACAAGGCCCTGGTGAAAATAAGAAACACGTATCTGCAATTGGCATCACACTTTTCACACGACTCAACAAAGCTTTTTCTTTTTCCAAACTCCGGTTGAGAAAGTATTTTATGACATTCTAGTCGCCAGAAAGATTGATAAATAAATGCCAGATACACAGGAGAGAAGGTTTTTTTCGGCACTTTCTCATGGACTTTGGTTTTCTATAAGTTCCAGTTGGTTCCAGTTGGTTCCAGTTGTATGTCCCCGCCACACCGGCGGCCGTTCTCGAAACCTTCAACTCACGCAAATTCTCATGTGATCTGAAGTAAAAACTCACGTCACAGGCAGAGTGTATTTGTCTCTGAAGAGGCAGTGTATCTATACAGAAAATTATGTCAAAAGTACACGTGTCAAGCTATAGTGTTTAGAAGGAGAAATATTACCACTCGTCTCCTTTAAACTGCATATCAAGCTTGATAAGGGAGTTGTGTGTACTGCAGTAGGGGTTTAGACGTCAATTACAAAGCAACCATTTTAAACTGTATTGAAGTCTTTGTGTATCTAATTTTAACAACAATATTATTTTACTGAACCGTCAATTCACCAGACGAAAACACCTGTCTCATTAACGCAAAGCATGTGAAATATCATATATAAAGGAGCTCAATTAAATCAATATCTTAGGTCATAAGGCCTTTTAGTAAATTGTAGTTGAACATTCTAAAATGTCAGGTGACAGTGTCAAATATAGAATTTATATTAACGTAACGTATTCTCTTCACATTAATATCTGTAGTACTTAGAGGGCTATACATGTTTACCCTGAGCATGACGATATTTTAAGCGACGGATTTATACTTGTCACATGTGTAATATCCGCGTCTTCCGAGGTCATTTTGACCAACGTTTGGACTGTACGCCTCATATGACCTTATAATTTAATAATACGACATAAACCGACCATAACTTGACTTATATATCCGTCAGTGTACCACAGGGTATTTGTTCCGGGGGGGGGGGGGGGGGGGGGGTTGCTCCTCCGTGGTGTAGAGGATAGAGCGTCTGTCCGGTGGGCGCCTCCGTGGTGTGCGGAGAATAGAGTGTCTGCCAGGAGACCGCCTCCGTGGTGTAGTGGATAGGGTGTCAGCCAGGAGACCGCCTCCGTGGTGTAGTGGAGAGAGTGTCGGCCCGGAGACCGCCTCCGTGGTGTAGTGGATAGAGTGTCTGCCCGGAGACCGCCACCGTGGTGTAGTTGATAGATTGACTGCCCGGAGACCGCCACCGTGGTGTAGTTGATAGATTATCTGCCCGGAAACCGCCTCCGTGGTGTAGTGGATAGATTGACTGCCCGGAGACCGCTACCGTGGTGTAGTTGATAGATTATCTGCCCGGAGACCGCCACCGTGGTGTAGTGGATAGAGCGTCTGCCCGGAGACCGCCTCCGTGGTGAAGTGGATAGATTATCTGCCCAGAGACCGCCTCCGTGGTGTAGTGGATAGAGTGTCTTTCCGGAGACCGCCTCCGTGGTGTAGTGGGTAGAGTGCCAGGAGATTGGCTCCGATGTATAGTGGATAGAAAACTAACACTAACACAAACACACTAACACTAACACAAGCGCACGTGCATGCACGTCGATATATAAGTGTAATAATCTTGAACGCGACGTTAAACCCCACCTAGTTTTCAGGATGTAGTTTTTTTCAGTTGATACAATAGCCACTTGTCGAAAGGTACTTTTAGAAAACTAGAAAAATAGCTGAAGAACGCATCTGCCCCGAGGCCTGTGAAGGGGAATTCCAAAACTCTAACACCAATGTGTTTAAAATACTTCCAGAACTTCCCGTGACCTCAGTACCAGTCTCGCAGGAGTACCAGAAACCTAGGATCGTGGGTTCGAATCCCGGTTCGCCCTGTTTATGTTTCGAGGTTTTTTATCAGTATTACCGTGTTGGTGGTTTCATAAAAATGGTAAACGTCCCAGACCTGCACTACTTATGACTTTCCTCCCACACCAAGCGGCGTTAACTCAAAACACACTCACTCACTCACACATCACCAGGACATGGCGGAAATCCTTTACAAAAGCTGGGCACGATTCCATTAGACTTGGTTTGTCACCATGCGCAACAACATTATCATATCAAACAGCCATAGACGGGAGTAGTTGGGGGGAGTTTTGAAACAGGACATGACGAAAGTTATGTTTGTCACGGAAGCACCATAAAGATTACCACCATTCGTTTAGGTATCTTAACAAATTGTCTCCCCACGAAAATAAATACCGGGCGCGCAACAACGCAACCATGAAAATTGGTGTGTCCACAAGAACGACGTGCCCGCTGCGGAGTTCCACGCTGTCCTGTTTGGCAACACCGAGCACGTTGACCGAGGGGCATGCAGATATAATAGAGAGCATTCAAGGCGATGCTGTCGATGCTTGTTCTTGGCTTAGCGACGTAGTAAAGACATGGTTTAAATTTTGCAAAATTTCACGAAACTAACTTGAAAGTTGAAAAAGTAAGACAATTCTTGAAATAGATTTTCACTGAGTCCCATCCTCTTGACACACCAAAGGAGTTAATTTATGGAGGTTGGGGTGATGATGATGATGATGATGATGATGATGATTGTTATTAACGTTATCAATATTTGCATATCATTGTTATAACAAAGCCATTCTTTAAAGTGAGAAAAGGACATTTATGACTCGTCAATATCTCTGATTAAATACAAGTTTTATGTCATACCTTGTGTCTTATTTTTTATATAAAATTGTGCATCACATCCGCTTTAATATGGAATCAAACGAATAATGAATAATCGCCTCCGTATGTTTAAAAGAAGACATTGATTCAATATTAAGTAGCTAGTATTCGCACACCCAGACTTCCATTACTAACAATTGCTGTTTAGAATTCAAAGGAGGCAAATAATTCAGTCCGTCTTCGTGTTTTATATTCGACGAAAAAGAAAAATATAGTTTTCTGTTTTGATGGTACATATGTTACATACATTATGAAATCCCGATATTGCTCTCTATTATATTGAATCGGTATTTCCACCTGGGGCCGGCACAGCACGTGTAGTATCATTGTGGGCCGATCACGTCATCTCCACAGAAGCCGCAAGACAAGCGTGTACTTCGTCCATCCTCGCATAGCGAGAGCCCAGGTTCCATATACATGGAACACGCGTTTAATTAAACTACACTTTTATAAACCCGATAACCATTTGTGCACCTGACCTTGACGCTTTTTTGATTGGTTTAAATGTTATGTTATTTGAAGCACATTCTTGCGGCCCCGTTATTAGTTACTGTATCACAAACTATCCACATTGCAGGAACACGACGCAGTAACGCCGCACGGGGCTGGCTATAACCGGCCATATCCAACATGGATATTCTATTCATAACATATTTCTTCTTTTATAGAATGCAGTTATTTAATTTCATGGAGGATCCCTGTTTAAATACCATTACTACCTGCAGGGGTGCAGTATGTTGGCAATAAGCGCAACGCCGCGACGGGGAATTTGATATTCAGAAACTATTCCCGCTCGCATAGTTCCGCCATAAAATATTATCTTACATTTTTGTACAAATTTTTAAAAAAAACAATAAAAAATGAGGAGGATAGACAAAGCAATAAAACTCATGATGGCTGCTATATAGTGCAACAAGGTAACATTTTCTGATCATATTACCAGGATCATATTATCAGGATCATATTACCTGGATCATATTACCTGGATCACATTACCATGGTCATATTACCAGGGTCATATTACCTGGATCATATTATCAGGATCACATTACCAGGATCATATTACCAGGATCACATTTCCTGGATCATATTACCAGGATCATATTACCTGGCTCATACTACCCAGTTCATATTACCTTGATCATATTACTAGGATCATATTACCTAGATCAAATTACCTGGATCATATTACCTGGATTATATTACCCAGTTCATATGACCTGGCGCATATTACCCAGCTCATATTACCTGGAGCATATTACCTAGATCATATTACCTGGATCATATTACCCAGTTCATATTACCTGGATCATATTATTCAGTTCATATTACCTGGATCATATTACCCAGTTCATATTACCTGGATCATATTACCCAGTTCATATTACCTGGGTCATATTACCTGGATCATATTCCTCAGTTCATATTACCTGACTCATATTACCCAGCTCATATTATCTGGATCATATTATCCAGTTCATATTACCTGGATCATATTACCTAGATCATATTACCTGGATCATATTACCAGGATCATATTACCTGGATCATATTACCTGGATCATATTGCCGATTACATTACACACCAGTAATAATCGTATATGCGTAATAAATTTGGGATTATCAATGAAGTCACACACCAGTAACAATCTTATTTGGGCAGTAAAATGTTGTATTATTCAGAGCTCCAGATAAGCTTTTGGTGTTGTGGGTATTTTACCCATGCATTTTAAAATCATTGGGTATCAGTAATTCTATCTGCGTATTCAAATTTCTTTTACCCACTAGTTTTTACACATGTGGGTATTTAAGTTAAATATTTAAAAAACACTTTTCATCTAGTTCCCTGCAAACTGGTGTCGTGTGGGTTCGAGAGCTTTATAGGACTCAAAAATACCACGATACTTCCACAAGAAAGTGTGATGGCAAATGATCATGATGTAACTGTCATCGTGGAGTTTGGCAAGGTTGACGGAATGCCCGTTTATAATTTCAAAATAAGTTGTGGATTTGCTTATCGAATACGCAGGGTTACTTCACAATATTTTGATGATACACACAAGTTTTATTTTTGTAGCGTATCTGTAATGTTCGTTGCGTATTTGATACGCTTGGATTATATTTTACTGTGTATTTCTGCATTTTTGATGCGTATTTCACGCAGATACGCAGCTTATCTGGAGCTCTGATTATCAATGAAATTGGACACCTATCACAATCCTACTTGTCAATTACTGGTCACATGATTTGGCGTCTACTTGGATACTGTTATGAATAATGCTAAACACCAGCAAGATTTTGTGGCGTCCAGTAAGATAAAGCTACACTGGAGTTACATGCAGGTAGATTCTGGTAACATTAACTGGTGTCTTATCAGACAGTGTAGCCTATGATATCACACGCATTTATAATACGCCAACATAGACAGTGTTACCTCTGTCGTGTTACCAATGTTGTTACACGCTAATAGTGCTTCTTCCGGCAGACAGCCACTGTATTTCTTTCGGCAGACATTATTATTGGGCAATATAAGAGATCAAACAAAGTACTTATAACTTTTGATCCGCCAATGCAAGTCCTTTATTACAAAATAATGCAGTTGTGCTCTTGCCAGTGGTAGTAATCATAATTACATGTCCTAGTTTGTATTTAATGTATTCGTGAATCTGCTCTTAGTTTTCCCCGTTGTTTTCTGAATTAAAACAACGCACATATCGGCACAGACACCAATAAAGCTTCGTCTATTTTGCGATAAATAATATTCTGTTACATAAACATTTCATTCGTAAACTTCAAGCCCAATTACATCTTTACAGTTTTTGCAGCAACCCAGTGGTCCTATCCGCCATGTTCATTATGTTATTAACACACGGGGCTACCTTTAATAGGCAGTGTTATGAGCAAAGGTAATCCTGTGATGAACATATGCACTTCATTAGGAAACTCGTCATAAAAACACACAATGACGTCATCTTTACACGTTTCATAAATCACAACCCAAAGTTACAAATTTGCTGTTACACCCTCTGATGGTTAACAATTTCGAAAATATGTCTCTTCATATTTGAGAAAGTGTACATGCCTCCTTCTTAATAGGTTGGCCCAAAGTAAATTTGAGTGTTTGAAGAAACGAGTAATTTATCTAATCGTGTGCATGTTTTTGTTTACACCAATTGTAATTATATGTTCCTCTCAGTGGGTATCACGTTATAGACGAGCATTACACAACGAAATATGGCCTGCTTGTTTAATGAGTCGTTTCTTAAAGCATATACGTAACGGTTTCTTTACTGTTAATTTGAAGCAGATTTTACATTTGTTTAACATTTGGATGATTTCTCATTATTTCTGTCTGGATTGTTCTATATGTCGCATTTGTGATTACGTACCTTATTTTCATACTTCCTAAGCTGTTTACTATTTTCGCGCTGCTATTAATGGCTTCAATATTTCCGACAATGAAAGTCGTCATTTTTATTTTTAATTGTTAAAACATGTATATGGTGGACGAAATAGGCTATTGGTTTATTATAGCGTCACGCTTGTATCACTTTATTTTTGATTACGAATACATTATTGTTTTAAGTTCATATTTCAATAGGGGCGGTTGGGTAGCGTAGTGGTTACAGCGTCTCGTCACGCCGAAGACCTGGGTTCGATTCCCGACATGGGTACAATTTGTGAAGCCCATTTCTGGTGTCCCCCGCCGTAATATTGCTGGAATATTGCTAAAGCGGCGTAAAACCATACTCACTCACTCACTTATATTTCAGCACAAAAGATATATACATATTTTCTTGTTCATAGTCTTATAAACATATTTGGTTGTACATGAGAAATACATACAATTACATATATTATTCACAAAATTGGAACATTTTTCGTAACAAAATGTTTTAAATTACACTTTGTTGTCAGGACCAATTTAAAATTACAATACATGCAACAGACAATTATTCATGTGTGTACATTTGAACGGCTATGAACAATATATTTAGATAACACACCTAGACGGACATTGACGTGATTACGTATCGTGGATCTTGTGTAACATTCGGAAGTACAAACACAACAACGATGTCAACTCTAAGAACGTTAATCCTCTCGGGGGAGATAGGCCACACATTCCCCCTGACTAGCTGTGTGTGCCCTATAGGGCCCCACCCACGCCACTTTATCATTCACCGCCGTCGAGGTTTATCACTCATATACCCAATAAACAAAACACCTCGTGTCCCCATAGCTGCAGCGTTTGACTAATGCTGGGTGATAAACAAGATCAAAGCTGATCTTCGTTTGATTTTTTACACAAAAATTTATTTCAACATTAAACGGGTGGTTTTTTTATATTTTTTAACGTCCTTTCCAAAAAATACTTACTTTTGTTTCACTTGAAGATGATTTAGATACACGGAGAAGGATATGAGTCACAGTATCAGGGCCAGTGAGATAGCTTTGTGGTTACAGCCTTCATGGTCGGTTCCCCTATGGGTAAATTGTGTGAAGCCAAATTCTGGTGTCCCCCGCCGTGATGTTGCTGGACAATTGTTATAAACGTTGTGTAAAAGCATACCCTTTCACGATAGTACGGAAGGCCCAGTGCGGAACCCTACAAGGGACATTGTCGCATTGTGGATTTTGTCCCTTATAGGATTCCATACTATAGTAACGCGACAATTGTTTTCTTTATTCCTTCAAATTTTAGTTGTTCCGATTTGTGTAGCATTTGAAAACATTTAAAATATGCTACAGGAAATGCGATGGATGGTTATAGAAAAGAAGAAAAAAAGCTATCTGCAAAAAGCAAATACTACCTCTTGACGAATGCACATAGAATAGAAATAGAATATTTCACGATCACATTTATAAGATTGCCAATTGGAGCAAAGTATTTCAACATGAATCGTATCAATGGCTGGAATAATTTCAAGATGGATGCAAAATGTGACCAGCCATAGCTGT
Organism: Haliotis rufescens; assembly: GCF_023055435.1. NCBI lineage: Eukaryota > Metazoa > Mollusca > Gastropoda > Lepetellida > Haliotidae > Haliotis > Haliotis rufescens. Next base: position 9,716,688 of record NW_025963813.1, on the reverse strand, counting down.
AGATAACTATGTTTATTACTAATCCAATATGAGATTGTGCGTGCGTGCGAGCGTGTGTGCGTGCGTGCGTGCGTGCGTGCGTGCGTGTCTTTTGGGATGACGCTGCCATGGAACGAGCCACCGACCTTCCGCTCTATCCCCCAGAACAGCCAGGCGGTCGGGTAGCCTAGTGGTGAAAGCGTTCGCTCGTCTCGCCGAAGACCTGGGTTTGATTCCCGACATTGGTACAATGTGTGAAGCCCATTTCTGGTGTCCCCCGCCGTGATATTGCTGGATTATTGCTAAAAACGGCGTAAACTCAAACTCACTCACTCACTCACTCACTCCAGAACAGCCCCGTTGAAGTTAGACATGACAAACACAGTTTGATTGATGTCAGATCCTCGTTGTGGAGGTAGCTCAGTGGGTAAGTGTTCCCGCGTCGGAATCTCGGGTTTGTGTCCCACAGGGTCACGCTGTATGAAGCCTGTTTCTGTTTTTCTCCTCCGTGGTATAGCTGGAATAATGTTAAAATCGGCGGAAAACCTCACTCACTCACTCACTGACTCACATATTCAAGCGAAGTGCCAAATCAAATCGGCCCAGACTCAGATTTTCATCTGAACGCCCACTGCATCGAGTTTATGTAAGATCAGCAATCCTGCAGAGTCCTCCGCTTGGATGAAGTCGACCGGCCTGAAAAGTGAAACAGAAGGCTTTCTGTTTGCTGCTCAGGACCAGTCACTTCCCACTCGAAATCGTCAATTTTGTGATTTTGCATCAAAATGTGAATATGAAATGTAGATTATGTAATGAATTTTTATGAGACTGTCCAACACATTGTGAGTGGATGCCACGCTTTGGCACTGACACATTATCTTAAGCGATATGATGGGCTGGCTCGATCATTTTATTACCGTCTTCGCCATGCGGGTTTGACTAGGCAGCGCTTCGTGGGAGAAGTCCCATTCGCTGTCTGGGCTGCGTGTAGAGGGGGCAAGGGCCCTAAGCTGATGATGAGCCTAACCAGCCTGACTGTGCCAGGATCACCCAAACCCTCTTTGCTGCATTATTAATTTTATTCTGTTATTTTTATTTTTATTCTGTAAATAATAATGGTTGTGGTTAATACTCAGGGGTCCATCCATGGTTCGACTCAGAATATGGAGAATGACAATAATAACATTCCTTGGAATAGGCTAGTATACTGCCTCAGACGTATCCAAGCCAACAAACCTGATCTTGTCCTTTTACGATAACATTGCCACCTCATGCTACCTGGTACCCATTTACTGCTGGGTGAGCAGATGCCTATTTCGAAAAAAGGAACAATACATGATGGAGTCTTGCTCTTGGGGCATTTCATGAAATAATACAATCTATAAAACAGCATTTTGAAAAAGCAACGGATTTTTCTCCCTGACATACGCTTCAAACGTTATGATCAAACATGAACATTTGCTTATTTCGCTCTGACGCTGTGGCCTGTGATAGATATGAACACAGTCCACTGGTCCGATAGTGTTTAATAATACCCTGTAAACAATGTAAATCCAGGGAGTTTAACCTCTATCTGTGTTTACTCGAACTGAGAAATTTACAACCTGTCCCTATTGAGCTAATTCTACAGTATCTATCGCTATTGTCGTGTGGTAATACCACTTTAATCCAGGCACTTGGGCCAAATTTGACGGAGAAAAGGCGCCTATATTGTCGTCTGACATATAGCGCGTGCTGATAACGCAGCAGACGACGTGGATTGAAGAAGGCGGGAAATATCGCCTTCATAGCCGCCACTTTGTCATTAACCACGGCGGATTTATCGCCGAAGATTTGACGTGAAGAGGCCAATTTGGCAGCCAATTCACGCCGTTTGCGGATTTAGATACGCCAAAAATGTGCAACATTTGCCTGTGTGAGGTGATACGGTCTCGGAATGTGTGGGTGACAGTGTGGGTAGATATGTACCATACATCTGCTGGTTGTGTTACCTCCATGTTCGCGCAACAAATTTGAATTTCTTTCCAGGTATTTCCGTTTAAGTCACCCAGAAAACGTCTGTAAAGAAACAACTACACACTGTGTAATGTTTAATGAACAAAACCGATAAACCCCTTCCCAGATTCATAAGAAATCTCAGCCTAAAGCAGAGTCGATTTACGATTTCGACTATATCATAAGCATGTGTTTATGAATCAAACTGATACGCTCTGAACCCTGAAGGAGTAGTTTTCTTTCCCGGTGTTGCAGTCAGGAATTATGACCTGTTGTGTCTATTGTGGTTTTGTAAATTTATTTAAGTGGGATCTAATGTTATTGACAACACACCTATTTTATCATTGCAACATTATTGCCACTTCGTTCCTTCTTGAATAAGGAGGGATGAGAGGTCAAAATGTCCCGGGTTCGATTCCCGCATTGTGTGGAGCCTATAACGTTGCTGGGCCCCTCCGTGTCCTTCTTAAACTTTCACTCAGAATGGAACATTTCGCAACTCCTCAATGGTCTACCATTTTAGAAAATGACAAAGACAGACCTCAAAATACCACAAAGGGCGTTATTCTACAATATTGGAAACTGAAGCTTAGCGATAATTTAGCGAATATCTATGTTAGATGTGGGACTCCAATATTTCGATCACTTAAAGAATGTCCATGTACTTGAGTGGGAGACCCGCTATCAATAGATCATGCCTAAAGCAAGGACTATGTTTACCACATGTACAGTGTGGATTTTTAGGGCTATTTTTGTTCCGCTACACATACACTCTTTTCAATGTCAGGTTTGCCTTGGCTATTTTTGGCAACAACTTTTAAGCGTTCAAGAAAACATATTTCTCAATCTATAAGTCAATGATATATCGATCAAAATCAGGGTGGTTGAAATACGTTTCTGCGAAACACATTTTGTCGTCCAAAGCAGCCACGAGACGTGTCTTGTCGCGTACATGTTAGAAGTCTGATTTCTACTTTGCCTGTTTTTGTATTGTCGATCAGGTTCTAAAGAAATCAGGAGATCAATTTTCTAGCAAGCAACATCCTCTAATTAATTCCACAAAGGCATTTAGTCGATCGGATACATCACTTTACAGTCACGCTTCGCGGCATTAGATTGACAGACGGCATGTCGCCATCATGAAAGAGTCAGTTTACGGTAAGGAGAATCGCATTGATTGGTCAATGCGCGATGTGACGCGATGCGTTAACGGCCGTCTCGTTATGGAGACACAGCTCTAAATTATAAGAAAAGAAGTCGATGAAGTTAATGAAGTTACTGTTGCAATTTTCACGGAGTGTAATAAAAACTGTCATTTGTGAAATTGGTACGACATGGCAGATGTGTTCAATTTCTCGACTTGATGATTTTGACTAAATCGTTTACTGGAAATTTAGAATTGACACTTCAGTCTCGCATGCCTTTCTTTTCAAAGTGTCTTTTCGTCTTCTCATTTCATCCAATTTCTAGTCAACCCATCATTTGCGGGGCTTTTTATATTGTCAGATATTATACACTATGTCAGTGTTCTCTGCTGGGTGTTACATGGCAGTGTAATGTATTTTTAAACATTTATTGCAACTGTATTACATTATTTCTGTTGAGATTCAATAGAAGTTCATTGCATTATATTTGGACAAACATTAGTTGTCAGGGTTGTAGCACTATCTAATGTAAGCAGTGGTGAGGAAGTTATTATATTTAGATGCTCGAATGATCTGTAAACTTCCGGAATAGCACTCAAGCGAAGAGTATCTATCACGTTGAGAAGGGTATCTATCACGTTGAGAAGGGTATCTATCGCGTTGAGAAGGGTATCTATCGCGTTGAGAAGAATATATATTGCGTAAAGAAGTGTGTCTATCGCGTTGAGAAGAGTATCAATCGCGTAAAGAAGAGTATCTATCACGTTGAAAAGAGTATCTATCGCGTTGAGAAGGGTATCTATCACGTTGAGAAGGGTATCTATCGCGTTGAGAAGGGTATCTATCACGTTGAGAAGGGTATCTATCGCGTTGAGAAGAATATCTATTGCGTTAAGAAGTGTGTCTATGGCGTTGAGAAGAGTATCAATCGCGTATAGAAGAGTATCTATCACGTTGAGAAGGGTGTCTATCATGTTGAGAAGAGTATCAATCGCGTTGAGAAGGGTTCACTGTATCTTAGGTCAACCAGCGGTCAGTTTGACAATGCTGTTGTGCCGCCTGCCCGGCCAATAAAACGTTTTAAAATGAATATGGATTCTATGCTTCAAACTAGATCTGGACTATGTGATTTCAATATGGATATTAAATATGGAATACGGGCTTAAACTGCATATAGTATTTACTTTGCATCACATGTGGACCTCACAGGTTTTAAAGTAGTACTGAAATGTCACATGTGGACTATCTGGTTCCGACTTGGACTGAACTGAACCAAGGTACATGCATCGAGAGGAACGGAATGTTGTCCATTAAAATTTAGAGAAACACCAAGTTTTAATGTTCAGATCAAAGGCGAGGTGTTTTAAAAACGTAATGAGTGAGTCTTGCAGTCATTCAATGCGCCAAGTGTTTACATCCTAACTATACCATAATAGAGTGGTGTGACAAAATATTTATATCGACCTAAATGATATAATACAAAGTTCATGAAGTTTCAATGAACGTAAACAAACTTTCTCTTTGTCATTTAAGTCTCACCGTGTGTTCCATTCAGTAACTCTGTTCTAATTTAGCGAGTTGGTGAGTTTGGTTTGACGCCGTTTTGAACAGTATTCCAGTTATATCACGGCACGTCAGCTTAATGTGGGAGGAAAGCCCGAAGTGATGCAGGTCTCAGACGTTTACCACAATGACTCGCAGCGCCTTAGACGACTCTACTCAGGCCAATCAACAGTTGACTGTCTTCCATGTTTCACACCGTATCATGATTAGGCCAGTATCCTTGATACAAATTCCAACTTGTGCTTAATTTTGCAGACATTTTGGGTTCCACTTATCGGGTACGTTTAAATCTTTTTTTACTCTTGGAATTATAAATTGAGTCCAGTTCGACACATCAGGGTTAAAAAAATATGGCTAAAGTTATTGAGAGTTTGTCGAGTCCGGACTGTGAGTTCGACACAACAAGGAATTCGATACATCCGAAACAACGGAGTTATAACTAAACATATAATATAGTCCTACTTTTGTGGGAGTGCATATTGGATTCAGGCAGATTCAAGGATGCGCTGCATCCAAATCTCTCAAGATGGAGATCCTAATCTCTACAACACACAGAGAGGCTAATAGAAGGGGAGATTCCTCGATAGATCAATCTATCTCTCAAGCCTCGAGAGCGGGTTTCGTTCAGATAACTCTCACTGTTTGAAACCAGCATAGCACGGAAGTTGGGCAATAGTTCCCGGCATCCTCCGGGTGACGACTGTAACGCACGTGCGAACTGTGCCCGGGGCTTATTAGTGCAAATTGCCGCCAGGACACTCCTTCTCGCGAGAATCAACGAGGTGAATATCTCCTATCAGTTCTACCTTATGGCAGAATGTTGACATTCACAGGCTAAGAATATCATGGCGTGCGAGCCACTCACAGAATAGACGGGTCCTATTCCGCCTGTGTTAAATATTGTTTTCAGGATCTTTGGGAAATGTTAAGATGTCGGGGATGGGTGGGATGGTGGGATATACTGTAAACGATATGCAAACTACATGCATGTCTAAATAACGCCGGGCGGTGCGGTAGCCTTGTGGTTAAAGCATTCGCTCTCCACGCTGAAGACCTGGGTTCGATTACCGACATGGGTACAATGTGTGAAGCCCATTTCTGGTGTCACCCGCCGTGATATTGCTGGTGGAATATTACTTAAACGGGTTAAACAATTCCCACTCACTGACTCACTCACTCACTCACTCACCCACTCACTCACTCACTCACTCTGTTAACGCCGTGTCTCATGGTTGCAAAGGGAATCACAACAACTTCAAATTTCGGCCAATTGTAGCTATGGCCGTTTTGGCAGAACCATCTCGATGTAGAAACTTCGCAAATACGATTAAATGAAATACGTTATTGTTTAAACAGAATGTTCACCTCACTAGCCATTCTCAGATAACCGACCCACTAATAATCATATAGAAATCCTGCGTTTTAGCATCTGATTTGAAGGTTAACAGATGTTGGATCCCATAATAGCATACAATATAAAGTAGTATCATATGCTTCATCTGAACAACATAGTCACGCATTAATATGAATACATTCAGACATGCGCATAATGAATACAGTCAGACATGCGCATAATGAATACATTCAGACATGCGCATAATGAATACAGTCAGACATGCGCATAATGAATACAGTCAGACATGCGCATAATGAATACAATCAGACATGCGCATAATGAATACAGTCAGACATGCGCATAATGAATACAGTCAGAGATACGCATAATGAATACAGTCAGACATGCGCATAATGAATACAGTCAGACATACGCATAATGAATACAATCTGACATGCGCATAATGAATACAATCGGACATGCGCATAATGAATACAGTCAGACATGGGCATAATGAATACAGTGAGGCATGCGCAAAATGAATACTTGCAACCGTGTGCGAAATACGCATTATGTCGGAAAGTGCAGCTATCAGTATTTTCATCATGTCAGACAGTTTTTATGCCAATATTTCATAAAGTTTTCGCAACTTTAAAATCTCCATTGGACCATGAAGGGTCCTATCCTTCCTTTGAGTGGATTTGAGTGACATGCAATATAATCAAATGTTCTGGGACTGCCAGTTGGTCGGAGTCTGGTCCCCCTTTAACTACAGTTCGTGAAGGAGGGGGTGACATATGCGGGGACTGCCAGTTGGTCGGAGTCTAGTCCCCCTTAACTACAGTTGGCGAAGGAGGGGGTGACATATGCGGGGACTGCCAGTTGGTCGGAGTCTAGTCCCCCTTTAACTACAGTTGGCGAAGGAGAGGGTGACATATGCGGGGACTGCCAGTTGGTCGGAGTCTAGTCCCCCTTTAACTACAGTTGGCGAAGGAGGGGGTGACATATGCGGGGACTGCCAGTTGGTCGGAGTCTAGTCCCCCTTTAACTACAGTTGGTGAAGGAGGGGGTGACATATGCGGGGACTGCCAGTTGGTCGGAGTCTAGTCCCCCTTTAACTACAGTTGGTGAAGGAGGGGGTGACATATGCGGGGACTGCCAGTTGGTCGGAGTCTAGTCCCCCTTTAACTACAGTTGGTGAAGGAGGGGGTGACATATGCGGGGACTGCCAGTTGGTCGGAGTCTAGTCCCCCTTTAACTACAGTTGGTGAAGGAGGGGGTGACATATGCGGGGACTGCTAGTTGGTCGGAGTCTAGTCCCCCTTTAACTACAGTTGGTGAAGGAGGGGGTGACATATGCGGGGACTGCCAGTTGGTCGGAGTCTAGTCCCCCTTTAACTACAGTTGGTGAAGGAGGGGGTGACATATGCGGGGACTGCCAGTTGGTCGGAGTCTAGTCCCCCTTTAACTACAGTTGGTGAAGGAGGGGGTGACATATGCGGGGACTGCCAGTTGGTCGGAGTCTAGTCCCCCTTTAACTACAGTTGGTGAAGGAGGGGGTGACATATGCGGGGACTGCCAGCTGGTCGGAGTCTAGTCCCCCTTTAACTACAGTTAAGAAGGAGGGACTTCCTCTGGGTAGATGTGTGAAATATATATGTCAATTGTCTGTAACTATGTCTTGTTAAAGGACCACAAAACCTTCACGTACGAAAATGATATGGTATTGATTCACATTAGTGAAGATGTTGACCATCGGGCGTTTTTTCTCAGGTCTCCATTCGTTAAGATAAACGTTTTACAAATCTCCAGGTAGGACTGACTGGTTTATCACTCGTCTGGACTAGCGTGTTTCCTACACTATATGTACAAAAATTGCAAAGCACTTTGTTTTTAATCTGAAATGTTGGATTTATGAGGTTCCACTGAAGAGAGGTCACCACGTATTGGCCCCACCGTACCTCTAGAAACAATATATTATCGCTTATCGGGTGCAGACCCTCATCTCGTACCGATTTGCAAATAGGCAAAACTAAGTTCCGAAATTAGTGTGATTAAATGGTCATAAAACCGCAGTTATTGTTCAAATTGGGTGTGAAAACACTTCGATCATAAGTCTGATTCTCTATAGTCATGTTCTTGCGCTGAAGTGTTACCTTCTGAGTTATAATTCGGTTGGTTGGTTCTCTTTTCATGAAGATCGTACACGATGAATTTTAGGAAGTTAGCTCAAGCTTATAAAAGCTACACCGAAACCTACACCCACACCCCTTACCCCCACACCAACGCCCACACCCCTTTCTCCCACACCCACACACACATACACCACCCATCCACCCACCCACACCAACACCCCTTACCCCCACACCAACACACACATACACCACCCACCCACCCAAACCCACACCCCTTACCCGCACACCCCTTACCCACACACCCACACCCATACCCCTCATACCCACACCCACACCCTAACCCTAACCCACACCCACACCCACACCCACACCCTAACCCACACCCATCCACACACCCCTAACCCACACACCCACACACATCCACACACCAGAAAATGGACAGCAGCTCAAGGAGAGTAGACCCCTTTATTGGCAAATATATTTCGTGGAAAATACGCTAATGACAACTTCAGACAACGCAGATTGCTTGTGGTCGTGTAGAGCAGGCGTCTAATCAGTGGAACACCTAGTACGCAGATACAGAAACAACAAAAGTACTAATTTACATACTACCCTACTAAGCGGCATGGTCCAGTATGTCTAGACATCATACTATCTGTACATATTTTAACAACATGTTTTAGACCTGCGTAATCTCATACACAACGATCAAGTTGTGCTGCGGCATATTACATCAGAACTACGCATCTCCCCACTAACACTTTGAATTTGTTAATTACATGGCTTTAGTGCCCTTATCATGTCATCGTAACAATGTGTTAAGAAAAACACCCAAACCAAGACGACGCCAATTATTCAATTTGACGTAATTACAGAGAGTCTAACATGCGCGTCGGATCACCAACCGGCATCGGATGACCGATAACGAGGCTCTCTCGCGCGATTTATCGCCAACAACGGGATCTGTTGCACAAGTGCGAGATTAAATCACCGAGGGAGTGAAAACAGAGAAAGAGATTTGCCTGACTGTGTGTATGTTGTTAAGACGACTGTTTACAACGTATTGGCTTGTGTTCTGGAAGTTGGGGTAGGTGGCTCCCAGCGTTAAACAATCCACCTTCAAGTGTTTGTACGTGTCGGAAGGTGTACAATGAGTTTTGATTCTTAAGTGGCTTATCATCGTCGTCATCATCATCATCATCGTCGTCGTCGTCGTCGTCGCCATCGTCATCGTCATCATCAACATCACCATCATCGTCATCATCACCATCAACATCATCATTTTCATCATCATCATCATCATTAATTAGGACAACTTTTCACTGAGCCAGTTGTTGGTGTATAATAGCGTTGTCTATACTATTCCATATCACGTCAGCATGTGATATCCGACAAACATGCGGCTGAAAACATGATCACCGATCCACGGAGGATGTTGACATCAGCCAAGACACCGTGCTGACCACGTGACCTCTTTACTCGCATCACACGACAATCATTGGATACTGATGACGTAGTCTGACCCGGCCATGTAAACCAGTGGTCGATAGTATGAGCAACGGCCCACAGTAGGGAATGGCGACATACAATCAGCCACTATGTCCAGCGAACAACATTTTTATTTATTTATTTTTCACCTGACTGGGGAGTGAGTGACGGAGTCTGCGCTTGGTTTAACGCCGCGTTAACAATATTCCTGTTATATCACGGTATGTCAGCCTCATGTGGGAGGAAGATCCGAAGTAATGCAGGTTTCAGACGTTGACCACTTTGCACTGACAGAAATAGTTCGTAAAGTTTACTTATTGAATTTCACTCAGACACCAATATGTCTGTAGACTTTACTAAAACAGTTAAAAAATGTTTACTATTGAGACAAGTAGGTGGCCTGTCGGAGGCTGGACGATTTACTCATCACTGCAATAGTATATTTATTAAGCTTTTAGTAAATGTTGCAACACTTTAATAAAGGCTCGTTTCATGGTCAGCCTGTGTTCCCTGTTAACATCTGCTGAATACAATTTGCAAAATAAGTACCAAACAAATACAATAAAGAATACAGAAGAAATATAACAAAGAATGTGGCATTTTAAGTTTATTTACACAAAACAAAAAAAGGTTTTTGACAGGTAAATAGAGCAAAATAAAAAAAATTGTTTTACACTGGCTGACTTAAGTTCACAATTGTGTCAGTCATGAAAATAGTACTTCAACAACGTTACAAGTCCAATATATACCTAACCCTCCGTCTCATTATGTCCTAGTCTCAAAATGGCTGGATGACACTGACCAAGACGGAAGTGAGCAATGCCACGTGGTCTTGGCGCCTAGATATTTGTTATTAAATTTATTACTCGGAAATTAATTCAAATAAAATTTGGTACATGTGTTGTTGGTAGTGACGTTAATCATATATGCTTCATGTTGTTGGGTTTGTTGTTGTTGTTGTTGTTTTTTTGGGGGGGGTGCGATTTTTTAAATTTTGACCTTTGTTTCACCTATGTATTTCGACCATACTGCAAGCTGAATTCTAGGTATATGTGTAGTTAGTAGTGGGGTTCTACACATCGTTCTTCACGATATTATGATTCTTTCAATATCAATACTGACAGTAACATTTTTTAAGTGTCTGTCTTTGTTAACATGTTAAACTGTGGATGACATATCCAGGTGAGCTACAGTTTTTCGGGAACAAATTATTGTCAAATGGTCGGTGCCTAAGGGAGACAGGGGCGTTGCCGACCCAAGTGTGACTCCTGCATGTACCTGGGCGTGATGGACAGTGGGATACCCCACGGCAGCCATGTCTCAAGTTGGTTGTGAGCCTAGAAAAAACAACACCTGAATCGTGGGGATGGCAAGGTGGCCGAGATTGCGATTACCCCCTGGTGAAAGTATGTGTCAGTGTAAGGATCGGAAGACATAATCCTCAAATATTGAGATTTATTATCAGAGGTACGACCACTGATCACCAACAGCTTTAACACTTTAGGAGCTGGGACCCCCCGCAGCGACACGTGTCCCGACGGTTGAGACAATTACCAGCATTGGTGTTGACAATAACAGTATTCTGTATAATACTGAAATCTGGTCGTGTCAATGATGGTAATGCTGTTCATCAGTTAGTAGAGTTGCGTGACAGAAACCTGTGGTCGTGGGCTTGATTATATTTCTAGGTTTGTCAGCACCATACCCATGCTCGTTGTTTTCATCATAGTTATAAACTCACTCACTCACTCACTCACTCAAAAAGCAAGCTCCTGTTAAGAAGAACTCCACTAAATCGGTATTTAAACACGTATCGACTCTATGGTTTGATATCGACTCTCCTCTTGTTTTGAATTACAGTTAAAAAACCACGATAAATATATCATGGTCCAAGGGTCTTCGACTTTACGAGATCAATCTGTATTTGATTTGTAATCTCTTCGATCATTATCGTCAATCACCAGGATCCCAACCCACAATCAGCGAATCCTGGCAGCTAAGGGACATAACTCCGCCACACGTGCCCCTCTTGAGCGATTCCATATGGATGCGTGTCCACCGCTTTATTGATTTATAACGCGGCGTTCGAGGTGCCACCAAGCATCTGTACGAACGTACGGCGTGATCTGGTGGTGCTTCTGAGATCGTGTATCACAACTCGAGAGGGGCTCGGGGGACTGTAGAGGGGGAGCGGAGTAACCACGCGGGCCAGAGTGTTTGTTCTTTTTGTTATTTAACGCCGCACTCAGCAATATTCTAGCTATATGATGGCGGTCTGTGAACAATCGAGTCTTGTCAGACCGAATCGGGTGGTCAGACTCGCTGACTTGGTTGATGCATTTCATCGATGCCAATTGCGTGGATCGATGTTCATGATATTAATCACTGGATTGTCTGGTCCAGACACGATTATTTACAGACCGCCGTCATATAGCTGGAATATTGCTGAGCGCGGCGTTAAACAACAAACCAACCAACCCACAGGTCGCTGGTCAGAGTAAACCAGTATGACTTCCCATCCAAACTACGACCGTACAGAACAGAAAACAGTCCGCCAGTTACCTTTAACGGTATAAAGCTCAATTGTCCTCGCAAATGATATACTTTAAGTAAGTACATTTTCATCCGAAGTATTTCCATCTGTGTAGACATATTTTCAGCTTCAGACATATTTTCAGCTTCAGACATATTTTCATCTTCAGACATATTTCCAACTACAGACATATTTCCATCAACAGACATATTTTCATCTACAGACATATTTCCATCTACAGACATATTTCCATCAACAGACATATTTCCATCAACAGACATATCTCCATCAACAGACATATTTCCATCTGCATTACCCTATTTTGTTTGTTTGTTGTTTAACGCCACACTCAGCAATTTTCTGTAAATAATCGAGTCTGGCCCAGACAATGCAGTGGTTGACATCATGAGCATCGATCTACGAGATTGGGATACGATGACATGCATCAACCAAGTCAGCGAGCCTGACCACCCGATCCCGTAAGTCGCCTCTTACAAGCATGGTCGTATTTCCATCTGTAGACATATGTCCATCCCTTTCTCGTGTTTTCAACAGTAAAGGCATTTCCTTTGTATTGACGTATTACATTTGTGTTCATTTGTCTTTTAGGACGTATTTCCATCTACAATGATGTAAACTGCCGGACAGAAGGGAGTATACACCTGAAAATTGGATTTGGCCAAAACAGTTACAACCGTTATCAAACGTTACTGCGTTGAAAACTACAAAGCTAAGGTCCAAAACATTACAATGGCACCCGTATCAAAAACACCCCCATCGAGTTACCATGGTGTCGTATTTAACCACCTTCAAACATAGACGCATACTTTCTTTTGCCAGGTAGTTTATTTTAATCCGTGTGGACGTAGTTTCATTTCATACCAAGCATCCCCTGCCAGAATATGGCCACACGGAACAGTGTGGCCGTCCGAACTATCTTAGTCGCTTCTTGTGACCCCAAGAGGAGTAACCAAGGATGAGTTTCATTTTGTATCCATGAGTAGATTCGAACCCGGAATTCGTTCGTTAAGAGCGAAGACACTAACTACTTGAGAGCGCCTATAGTCACCGAGAACATTATGGGCTATTCAGAACATTAAAATTCGTCTAACAAAACAAAAACGCAAACTCGTAATGTCGAAATAATGTTTATGCCAAGTTCAAAATTATCCTAAATGTTGATATTAAACCCTTTCATAGCTGCCGTTACCTCCAAATTCCAAGGTTTTTCTAACTTGGAGAAAAAGATAGAGACGCTCCATTGTAATTCAACAACTAAACAGACAGAGGCATAGCTGTGTCGTTGATCATGGGGTTTGGTGAACTGTATACTTTCTAAATTTGTTTTTGTGTATATGTGGTGTCATTTGAAGAATGTGGCAGGTATCATATTGATTGATACTCCTTCAGTCTGTATAAGCATTCTTCCAGCGTGTGGCGGGGGCGTCGTACATCGCCCTCAGCTAACACTCATACACACATGGCGATGGGGTACGTATTAGCGCTGTTATTGTAGGAAAGTCGAACTCTTTACACACAAATATAGACTTCCGAATGGAAGTTCAGCGCTAATTGCACACGCATATAGTTAGGTTAAACCTAACGTTTTGAAATTAATTTTCAACCTTTAAGCTGTTGCATGAAAACAGTACAATATTACTGATATTTACTTAAAACAGTTAATAATGGGCGATGGGGCAGCGAAGGAATCACCCGAAGGCCTGGGTTTGAGTCTCTACTAGGTTTCAATGTGCCAAGCCAATTCTGTTGTCTTCAGCCTTGAAGCCCCCGTTATATCAAAGCAGCTGTTATACAATGCAATTTCAGCACATTATATAACATTTGTTAAATCTATATAACATATTAGCCCACATATATTTGTCATTGAAACCTCATTATCACTCGATGCCTGGGGACCCTGGAATATTTGTATGTGTCAAGTTGTGCGTAGTTCGAGACAAACGATGCCGATCGTGGGTTTGAATCTCGGCTCGCCCAGATGACGTTTCTGGGGTTATAGTACCATACCGTACTCGTGGGCGTCACCAACGTGGTAATTATATAACGTCAGAGCAGGAGAAGAACCAGTCTTCATTATCCGCCGAAACAGACTCAGTTTGGCGTAAATGGCAATAAAGATGTGAAAATGATATGAATGGACCACTGAAAATCAGTGATGACACCAGGTACTCGTGAGAAGGGAAGCATGTCCTGCCCAACCGGTAGCACCCGCCATTCACACAATTTGCATAAAAGCGTAAATGTTTGTTTCCTGACGCCACGGCGGCCTGTAAACAAACCAGACAATGAAGTAATCGATGGACCAGAAAATCCAGTGACACGATAGCGCATTTACTGATTTTGTGACGTCTTTTTGTCTCTTCTGAAGCTGGAACGCCCTGAAACGCAATTGTGTTACAAAAATTCAAAACGGCGTTCAACTAAATTAACTCACCCCAATTAAAAAAACATAAAAATTGCTTTTGACACTATCCCTCGGCCACCCTCACTCCAAGTTTAGCTTCCGCTGGGGGTATACGGTGCACAACTGAGTAATTCAAACAGCGTTCTTCCGGATATACAGTTTTCAACCAAGGTTCACGCAGTGAGAAACAAATGTATTATTTTAATCCTGACAAGTTGAGTAGCCGTACTTTACCAATATCACGTGACAAGTTGTATAATGTTAATGACGCCATTTTGACTCTGGCATCACGGTACGCTCATGGCATGCTGGGTAGAAGTGGTTTGTTTATTTACCACTGTTATGGTGGGGGGGGGGGGGGGGGGGGGGGGGTCAGAGTTGTAGCGGTCAGAAAATATTTTATTCTGACAAAGGACTTCATGAAAATACACACGATCGGGTAGAGAAAATATTTTGGTAATTAATCGCTTTATATATATTTTAGTGAGTTACAAATTTAACGTCGCATCGACATTATTTCATACAGCGACGATAACAAGTTGATATTATTACAATTGAGTCATAAATGTAAAGATTTATTTATAAACAAATTTTTCAAAGTATATATTTGTAGTGCCTAAGTGCTTGATACTTCTTGTTCCTGCAAGAATATATATCTACTTTATAGCACTTACCGTGTATTCTTGGAATGTTACAATTAGGATTCCATACGAAGTGATTTCCCGAGGTGGGGGACCAGGCAGGCGGGGGGGGGGGGGGGGGGGGGGGGGGGGTTTGTGAAGGAGGTTACGGGTTTGTGTGGGTGTGGATATGTGGGGATAGGAGGGTGGGGGGTTGTTTGTGTGGGTGTGGATATGTGGGGATAGGAGGGTGGGGGGTTGTTTGTGTGGGTGTGGATATGTTGGGATAGGAGGGTGGGGGGTTGTTTGTGTGGGTGTGGATATGTGGGGATAGGAGGGTGGGGGGTTGTTTGTGTGGGTGTGGATATGTGGGGATAGGAGGGTGGGGGGTTGTTTGTGTGGGTGTGGGTGGTCGGGAATATGGCTTCATGTAGGTTTGGTTCGAAGGGGCTTGTTGGGCTGGCCTTGTGGTGGTGACGTTATTGGTGATGTGGTGGTGGTGATTTGGTGGTGCTGATGTTGTGGTGGTGATTTGGTGGTGCTGATTTTGTGGTGGTGATGTGGTGGTGTGGTGAAGGGGATTGTGGTGATGTGGTGGTTGGGTAAGTGGTATTGTGGCGATGGTGATGTGGTGATGGATTAAGTGGTGATGTGGTGGTTGAGTTAGTGGTGATTTGGTAATGGGGTAGGTGGTGATGTGGTGATGGAGGTAGAGGTGGTGTTGTGGTGTGGTGGTGGAGTTAGTGGTGATGTGGTGGTGGGACTAGTGGTGATGTGGTGGGGGGGGGGGGTTAGTGGTGATGTGGTGATGGAGTGAGTGAGTATGGTTTTACGCCGCTTTTAGCAATATTCCAGCAATATCACGGCGGTGATGGAGGTAGAGGTGATGTTGTGGTGAGGTTAGTTGCGATGTGGTGGTGGGGTTAGTTGCGATGTGATGGTGAGGTTAGTGGGGATGTGGTGGTGGGGTAAGTGGTGATGTGGTAGTGGAGTTAGTGGTGACGTGGTGGTGGGGTTAGTTGTAATGTGGTTTTAGTGGTGATGTGGTGGTGGCGTTAGTGGTGACGCGGTGGTGGAGTTAGTGGTGATGTGGTGGTGGGGTTAGTGGTGATGTGGTGGTGGCGTTAGTGGTGATGTGGTGGTGGAGTTAGTGGTGATGTGGTGGTGGGGTGATGTGGTGGTGGAGTTAGTGGTAGTGTTGTTTTAGTGGTGATGTGGTGGTGGAATTAGTGGTGATGTGGTGTTGGGGTTAGTGGTGATGTGGTGGTGGGGTTAGTGGTAATGTGGTGGTGGGGTTAGTGGTAATGTGGTTTTAGTGGTGATGTGGTGGTGGGGTGAGTGGTGATGTGGTGGGGGGTTAGTGGTGAAGTGGTGCTAGGGTAAGTGGTGATGTTGTGGTGGAGCTAGTGGTGATGGGGTTAGTGGTGATGTGGCGGTGGTAATGTGGTGGTGGGGTTAGTGGTGATGTGGTAGTGGGGTTAGTGGTTACGTGGTGGTGGAGTTAGTGGTGATGTGGTGGTGGGGCTAGTGGTGATGTGGTGGTGGGGTTAATGGTGATGTGGTGGTGGTGGTGGGAATAGTGGTGATGTGGTGGTGGGGTTAGTCGTGATGTGGTGGTGGTGTGAGTGGTAGTGGGGTTACTGGTGATGTGATGTGGTGGTGGGGTGAGTGGTGATGTGGTGGTGGGGTGAGTGGTGGTGGAGTTACTGGTGGTGGGGTTACTGGTGATGTGGTGGTGGGGGGGGGGGGGGGGGGGGGGGGTATTTGTGATGTGGTGGTAATGTGGTTTTAGTGGTGATGTGGTGGTGGCGTTAGTGGTGACGCGGTGGTGGAGTTAGTGGTGATGTGGTGGGGGGTTAGTGGTAATGTGGTTTTAGTGGTGATGTGGTGGTGGCGTTAGTGGTGATGTGGTGGTGGAGTTGGTGGTGATGTGGTGGTGGGGTGATGTGGTGGTGGAGTTAGTGGTAGTGTTGTTTTAGTGGTGATGTGGTGGTGGAATTAGTGGTGATGTGGTGGTGGGGTTAGTGGTGATGTGGTGGTGGGGTGAGTGGTGGTGGGGTTACTGGTGATGTGATGTGGTGGTGGGGTGAGTGGTGATGTGGTGGTGGGGTGAGTGGTGGTGGAGTTACTGGTGGTGGGGTTACTGGTGATGTGGTGGGGGGTATTTGTGTGTAGGGGGGGGGGGGGGCTTTGTGGTGATGTGGTGGTGGAGATGGTGGTGATGTGGTGGTGGTGGAGTTAGCGGTGATGTGGTGGTGGGGTTAGTGGTGATGTGGTGGTGGGGTTAGTGGTGATGTGGTGGTGGGGTTAGTGGTGATGTGTAGATGGGGTTAGTGGTGATGTAGTGGTGGGGTGATGTGGTGGTGAGGTTAGTGCTGATGTGGTGGTGGAGTTAATGGTGATGTGGTGGTGGGGGGAGTGGTGGTGATGTGGTGGTGGAGTTAGTGGTGATGTGGTGCTAGGGTTAGAGTGTTTGGGAGGGCTGGGGTTAGAATGGAGAAGGTACGTCTCATACCACTAAATAACCACTGAGGTGTGAACCCCATTTATTTTGTTACCCACAGTTATAAGGTTAGAATATTGCTAAAAGGCGACAATAAACTCCTTTCTCACTTTGAGCGAAACACTAGCTGGTATACAGACTACTCGTTTTCATCCAATGTTATTTAATTGGTCTAACGTCTTACTTTGAAATAATCGAGCGCAATAAAATCAGCCATGTTTCAATGGGAAGGAATAGATATTACAAGTTCGCTGTACGTTTCCAAACTTTCTTCACTCTGCGATTCTCCCTCTGCCTCTCCCTCTGCCTCTCTCCTCTGCCTCTCTCCCCTGACCCTCTCCCTGGGCCGGCGCACGTGGCATCCAGACCCGGTGCCCCACCGGCCTCCAAGTCGGCTTTCAACAACCTGTTTGTTGACAAAAGCAGATTGTATTCGCTGTGCAATGAATTAGCACCATAGCTGGACTCTGCGTCTAATTTGTCCAATATTATGATATAAACACAATCTGTTCCCGGTGGATGTTGACGAAATGAGACTTCGTACTAAAGATGTCTGCCACAGAATAATATATTCCTTGAGCAGCGAGCATCATCTGTCGGGGATTGGGTAACGTGATTTCTTCAAGGTAAATTGTTATTTCAACGTGTAGATTTAAACAGAAGCGTTACTTGTGCATGCCGAATTGTTTTAACTGGTCGAATGAGTGAGTGAGTTGGGTTTAACGCCCTTTGAAAAGTAGTTCGGTAATATCACGGCGTGTCAGCTTAATGTGGGAGGAAAGCCCGAAGTGATGCAGGTCTCAGACGTTTCCTACTTTTGTGAAACCCACGAGCACGGGTATGGTGCTGACAAACCTAGAAACATAACCGGGGCGAATCCGGATATTATCTGGTCACTTATCTGGCACTTATATATGAGAACACTCGCTTATGTGAGAACAGCCGCCTGTATAATTAACTCAGTTAAAGCAAACCCGCTTAAACTATAAAATCAGGTATATCAAACCTGCTTATATAATAAACTCAGTTGTATCAAACCTGCTTATATAATAAACTCAGTTGTATCAAACCCGCTTATAAAATAAACTCAGTTGTATCTAATCCGCTTATGTAATAACCTCGGTTATATCAAACCCGTTTATATGATAAACTGTCATCTCAAACCCGCATATATGAAAAACTCAGTTATATCAAACCCGCTTATATAATAAACTCAGTTGTATCAAACCCGCTTATATGATAAACTCAGGTATATCAAACCCGCTTATTTAATAAACTCAGTTATATCAAACCCGCTTATGTAATAAACTCGGTTATATCAAACCTGCTTATGTACTAAACACGGTTATATCAAACCTGCTTATGTAATAAACTCATTTACCTCAAACCCGTTTATGTGATAAACTCAAATACCTCACACCAACTTGTGTGATAACACTGCTATCTCAATAACCAGTTAATATGATAAAGTCGGTTATGTCACACCCACCTGTATGATAACACTGTTATCTCAAACCGGCGGATATGACGCACACGGTTTAAACTCGGAGCGACCACCTCAACAACTGGGCCAGCCCGCCGCCCGGTGCCTATATTAGCGATACCCCGAAATGTGTATTTAAATACAACCCGCTGTTCGTTCCAACAAATATTATCACACGAACGTTTTCTCACAGATTCCTCGGAACAGAATCATATTTATCTCATTATCAGGCGTGACCCTGTCCTAGCCCGACCCGCAGTTGATAACGCTGGCTTTGTTTATTTCACATCAATAAAATTCTCTCAGATCTTCCATTTGCTGGTCGTCTAGGTTACCAGGAGTTACAGTACTACGCGGAATTGCGTACAAGTGTGGTACTACTTTTTCATATGGTTGTAATACTCCGCATAATGATGTTTACCTATTTTTCGTTTAAATATAGCAATTAGGATCAGGCGTAGCTCACCCAAGGACTGTGACCATACGCCTAATCTACCTTCTTACAACAAATATTCCAATAAATGTATTTTCTTTCCTATACACTGTATATTCAGTGCGCACGTTGCCCTCGTGGAATATGAAATGAAAATAGGATACGCCCACCGTTTAGTTTTATTTGGATTTAAGAATTACCAAATGTTATACTTTGGTGTAAAATTACTTTAAAAAACTTAATCGTCTTTTGTTACGACCCAAACGGGTCCAAGGTCTCAAGTACGTAAGCACAATGATGAATTTCTGTGATGTTGGGGTTATTTCTCAGAATGGCGAAAGCAGTGGTAAATATATCATCCGACGTTTATAACACAATCTCTCCAAAAGTCAAGAGGTCGTGTTTTTGATGAAACGCGGAAGTCATTTTCAATAGATTGCTTGTTGATGGGAACAGTCTGTATAAAACACAAGCTCCTCTCACGATTTGCGTCTGCTCATGTGTAGACATAGGTAAAGAGTTGCGAATGACCGTTCCTGAGTCGATCTTCAGTCTGTGAGGAGAGATCACCGCTGTAGGTCTCGGGCACTGCGGTAGATCGCGAGAAGAGCTCGTTCCGTGAAAGGGTGTACTTAATTGTCTCCTCCACCTTCCATAGTCCGTCTCGCCGTAAAGGTTATTTAATGGCGAAACGACTTATTTGCTTTGAAACAACACTGTAAAGAAACTACATCGACTGTTTGGCGCTTCGTAACCAGCTTTGCCACTTGATAAAATGTCAGCCGACGACATGTGACGCGGTGAGACGGTGTGACGTCACTAAGGCCACATTGTTTTTAAATCCGAGAATGCTTGAAATGTTTCTGTCAGCATTTTTTATACTGCCCGACTTATATCATTCTCGTTTGAAGAGTGTCCAAAAGTGTAAAAATGCGGAATATTATGCTCTTGGTTTGTTCTGATCTGAAAATACGAACGAAGACAAGTTACAGCAGCCATCAAATGTGCTGTTTCCGAAGAAGCAACGCTTAACACCAATGTTGTTAAAAAGCAATCCCCTCAAGATGTTTTTTTACTGTTAATGAGTGTGTGATAGCTAAGGCAAAGTTTAAGTTTAGGATAGATGCCCTGAAAACATTTCGGCTCCTTTTAACGCCGTGACCACGAAATTGTGCGATCTGATATGAAGGCATTGCGGGGCTGATGGAACATATTCGGCTCAGCGCCTCTATCCTGACATAATCCTAAGCTGTGATTGTTTCCTTTCAAAGGAGTGAGTGAGTGAGTTTAACGCCACCTTGTACAGTATTTCAGTTACATCGCGGAATATCATGGGTGCGGCTCTTAGACCTTTACCACTTTGGTTCAACCAACGAGCGCGGGATTGGTGCTGGCAATCTAGAAACACAATGAGGGCGATCCGAGATTCGAACCCACGATCTTAGATTCCGGCACACGAAAGGGACGCAACTCACAGTGAACTGATACGCCTTAGAGGCCTGGCATGGACATGATTACATACTATGGGCTGCCGTGAATGGTTGCCGTTTTAACAATATTCCCTCAATATCACGACAGGGGACACCGGAAGTAGACTTCATGCTGTACCCGTGTAGAAAATCGAACCCGGTCTTCGGCGTGTCGTGAGATTTAGCTTCATTCTCATCATACGTTGACAGTGATTATGGTGATGACATTGGGTTTATTTTGTTGATGGTTTTCGATCAATCTGTTACCGTTATCATGGGTATTTTTCAACCATTGCCTTCTGTTTTAGGAAATACGAACGCGACCCCCGCTTGACCCCAAAGGCAGCTGGTTAGAATTCGTCCGCCATTCAGACAGGATAAACAATAGGAAAATGTCAAAGAATAAACGGAAGAAAAAAAGAAAAACATTGGTAAGAAAGACAAGCCAAGGCTCCCTTTTGCGTTCCTCTGAGCCGAAGGCCCAAGTGAGTGTGTCCGGCGACAATTCTTTTTCTCTCAACTTTCTTAATTCTTTGTTACTGGGAAACAAGCGAAACTAAACTAGCATGTCCTGTGTCACATTACTCACACACACACACACACACACACACACCACTGCATCACCCTGATTGCGTCACTCCCCCTTGTAGGCAAAATCTCTGGTAGCGTATTCTTACCATTGGCAACATTGCCTAAGCCCTATGTTGATCTTGTCCGCTAATCGTGGTGATATTGTCGCTCATGTCGATATATTGCCACCCGTGAAGATCCGGGGAAGAATAACTCTTCAGCAACCCATGCTTGTCGTAAAAGGCGACTAACGGGATCGGGTGGTCAGACTCGCTGACTTGGATGATGCATGTCATCGATCTCATTTGAGGGGAACGATGCTCATGGTGTCAATCACTGGATTGTCTGGTCCAGACCTGATTATTTACAGACCGCCGTCATATAGCTGGAATATTGCTGAGTGCGGCGTTAAACAACAAACAAACAAATATATTTCCCCTGATCATGTTGATATTGCCCCTACCCATGTTGATATTGTCCCTGCCCATGTTGATATTGCCCCTCATCATGTTAATATTGTCCCTACCCATGTTGATATTGTCCTTGCCCATGTTGATATTGTCCCCACCCATGGTAATATTGTCCCTAATGATGATATATTGTCACTAATCATGTTGATATTGTCCCTACCCATATTGATATTGTGCCTGCCCATGTTGATAGTGTCCCTGCCCATGTTGATATTGTCCCTGTCCATGTTGATATTGATCCTACAAATGTTGATATTGTCCCTACCCATGATGATGTTGTCTGCTTATCGTGGTGATATTGTCCCTCATTACGATATATTGTCCTTAATCATGTTAATATTGTCCCTGTCTATTTTGATATTGTCCCTAATCGTTGTGATATTGTCCCTAATCACGTTAATATTGCCCCTACCAATATTGATGTTGTCCCTAATTATGTTGATTTTCTCCCTGCCCATGTTCATATTGTCCCTAATCATGTTGATATTGTCCCTCATGACGATATATTGCCACCCGTGAAGATCCGGGGAAGAATAAGGCTTGTCGTAAAAGGCGACTAACGGGTTCGGGTGGTCAGACTCGCTGACTTGGTTGATGCATGTCATCGATCCCAATTGCGTGAAACGATGCTCATGGTGTCAATTACTGGATTGTCTGGTCCAGACTCGATTATTTACAGACCGCCGTCAACAAACAACAAAGAAACAAACAGACAAACATCACGGTGGGCCGGGAGAGCTTCGAATTTTTTGACCTGATTATTTACAGACCGCTGTCATATAGCTGGAATATTGCTGAGTGCGGCGTTAAACAACAAACAAATATATTGCCCCTAATCATGTTGATATTGCCCCTACCCATGTTGATATTGTCCTTGCCCATGTTGATATTGTCCCTACCAATGGTGAAATTGTCCCTAATGATGATATATTGTCACTAATCATGTTGATATTGTCCCTACCCATATTGATATTGTCCCTGCCCATGTTGATCTTGTCCCTGCCCATGTTGATATTGTCCCTGCCCATGTTGATAGTGTCCCTGTCCATGTTGATATTGTCCCTGCCCATGTTGATAGTGTCCCTGCCCATGTTGATATTGTCCCTGCCCATGTTGATATTGTCCCTACCCATGGTGATATTGCCCCTACCCATGTTGATATTGTCCCTGCCTATGTTGATAGTGTCACTGCCCATGTTGATATTGTCCCTCATCATGTTGATATTGTACCTGCGCCTGCTCATATTGTCCCTAAACATGGTGATATCACTTTGTTGACATTAATTAGCAGACAATAGTATGCATTAAAGGGTCAACCCCACCCACCACCCACTCCAGAACCAGTACACAACCACCCCAACCCAACTCGTCCACACACACCCACACACACACACTCCTGAACCAGTAGACAACCACCCACCCGACACCAAACACACACACACACACATAACTCAGCTGAATTTATTTCACAAACATTCAAGTTTTCAAGCTAATCTTTCGTGTCGACTTAAAATATTATACTACTGTAAAATACTTTCGTTTACCTCACTGACAATGTCAGGTAGTTTCTGATTACGTGATACACCTGTGTGTCATCCCCGTGTTTCTTCCAGCACGGCCCCATAGGTCCCCCCGGCCCGCCTGGCCCCCAGGGTCCCGCAGGTCCCCCCGGGGCGGTCATCACCAAGGAGGAGATGCTGGCAGAGTTCAGAACAATGGTGAAAGGTGAGTAGTGTTACAGGGACACCTCGCTAATATAGACGATGTCCTTTTCAGTGGAAAAGTCCTGATCTACCAAGTTATGGAATATTTAACCGGTTTGAATTGCGAGTACCGAGTTATGGTGGTTATGTTCATGTGGACGCAATGACTAGAAATAACAGTCCATATAAACAGAGTTTCGCTGTATTTGAAATGATTGTGTACAATCATTGGATAGCTGTATGTGATCCTTAAGTTAGTGAGTGAGTTTAGTTTAACGCCGCTTTGAACATGATTTCAGTTACTAGTATATCACGGCGGGAGTACATGGTAGGACTAACGCCCGAAGTGGTGCAGGTCTCAGACGTTGACCACTTTGGCGATATACCCGCGCGTGAGTATGGTGCTGTTAAACCTAGAAACATAAACAGGGCGATTCTTGGATTCGAACCCATGACCTATGGTTTCTGGCATGCCTAGGGACACGTGTCCGGTAAAATGACCATCTTTACCAATGTGTTGTTAAGCCAATACCCAACCTGACAGTTTAGATCGAAGTTTTCAAAGTCATTGTCGGTATTTTCCCTTCATAATGTCACCGTAACACAAAGGCAGACAAAAGTGTGATCACATAAGTTGGTGAACACCAATCATAACGCAAAGATGGACTGTATGTCATCAAAGATTCGTATACGACACACCAAACACTTGCCAAGACCGGTAGCTTGATGCCGTTTTAATGCCAATGGGGTCTCATTTTCCTCTCTCTTTGGTACATTATTATTCCTAAATGGAGAATAAACTTACCCACATATTGCTAAAATCATTATTTAATATGAAACAGCCCATTTAAACGTCAACAAAAGGTACAACATAACTTGCAAACAAAAATACAACAGTTTTGAATGATGTTCTTTAAAAATATAACAAATATCAATAACAATGTGATAAATATTGACAAAAGTGTTTTGAGGTATATTTTTAACTGTGTTTGAAACAAAAAGAGGGAAACAGACAAAACTCGTTCGTTTCGTCCGCTGGAGACCTTCCTCATTTTGTCTTCAACAAAAGTGTGACGTCATATCACATCAATGGCCACTGTTACAACGGCAACCAGCTGTGTTTGCAGATCACGGCTTGTCCCCTCTGCCGATATCGCTTTGATAACATAGTACCTGTTTATGTCTTTCTTAATTGCCATCGACCTGCGAAGGATTACAAACTGTAAAGACGCCGATATACCAATATTTGCCAACGACTGTTACAGTATTTGCTGTGATTGTTGCGGAAGTGTACCCCTTGTGGTGCCTAGACAGGCAAACTAATGGTCGCACATATGTCTTAACCCTCCTCCTACTGACAAGAGGTCCACAGTCCACTTGAACGATTCATTCGTAGACAATTCCATCCAAAGGACCAGTTCAGAAGTCCACCAATAATGGTTTGTCGTTCTGCATACCGCTAAAATGTTTGTTTTGCACACGACTCGTTTCTGGTAACTACAATATTTGATCTCGGATTTAAGTCCGGAAACGGAGTGTTTCAATGGTCAGTGGTTGTTTAGTCGGTAAGGTCTTGGAAACAAAACAACGTGACCGGACACTTGACGTTTGTATGGTGACGCTGACCTTACGTCATGTTGTCCCCAACGATGTAAGTAGAGTGGTCAATACTATATCTTACCGCTCCATATTTCTCATAAGAGTCGGGACCGCCTCCGTGGTCTAGTAGTAGAGCGTCCCCCGGAGAGCGGAAGGTCCGGGGCTCGATCCCCGACCGCGTCATACCACAAGACGTTAAAAGAAGGTACTTGTTGTTACCCTGTCTGGCGCTCGGCATTAAGGGGCTAAAACAAGGACTGGTCGGCTCGGAGTCAGTATACTGTGTCTGAGTGGGGTATTCATGTTAAACTGCGGCATGGTATATCAGTGAGCTAGCACTATTAATCGGCATCAGTCCGACTAGTACAAGCAGCCACACACACACGTACATGCACGTCGCTATATAAGTGCAATATTGCGTCCAATAATCGTGTTTACTTAACCAGCAACTTGGCCACTGAGCCTCAGCCACAATAGTATTATGAGGAGGAATGTTTGAGGTCTTGAGATGGACAAGAGCCGTACAAAGGTCGATGTTCCTCGAATGATCGATTCGTTGTGGAGCAAACAATTCTAAACATTAAACCATTTTTATAAACGATTAAACTGCACGACTCCTCGAAAAATATCTTTCGCGTTTTTCGCGTTAATCCGTGTTAACTTTGGTCCCCGGAACATATGATTGTCGTAAGAGGCGACTGGATGTATCGGGTGGTCAGGCTCGGTGACTTAATTGATTGCGCGTAATCGGACATTTTCCAGGTGGCAGGGATCGTTGCCCATTTTATTTTTTGTTTGTTTGTTTGTTGTTGTTTAACGTCGCACTCAGCAATATTCCAGCTATATGACGGCGGTCTGTAAATAATCGAGTCTGGATCAGGTAATCAAGTGATTGACATCATGAGCATCGATCCCCACAATTGGGATACGATTTGATGCATCAACCAATATCCGCGAGCCTCACCACCCGATCCCGTTTGACGCCCCTTACGACAAGAATAGTCGCCTGTTACAGCAAGCATGGGTTGCTGAAGACATATTCTACCCCGGATCCTCACGAGGGGAGGCTAGCATGGGTTGCTGAAGACCTTTTCTACCCCGGATCTTCACATTTATCCATCACTGAATTGTCTGGCCGAGACTTGTTTACACACAGTCGTACATCTGGAACACTGCTGAATGCGGCGTTCAACAACAATTAAAATAATCATTGTGTTGTAAAAATTATTCAAATGAAAAAAGTTTCAGTTGAAATATTATATTTGCACATACTGGATACTTTTGGATTTTGATCTGAGCCAGTCAAATGAAAACACAAAGAACACAATCTCCTGGAGATCAGATATTTTACTCCCGAGAAGAGTCTGTATCCCTAAAGATCTGAGAACATCGCCATATTAGGTCGCGCCAGGTGAAACCTGAGCGAACTTTGACCTCCCAATGTCAGTTTTCAAAAAACCGCCGCGAATCAAAATATCGATCTCTGCCAAGAAAACCGACACAGAATACAATATGCCCGCCAAAGAAACACGTTTGGGTATAGATGTCATGTTGTTCACAAACGACAATTATATAGAATATGCACATCTAAATTATAGCGCGGCATTATATTTTCGTGCTCAGATTTCCTCGATTATATTGGTTTCGCGAGTGGTCCTCCTGATTCGACCGCCGATGGAGGTGTGCTAAGATCTTGACCTGGGGATAGAGGTATCGTATCGGACTAAAATATACACAAAGAAAAATGTTAAGCACACCCTAATATATTTGATTATTGTTTGGTCCCAATATTTATAACAGTCATGAAATTTCGAGAGATGATGTAATCAGTCATGCGCGACGAAAGCTCACGTGCCATGCATGGTATGCCCGTGCACAAGCGGCAGTGTGATAGCCCAGTTGTTAAAGCCTTCGCTCGCCACACCGAAAACTGTTCGATTCTCCACATAGTTACGAAGTAAAGCCCGCTCAAGGTGTCCCCCGCTATGTCATAGGTGGGGCGGTCGGGTAGCCTTGTGGTTAAAGCGTTCGCTCGTCACGCCGAAGACCCGGCTTAGATCCTTGACATGGGTACAATTTGTGAAGCCCATTTCTGGTGTCCCCAGCCGTGATATTGCCGGAATATTGTTAAAAGCGGCGAAAAACCATACTCACTCACACACTATATCATACCCGAATAAAATGAATGAGTGGCGTTAAATCATTCATTCAATCACTCACTCACTCACTCACTCACTCAAGCCAGTGAGGGCTGGCCGTTGTGGATGTAAATTCGAACCCTCTATAATGATATTACCCGTTGCGAACAGCCCCGGTATCCATGAGGATACTGGCACACGACAGCACAGACTCCTCCTCCGGGCACGCCGGATACTCCAAGGTACTCTCCATCACGTGGCGTTTCTTGTTTGTAATATTTGCATATTTCTACTTTCTCGTGCTTATAAGATAATGATGTTCATGTTTACAGAGGCTGCGGAAAAGAGAGCAGAAGAATTATTAACAGAGAGAGTAAGTATTTCACGGTCAATCCTCGTTGTAAGGAGGAAATGGGATGCCACAAAAGTGGGTGGACAAGCAAGGGCGTTATATAGAGGGCAGTTAGTAAATCAATGAAACATCCACTGTTGATGTCATAGTAACTTATTTAATCACCATTCTGAAAATATGTTGGACTGTTCAAAAGTCATTTACTTCGCCACGAAGGTACATTTGTAACCAACAAAACCATTGAGAAACACATAAATTCCCGAGGATTTTTCTCTCCGAAACTGTTCCCATTCTATACCTACTTTGCGCGTCACCGCCGCCATTCCACGTGCTTTCTGTGTGGAACACGCGCCATGATAACCTTCTTAAAGGGTCACGTGAAATGTCGGCCGTAATCACGCTATGGCTGACAGTGCGAGAGTACCCGAGAACTCCAAAGACGTTTTCTGGTTAATTAATATCTCGAAAAGCATTTTCTACATGCATCCACTGATGTAAGTTTTCGGAGCCAATTTATTGCAACCACCGAGGTGGTGCCAGATTCGTTGATGAAGGAGCGAGATTAGTTGCCGTATTCACTCTAGTTACCGTAGTCACTATAGTTCTTGTAGTCACTGTAGTTGACCTAGTCACTCTAGTCACTGTAGTTGTCGTAGTCACTCTAGTCACTGTAGTTGTCGTAGTCACTGTAGTTGTCGTAGTCACTCTAGTTACCGTAGTCACTGCAGTTGTCGTACTCACTCTAGTTACCGTAGTCACTATAGTTCTTGTAGTCACTGCAGTTGACCTAGTCACTCTAGTCACTATAGTTGTCGTAGTCACTCTAGTCACTGTAGTTGTCGTAGTCACTCTAGTTACCGTAGTCACTATAGTTCTTGTAGTCACTGCAGTTGACCTAGTCACTCTAGTCACTATAGTTGTCGTAGTCACTCTAGTCACTGTAGTTGTCGTAGTCACTCTAGTTACAGTAGTCACTGCAGTTGTCGTAGTCACTCTAGTCCACGTAGTCACTGCAGTTGCCGTAGTCACTCTAGTTGCCGTATTCACTCTAGTTACCGTAGTCAGTTTAGTTGAGGTCGTCGCTCAAGTTACCGTAGTCACTCTAGTTGTCGTAGTCGCTTTAGTTACCGTAGTCAGTTTAGTTGAGGTCGTCGCTCTGATTGCCGTAGTCACTCTAGTTGCCATAATCACTCTAGTTACCGTAGTCAGTTTAGTTGAGGTCGTCGCTCTGATTGCCGTAGTCACTCTAGTTGCCATAATCACTCTAGTTACCGTAGTCAGTTTAGTTGAGGTCGTCGCTCTAGTTGCCGTAGTCACTCTAGTTGCCGTAGTCACTTTAGTTGCCGTAGTCACTCTAGTTACCGTAGTCAGTTTAGTTGAGGTCGTCGCTCTAGTTGCCGTAGTCACTCTAGTTGCCGTAGTCTCTCCTGCAGTATTCAGTCTAGTCACCGTAGTCAGTTTAGTTGCCGCGTTACATTTGGAAATATTCTCCACATGGCGAACATAAAACTTTTTGAAAGCTTAGATAAGCCTTGAATGTCGTAACCCTGATAAGGCACACTATTGATGCATCAGGAATTCTGCACATGGGAGATTACCGAAGTAGATACAGTAACAATCTTAGCATTTATCTTTGACATACGAAATACAAAAATATCAGTCTGAAAACCCGCACTGGTGGAAAGTCATGAAACGGCACGTCGTGTTTACGACCCTTGAAGCCAAGGCCGCCTCACTAATTACAACTGGTTTGATGTAGTGTCATATGCTAATACCCAATCCCCTATCGGCCAACCCTGCTGTATAGGGAGTGACTCGGGCGGGCAATATTCACAACCATAACTCCAGCGAGAGGTAACCCTGGTATCATATAATCAATCAAAGTCCCCCCCCCCCGAACAAAGATATCGAACGTTGTCTAATTATCGATCGGTGCTTATCCGCTCTTTGGGACATGGGGTTGCCTCAAGAACAAGCATGGACCAAATTAACACGCTTTTCATATTTCTTATCATAAGGCCTATGAATGCCACGGCTTTGATCAAAGAGTCATAAAGATCTCAGTTGCAGGGATGAGGTGATGGAATGACCAGCATCCTAGAATGGCTGTGTTCAAATTGGCGCCAAACTGTCGCCAATGTTTTGGCGCTCATATTGGGATGCCTATATATGCAAATGTATCCACAGATGTGTCGGCGACATGAAACACGGGGATTTAACACTTGTTAATTATGGGTTATTAAGACGAGAGATTGTTGTCTTAGTAATTGTGTAATAAAGCGATTATCGCTTCTTGTTCTCAACGCACAACTTGCAGATAAAACTTTATCATGGAGCTCGAGGCAAACATGAAACAGAAGGGATTCTTGAACGAGATGGACTGTAACTATTTCTTTCATTTACGAAACAATACGCAAACTACAATACGGGACTCAACCCCAAAAAGTACGAGAATGCGTACTTTACTGAGAAAGTGTTATCCAAAATATAACATTTGTTACATTTGACCACTTTCTAAATGGCATTGTATGTTAATAGTAAACACTGTGTTTCATAAAGGGATGATAAGTTTCATAAAGGGATGCTAAGTTTCATAAAGGGATGAAAGGTTTCCTAAAGGGATGATATGTCTCATTAAGGGTAGATGTCTTTCATTAAGAGATGGACCGCCGTCGTGGTCAAGTGGTAGACATTAAATATGGTACTTGTTGTTACCCTGCAGGGCGCTCGGCATTAAGGGGCTAAACAAGGACTTTCGGCTCGGAGTCAGCATACTGTGTTTGAGTGGGGTATTCATGTTACACTGCAGCATGATATCTGGGTGGGCTAGCACTATAAATCGGCATCAGCCCGGATTAGTACAAGCACACACACACACACACACACACACACACACACACACACGCGCGCTCTATCCACTACACCACGGAGGCAGTCCGGGCAGACACTCTACCCACTAACCAACGCAGGAGTTTTTCGCGCAGACACTCTACAATACTCCAATATTCATAAAACATAACTGAGCTGTTGTGCACTGACTTTAGGGGGGCGTGAGTGAGTGAATAGGTTGTAAGACGTCTTCAGCAATATTCCAACAACATCAGGGGGTACGGGTGCCTAGTGCAGAGTTGCGTCCCTTGAGCACGACAGAAACCTATGAATGTGGGTTCGAATCCCGGTTCGCCCCGATTATGTTTCTAGGTTTGTCAGCACCATACCCGTGTTCGTGGGTTTCACCGAAGTGGTAAACGTCTAAGACCTGCATCACTTGGGGCTTTCCTCCCACATAAAGCTGACACGCCGTGATATGACTGGAATACTGTTAAAAGCGGCGTTAAACACAGCTCTCACTAACTCTAACAACATCACAATATTAGACAGGAGAGAAATGTAAATTGTAGCTGATCGTATGCATCTGTCTTGATTCTCTGGTATATGTTAAACATTGACGTTCAGTGAAACCATCACATTGTTTTGTTTGTTGCAGTGCGAAGCCTGCAGTTCCCTCCTGAACGGAAGTTACGTATTACCACCGGAAGTGGATGAGGTGCTGCTCGTACCACGGGTCACAGTGGCATTCCACATGCGCCTGCGCAGTAACATCATCGTTGCTCGGAGGACTTTTATGGAGCTGAAAAATTTTCACCAGGTGACTCTTTCTTATCTAGATTCTAGAAAATGTCCATGGCCAAAATTGTCTTAAGGATGGGCTAGAGGTGGGGTAACCTCGTGGCTAAGGCGTTCCCCCGTCACGAACGGGTTTGATTCCCCAAATGGGAACAATGTGTACAGTCCGTTTCTGGTTATGTTTTGTGAATGCAGGAAATTACCTCACGAGACCAGTTGGTGAGTATATAATACAGGTGATGCCTAACTTATCCCAATAAGTGGTCGGAGGATCACAGGTGTTTGTCCAAGACAAATATCAAAGATCTTTGTTTCATTTACAGCCAGCTTACGATTGATTTGAGTTATACATTATAAAAAATTGTAAGGTTTGATCCCCTCCCAGGGTCCGAAATGGGGGAGCGAAGTAATTCAAGTGTTGGTTCGTCACACCGAAAGCCCGGGTTTCATTCCCCACATGGTTGCAACAAGTGCATCCCAGCTCTGGAGTCTTTCCTGTGAAGTCGCTGTACTATTTCTAAAGGTGCCGTCAAACCTTATCACTCACTCACTCACCAGGGCTTCGATTCTTCAAATGGACTAAATGTGTGAAGCCCGTGCTTAGTGTTACGTCATCATACTACCGTCGTATCATATTCCACTGGCCACATGACAAGACTTGCATCTTAACAATACACCCATTTCAACAGTAAATAATAATAATATCAAAATAAATATTATTATTAATGATAATAATTATAAATAAAATAGTTCCTGTGACACCAATATTGTAGTGGATTTTTCAAACAAGTAAAGTTTGGTTTTCAATATTGTAGTACATATGTGGATTCAAGGTCACAAAAACGCACAGAAAAGCATGCATTCCATGCAAAAGTTGACTTTTATGCAAGCCCCATGCATTTCACTACCCAAGAATGGATATAAAAACATGTGCGTTAACGGGATTCCATATGCATTGTTTAGCATCGTGCTGACAACAACACCAAGAAAAACAACAAAATTACGCAATTATTCAACATTACGAAATGCCACGCCCGTCCGAAAATGAGCGTCTGCGAGCCATTGTTGTGCTTGAAGCAGGATCGAGTCAACGTGATGTTGCAAGACAATTTAACGTCCACAGAAACACCATTTGGTGTTTAAGGCAACGTTGGCAACAGACGAATGCAGTCAGAGACCATCCTCGAAGTGGCAGGCGACGCGTAACCAATATTTGACAACTGGATTCGAACAACACACCTACGAAATCGATCCAGCCAGCAACAGTCACCGCAAGAAGTATACCTAGCCTTCGACGAATATCTTCACAAACCGTACGTCGTCGCCTCAGATGCGCCAGAAGACCCACCAGACGTACCATTTGGGCAGGAAACCACCGTCAAGCACGCCTACAGTGGTGCAGACAGCGTCTACGCTGGACGGCCATGCAGTGGGGACAAGTTCTACTCTCTGACGAGTCTCGTTTTCACCTCATCTACAGCGATGGACGGATTCGAGTGTACTGACGTCGAGGTGAACGTTACGTCAATCATTGTGTTATGGAAGAAGATCGGTTCGGGGGCGGCAGCGTAAGGTATGGGGTGGGATTACAGCAAGACAGAGGACCCTTTCATAGTGGTAGAGGGAAATCTCAATGGACAGCGCTACCGCGACGAGATTATCGGCCCTGTTGGTCTACCGTTTTTGCGTCGTCATGGCCCAGGTATTACCTTTCAACATGACAACGCCCGTCCTCATATTGCTCGACTTGTTCAGGATTCTTTTCAACAAAACAACGTGAATGTCATCCCCTGGCCAGCTCGCTCCCCTGATCTCTCACCAATCGAGCACATGTGGGATGAGATGGATCGGCGCCTTCGACGTCAACCACGTGTTCCACAGACACTCCAGGAACTTCGAAACATGCTCCAGCAGATATGGACAAATTTCCCACAGGACTTTGTGCGACGCCTGGCCCATTCCATGAGACGAAGATGTGTTGCTTGCATCGCAACCAGAGGTGGACACACACGTTATTGATTTGTAAATTGACATTTTGACATGTTCATGGTTTTCTTATGAAATCATGCATTTTCTGAAGTCAGTATGGCAAATTAAACCATTTGAACACTTACAGGAGTCTTTTGGGGCGGTCGGGTAGCCTAGTGGTTAAAGCGTTCGCTCGTCACGCCAGAGACCCGGGTTCGATTCCCGACATGGGTACATTGTGTGAAGCCCATTTCTGGTGTCCCCCGCCGTGATATTGCTGGGATATTGCTAAAAGCGGCGTAAACTCACTCACTCACTCACTCACTCACTCACTACAGGAGTCTTTTATCTGTTGCAAACCGAATTTGTTTCAGATTTAGTAAAAAAACATAACTTTGCTTTAAATTTTATCCAATGTCACAGGAACTTTTGTTCAGTAAATATAATTGGATAGAGTGTCTACGTCAAAAGCGCTTTGCTTCTTGTAATTCACTTGAATTTGGCGCTTCGAGAACTTCCCCTGATTCCTACGCGGCGCCGGTGTATGTGCCAGCAGCGAGACTGCTTTTCACAACGTCTGTGGTCTTGGTTTAAATTCACTGTCAGTATTAAAAGAAAATAAAGGCACAACGATTTGACAATAAAGTTTATGTCGTTGAGAGTTCACACTTTCCTCGTGTTCAGTGCAGTGCATTAAGTGTTTGCTCTTGTTGATAAATATAGTTCTCAAACGAAGTAGAAACTTTCAGAAATTAAGTCAGTGGCGCCATACTTGTTTGCAAAACTGGAACAATCGTTGTAAAAGTAGATTATTTTGGCATTGCCATGCTACACTGTGTATTTGTAAAGCATGTGAGTGCGGTCGAGTTGCCACACTGTTAATCGGAACATCTCGCCTCTGTGACACGAATCGCACACTGACGAAGATTTACAACCTTAAGTGTCTATAAAATCCAGTCCAATCTGCTGGTTCACGATCTGCGCGTGTCTACAGCTACTTCCGCTCAGGATCGGTAGCACGTGACGCGCGACGGTTGTGTCAAATGGTGATCCGGACCTCTGGGAACGGATCAGGATTGGATCGACAACTTTGGTGAAGCGTACTTTTAGAAGCGCTATCCATTTTAGCGATGTCTGCGTTAGTTTGCAAATAATCACTCCGCCTGAAGCTTAGCAGGTTTCTCTTCTCAATCGTAACAGATCAACAACTGCGCCAGATACATGGATTACACAGAGGGCTTATAAATCAGGCAGCAGTAGCCCCTCTCCACATAGCCCTTGAACATGTACCAGCCACGAGGGCTGTCGGATGTGGAGGGCCCAATAAAACACTGGTAATTCACACATGGGGGTGATAAGAGCCATGGCTAGCGGAGAGTTTGATAGAACTATCCTTGTGCCCGAGGCAACCCTTCTCAACTTGATACCAACGTTGGCCTTTGAAATGTTGATGTAATACATAAACAAATCTAATGCGGATGTTGGAGAAATCACTGGATTGATTAACGACAAAATAATAGTTTAAGCACCATTTTGCAATGTATGACTGTCAATTTAGACAAAGGGCGGTAGATGGTTGATGAACATATCGACAGACAGTTGCCATGGAACCACGATGCATGGACACGTCAACAATCGAGTGAATGAATATGTGAGTGAATGTGTAATTGAACCACGTGATTTACCTGCATCATTGTCTGAGACACTAGACCAAAGCACGGGGTGAATGATTGATTGAGGGGGCTGTGAATGAATGATTGAGGGGGTTGTAAATGAATGATTGAGGGGGCTGTGAATGATTGATTAAGGGGGTTGTGAATGAGTGATTGAGGGGGTTGTGAATGATTGATTGAGGGGGTTGTGAATTAGTGATTGAGGGGTTGTAAATGAATGATTGAGGGGGTTGTAGATTACTGAACGAGGGAGTTGTAGATTACTGAATAAGGGGGTTGTGAATGAATGATTGAGGGGGTTGTGAATGAATGATTGAGGGGGTTGTAGATTACTGAACGGGGGGGGGTTATAGATTACTGAATGAGGGGGTTGTGAATGAATGATTGAGGGGGTTGTGAATGAATAATAGAGGGGGTTGTGAATGAATGATTGAGGGGGCTGTGAATGAATGATTGAGGAGGTTGTCAATGAATGATTGAGGGGGTTGAGAAAGTGATTCAGGAGGTTGTAAATTACTGATTGAGGGCGTTGTAAATGAATGATTGAGGGGTTGTAAATTCATAATTTAGGGGATTGTGAATGAATGATTGAGGAGTTTGTAAATTACTGAACATGGGGGTTGTGAATGAATGATTAAGGTGGTTTAAAATGAATGATTGGGGGATTGTACATTACTGATTGAGGGGTTGTAAATTACTGATTTAGGGGTTGTGAATGAATGATTGATTGAGGGAGTTATGAATGAATGATTGAGGGGGTTGTAAATGAATAATTGGGAGTCTTGTGAATGAATGATTGAGGTTGTAAAATTAATGATTGAGGGGATTGTGACTGAATGATTGAGAGGGTTGTGAATTAATGACAGAGATTTGTGACTGGATGATTGATTGATGGTGTATGAATGAATGATTGAGGGGGCTGTGAATGATTGATTTAGAGGGCTGCAAATGAATAATTCTTTAGTGTAGTGAGTGTGCTTGAGATGAATGAAGGATTCTTTAGTGTAGTGAGTGTGCCTGAGATGGATGAAAGATCGATTAGTGCACGTGTTGAGTGTGTATGTTTGAGATGAATGAAGGATTCTTTAGTGTATTGAGTGTGTTACCCATGGACGAAGGATTTATTAGTGTCGTGAGTGTGTTTGAGATGTATGAAGGATTGATTAGTGTCGTGAGTGTTTGAGATGTATGACGGATTGATTAGTGTAGAGAGTGTGTTTAAAATGTATAAAGGATTGATAAGGGTAGAGAGTGTGTTTAAAATGTATAAAGGATTGATTAGTTTAGAGAGTGTGTTTAAAATGTATAAAGGATTGATTAGTGTAGAGAGTGTGTTTAAACTGTATAAAGGATTGATTAGGGTAGAGAGTGGGTTTAAACTGTATAAAGGATTGATTAGGGTAGAGAGTGTGTTTAAACTGTATAAAGGATTGATTAGGGTAGAGAGTGTGTTTAAACTGTATAAAGGATTGATTAGTGTAGAGAGTGTGTTTAAACAGTATAAAGGATTGATTAGTGTAGAGAGTGTGTTTAAACTGTATAAAGGATTGATCGGTGTAGAGAGTGTGTTTGAGATGTATGCAGGATTGATCGTTGTAGAGAGTGTGTTTGAGATGTATAAAGGATTGATTAGCATAGTGGGTGTGTTTAAGGTGTATAAAGGATTGATTAGTGTAGTGAGTGTATGTTTCAGATGAATGAAGGATTGATTAGGGTAGAGACTGTATTTGAGATGAATGAAGGATCAATTAGGGCAGAGAGTGTGTTTGAGAAGTATGAAGGATTGATAAGTGTTGAGAGTGTGTTTGACCTGGACGAAGGATAGATTAGTGCAGAGTGTGTGTTTGAGATGAATGAAGCAAAGATCAGTGAGTGTTAGTTCGTGCATGTGTCTCTCCCATATTGTTTGGTTCCGAATTGGAATACCGCCAACAGTTGTGTCTTGACTTATGACAGACCTTTCAAAGCTTCTTTTCATATAGAAAAATAAAGTTTGAAGAAAATAACGATCATTGACACACCAGACAAGTCGGAACCGCGAGGGGAGCTGAGAGGATTTTGAGTTCAGGCCACCCTGTCCCCGTAAGACATCATGGCTGTTTTAATTGGCATTATTCGATGCTTCTGTGCGATTTTAAGAACGCTTCCGTTAAGTGCCGAGAATGATGTATGACAACAACATGACGTGGACCCTAAATAATTGAATCTGGACCAGACAGGCTACCGATTGATGTTATGAACAATACGATTTACGTAACGGGGTACGCTGTTTTACCAACCGGGGTACGTTGTAATACGAACCGGGGTACGTTGTATTACGAACCGGGATACGCTGTTATACGGACCGGGATACGCTGTTATACGGACCGAGGTACGTTGTATTACGAACCGGGGAACGTTGTATTACGAACCGGGATACACTGTTTTACGAACCGGGGTACACTGTTTTACGAACCGGGATACACTGTTTTACGAACCGGGGTACACTGTTTTACGAACCGGGGTACACTGTTTTACGAACCGGGGTACACTGTTTTACGAACCGGGGTACACTGTTATACGGACCGGGATACACTGTTTTACGAACCGGGGTACACTGTTTTACGAACCGGGATACACTGTTTTACGAACCGGGATACACTGTTTTACGAACCGGGGTGCACTGTTTTACGAACCGGGGTACACTGTTTTACGAACCGGGGTACGTTGTATTACGAACCGGGATACACTGTTTTACGAACCGGGGTACACTGTTTTACGAACCGGGGTACGTTGTATTACGAACCGGGATACACTGTTTTACGAACCGGGGTACACTGTTTTACGAACCGGGGTACGTTGTATTACGAACCGGGATACACTGTTTTACGAACCGGGGTACACTGTTTTACGAACCGGGGTACACTGTTTTACGAACCGGGGTGCACTGTTTTACGAACCGGGGTACACTGTTTTACGAACCGGGGTGCACTGTTTTACGAACCGGGGTACGTTGTAATACGAACCGGGGTACACTGTTTTACGAACCGGGGTGCACTGTTTTACGAACCGGGATACACTGTTTTACGAACCGGGGTGCACTGTTTTACGAACCGGGGTGCACTGTTTTACGAACCGGGGTACGTTGTAATACGAACCGGGGTACGTTGTAATACGAACCGGGGTACACTGTTTTACGAACCGGGGTACGTTGTTGGGGGCAGTTCTAATGTATGTCACGTGTTCAACTCTATGTGCGGCAAGGGGCAGTCAGATGGGCGCGGTCTAAGACGTTGACCATGTCAATGTGTGGGTATGGTGCCGACGGGCCAAGGGTCATAGCCGGGGTGAATCTGACTTTCGAACTAAGATAAGTGGATCCTGGCTCGACTAGGGTACACAACTCTTCACAGCAAGTGGTTGCGCTTTGGACCACTTGGATACCCATGCCACTAGCGATATCACGACGCTTTATTGTTTCTTGCATGTAACTGACTTCGAGATGGCTGTATATTCGTTAGAGCCGAAGTTGACGATTATGTTTAAGTGCACATGACGATGTCAATGGCCAGACAGAAATAGGTCGGCCCTGGCTTCTCACATTTTAAACCATCTCTGATAAGCATAAGTGTTTTTCACATATGTTTCAAAACGTCCGCAGAGAAGGAATTACTACATAATTATCAATGAACGAAACCTGGACATATAGTAAAACACCTCTTCAATTCACTTACATGTGACGAACGCTGCATTTACAATTTTGCAGCACTTGGGGATGTGAAAAAATCTTCAATAAATAGCAAAAAATGGCTTTTCATTAATAAAACCAGTCATTAGTGTAAGCTGCGCAGTATGTCATTAGCGGTTTTCAATTTCAACCCCGTGACGAGTTATCTCCCACTGCACGTGCAAACCAGGAAGCGTTCGTTAAAGGTAAAAATCCGTCATAAAGCAGGTGTTTCAACATCGCAAGCAGGGAGGGGCAGCCATGCTGGTTTAAGGAGAGTTTAAAATACGGTAAATTGAAACCAGTGGTTGGTAAAGCACCCTTCCTTATGAGAGACACGCTGTCGTTAACGGGAAGCTCGTGTGTGCTCGAAAATAGAACACTGACCGACGAAAGGTTGCGCTGCATGTTTGTATACAATCCAAACGTGCTAAACAAATATTAGCTCGCATGTAATATGTGAGTGGAAGTTCAACAGTATTACGTCAGCTCTAGACCTTGCTGAATCGTACTCGCTAACCGGGTAATATAAGTTAAATAGATAAATATGTAGGTATGCGGGAATGTGTGACTACATGTGTGAACGGCCGGTTTGACACGAGGTCTTATTACATCGTTCCTTGATTGAAACAAGCGATGGTGTCACCTGTCACTGAGGGGCAGAAGAAACTATACCAAGTATGTTTTTTTAAGTAATGAAAAATTGAAAGAACAGTTTTTTGTCTATATAACCAGCACTCATTCCAGTTTGTAAACAGTATTCTATGGCTGGGTAAATTTGTGAAAAAATAAATTGGTTCAATAATAAAATGATATAAAATGAATTTGCAACCACTTGACCACTACCATTTTTGAAAACTTGTCTGCGTCAGAACATGTTGGGTTTACGGACTAAATTTTGTTTGATAGGCATTACTTAGAAGTTGACGGATGACAAGGTAGACACAATTTTATGGATAACAACTTCTTTAATACTGTAAAAAGCGACGATTCGGTATAGATCCTTATACCGTTGTCAAGCCGTTTTTTTACGGACTACTCTGGTTTCACAGCATCTTCCTCCGTCTCAGTCTCTAGGTCATCACCCGCCCCCTGTTGGTCTCTCGTGACTATGAAGATGCTCGAGGCAAAGAGTTGAACATTATCGAAGTTTGAGTGAATATTAGAAACAAATGCTTGTACCCAAATTAACATTACTACCTCGGTCAGTGCGAGTGTTAAACAAAACAGCTCACCAAATACAGTTGTGGGCTAAAAGTAGATCAAGCGAATTATTCCAATAACATATCACCCTCAGAACTCGTCTCGACACAGGGTAAGAAGGTGAGGTGAAATTGGGTTTAACGCCGCGTCCAAGATTATTGTACTTATATAGCGACGTGTATGCACGTGTGTGTGTGTGTTTGTGTGGCTGCTTGAACTAGGCCGAACTGATGCCAATTTATAGTGCTAGCACACTGAGATACTATACGGCAGTTTAACATGAATACCCCACTCAGACACAGTATACTGACTCCGAGCCGACTAGTCCTTGTTTTAACCCCTTAATGCCGAGCGCCAGACAGGGTAACAACAAGTACCATCTTTTAACGTCTTTTGGTATGACGCGGCCAGGGATCGAACCCCGGATCTTCCGCTCTCCGGGCGGACGCTATACCACTTGACCACGGAGGCGGTCTTCATGGTTAGAATGGTCCACAAGTGAAATCATCACACAAATATAAAATGCAAACTTTTAACGCCGCACTCAGCATTATTCCAGCCATATGACGGCGATCCGAAAATCATCGAGTCTGAACCTGACAATCCAGTGCTTGAAGTCATGAGCATCGATCTACGCCATTGGGTAAAGATGACATGCATCAACCAAGTCAGCGAGTCTGACCAACCGATCCCGTTAGTTTCCTCTCGCTTCAAGCACAGTCGCCCCTCAGGACAAACAAACGGATCTTTTCGGGACAGCATGTTTCTAAGGGTGGTGTGTGGAGAGATCACTACTCTTGCGTGGCATATTGCTTACATAATGATAGACAGTATTAGCGTGGTGGGGTAGCCTAGTGGTTAAAGTGTTCGCTCGTCACGCCGAGAGCCCGGTTTCGATCATCCACATGGGTATAATGTGTGAAGCCCTTTTCTTGTGTCCCCGCCGGGATATTTCTGAAAGCGGCGTAAAACTATACTCACTTGTACCCCAGTTCGGACATGAACATAACGTCACGAACCTTGATTTCCTTAAAACACCGAGTGTTTTGCGTTGCAATGACGTAAACAAATAGAATTGTTCCCGAATGTATTTTTGTTGCGTTATGTCTGCGATACGTAAGTCAATACATTTTGTTTTATATTAGTTTATTTATTCATATGCTTTCAGCCGTTTGGTGGCGGGGCTTTCCACAGAGGGGATGTCTTCAACGCCCGAGACGGCCGCTTTGTGGCACCACGTGATGGGGTCTACCACTTTGCTGCTAATTTGCATATTCAAATCAAGAAGAAGGGTCGAGGCAGCAAACGTTTGAGGAAGCGGGACAACATCAAGGTCCAAGTCTGCATAGACTCATTGTGCCAGAAAAACACGTAAGTAGAATCACATCTGAAAATCATCGTACTTTCATTACTGTTAAAATAGGTCTTCAGCAACCCATGCATGCCGTTAAAGGCGACTAAGCTTGTCGTAAGAGGCGACTAACGGATGGGATGGTCAAGCTCGCTGACTTGGTTGATGCATGTCATCGTATCCCAATTGCGTGGATCGATGTTCATGATTGGGGAGAGAAGCGTTCTTAAAATCATTTCCTTGAAATTAGGTGAGGTGAAATATGGTTTAACGTCGCACTACAGATAATTGCGCTTGTATTACGACGTGCGTTGGTGTGTTTGCGTACTTGTACTTGTCCGGACTGAGATACAATACTACATTTTAACGTGAATGCCCCACGCACAGACAGCATACTGACTCCGAGTTGACTGGGCGGTACTGGGGGGGGACTCTGGGGGCGATTGTACACGTACTTTGGAATCCAACCATCAGAGTGAGTTTGGTTTGAGGCCGTTTTAACAGTATTTCAGTTATATAGCGGCGTGTCAGCTTAATGTGGGAGGAAAGCCCGAAGTGATGCAGGTCTCAGACTTGCCCCACTTTCGTGAAACACACCAGCACGGGCATGGTGCTGATAAACCAACATACAGAATCGGGGCGAACCAGGATCATACGTTTCTGGTGCGTCCAACGGACGCAACACTGCACAACCAATTGCGGCGCCTTAGACGACTGGGCCACCCGTGCCTCTGGCAGTTACAGTGAGTGACGCCACTTTGAACATTATCTCAGTTATGTCATTGTGTGCCAGATCGATTTGGGGAGAGACGTGCTCAAGGTCTTAACTATTTACCGTTTTGTGAAACCCAGAAACTGGTGCTGGCAAATCCAGGACCATAATGAGAACGAATCTAGGATTTGAAACGGCCATCAGCGGACCCCCGGTTAAGGGAGGCAAATCTAAACAACGGTTTGCGGCGCCTTTGCCACTGGGCCACCTGAAAGTGTTTAACTTGTAAGGAACTATATGTGTCGACGCTGTTGCGGGTGTGCCCCCGCTGTTGTTACTGTTGCTGTTTAATCATTTCAGGTCCCTCGAGTACGTAACGGGTCTCGAGACCAACAGCAAGCTCTTCACAACCAGCGTCAGTGGACTGTTGGAACTAAAGGTCAGTCATTGGAATATAAAGGTCAAGGTCAAAGTAAATTTTCTTGGCCAAAAGCCGAGTAAATAGCACGCATTTGATACTTCATTTGTACCTATCAGTTATGTCTCTTTTTTTAAAGAATGAACTCTCCTCAGATTTGTCAGCGCCGGTTTAAATTACAGCCTCGTTCTCGTTTCAGGCCGGGCAGTATGCATCAGTCTACATGGATAACTCTTCCGGTATCGTTGTCAGGATACAGAACGGATCAGACTTTACTGGGATTCTCTTCGGCGTTTAGCAGTGCATGCCGGGACATGTGACGTCACTACCTCTTTGACATTTTGTCATGAATCTGAGCAGAAACAATTTCAAGATCACGTGACTTGGCACGTCGTTTAACACTGCTGCATTTACCTCGTATCGCGGTTCCCCAAAGGTTGTGAAAGGATTGTCACGTGATCGACCTTTGCTGCTCTTTCCGGCTGCTGGTGATATACAACATGGCCTCCGACCAGGTTACGATTGTTTTGTCTGTATATTGTTGAGCTAGTCCATGTTGTGTGAAGGCGAGAAAGAACACCTTGATGGTTACTGATCACATGACAAAACAGGTGACTTGAAGGTTGATCACATATGGACATGAACTGCCAGAAAAGGTCATGGTGATTCTTGATGGGTGTTTTGAATTCAGATTGACCGTGAAGTTAAAGAAGAATGAATTTAAAGAATACATATCAAGTTCTTAACAATCACAAACGAACGTGTGGAACTCCCCTGGTTGAAATCGACGAACCCTTGTTGATGTGTGTCGGGCAGTCAAGTTGTTTAGGTTCACGGTTCGACACCAAATCATGACGCAAAGCTAGGCACGAGGACTGTTGCCTATGTGAACAATGACTTATAAGCCAGGTGTTGTGAATATTCAGTTCTACGTATATAGCGACATTTTGACATCACCGATGTATCTACTTTCATCTGCCTTACATCAGTAGCCCGAAGCTTCAGGCCACGTTTCTATGGCGACTATAATGGTATTCCTTCGTGATAGTATTCCTTGATAAATCCGCAAAGTAGAGTTGACAGTGAACAGGAAGTAATATGCGTCCGTGACACTATCAAAAAACACAAAGTTCGTGAAATTAAGTTTTTAAAGAACGCCAGTTACGGGATCTGAAGTTTCGGACTACTTCAATGTCCCGACTCCATGTGACGTTTATATATTTCTGTACTCTGAGTCATCGGTTAATAGAATGCATGAACACGTGATTTATGACCTTCTTTAGTGATTGTATAAAACTATTTATTGTCATAGGAATTACCGTGCTTTGCGTTGTTTTGTTTTTAATAACTTAAAGAGATCGCCTACCCTAAACTCTTTAACCCTGGGGTCGCTGACAGCGACAAAGTGAATGAGTAAGTATAGTTTTACGCCGTTTTTAGAAATTGGCATTCCGGTAATATCCAGCAGAAAAAGGGCTGCACACATTGTACCCATATAGGGAATCGAATCTGGGCCTTCGGCGTGACGAGCAAACGCTTTAACCACAAGGCTACCCCACCGCCCCCGACATAAGAGAGCGAGTGGGGCCTGACGCCACTTTGTTGGCTTAATTTGGGGGGAAAGCCAGAAGTCATGCAGGTTCGAAGCGTTATGGTGCAGGCACACCAAGCATCGTGATAGGGTTGAATCTGGAAGAGGTATTTTCATGTTTTCTGAAATATTACCAGTGATTGTACTTAATTTTAATTTAATTTTTAATGCTTAATTTTACCGTCAAAGAAAAGTTAGAAGAGTGATCTCCCCTAGACTGTTTATCACGACATGAGCTTCATTTTGAACAAATGAATTATCAAACTAAATACTGATCCTGTCCTCACCTTCATTATGACGTGGTGTCTTGGCATCGTCGGAATTTTCGTGTGAGGAAGTATTTTTCGAGTATCTCACTGAGTGAGTTAGGTTTAAGGCCGCTTTGTAAAGTATTTCAGTTATACCATGGCGAGTCAGCATGATGCGAGGCGAGTTATGCAGATGTACGGCATAGATCAATATGGTGAATCCCATCAGGACATGAATAGCTCTCAAAACCAAGAATCGAACAAATCTGGAATTCGATCTAGGATCATAATTAAATAGGACGCACTCTTCACAGCGAATTGTGGCCGTACCCTGCCCGTACGCGCACTGGAACACGGTCGAGTAATGGTAGATATGGACGGTTTTGTACTGACTGCACGTGCCTGGAACACGCTCGAGTAATGGTAGATATGGACGGTTTTGTACTAACTGCACGTG
The DNA here is from genome assembly GCF_023055435.1 of Haliotis rufescens. NCBI lineage: Eukaryota > Metazoa > Mollusca > Gastropoda > Lepetellida > Haliotidae > Haliotis > Haliotis rufescens. Next base: position 9,671,795 of record NW_025963813.1, on the reverse strand, counting down.
CCTGGAACACGCTCGAGTAATGGTAGATATGGACGGTTTTGTACTAACTGCACGTGCCTGGAACACGCTCGAGTAATGGTAGATATGGGCGGTTTTGTACTAACTGCATGTGCCTGGAACACGCTCAAGTAATGGTAGATATGGACGGTTTTGTACTAACTGCACGTGCCTGGAACACGCTCGAGTAATGGTAGATATGGACGGTTTTGTACTAACTGCACGTGTCTAGAACACGCTCGAGTAATGGTAGATATGGACGATATTGTACTAACTGCACGTGCCTCGAACACGCTCGAGTCATAGTAGATATGGACGGTTTTGTACTAACTGCATGTGCCTGGAACACGCTCAAGTAATGGTAGATATGGACGGTTTTGTACTAACTGCACGTGCCTGGAACACGCTCGAGTAATGGTAGATATGGACGGTTTTGTACTAACTGCACGTGTCTAGAACACGCTCGAGTAATGGTAGATATGGACGATTTTGTACTGACTGCATGTGCCTGGAACACGCTCGAGTCATAGTAGATATGGACGGTTTTGTACTAACTGCACGTGTCTGGAACACGCTCGAGTAATGGTAGATATGGACGGTTTTGTACTAACTGCACGTGCCTGGAACACGCTCGAGTAATGGTAGATATGGACGGTTTTGTACTAACTGCACGTGTCTAGAACACGGTCGAGTAATGGTAGATATGGACGGTTTTGTACTAACTGCACGTGCCTCGAACACGCTGGAGTAATGGTAGATATGGACGATTTTGTACTAACTGCACGTGCCTGGAACACGCTCGAGTAATGGTAGATATGGACGGTTTTGTACTGACTGCATGTGTCTGGAACACGCTCGAGTAATGGTAGATATGGACGGTTTTGTACTAACTGCACGTGTCTGGAACACGCTCGAGTAATGGTAGATATGCACGGTTTTGTACTAACTGCACGTGTCTGGAACACGCTCGAGTAATAGTAGATATGGGCCTTCTCGTACAAACCCAGATGAAATTATTAATTATACCAATTCAGGTTAAATGCCCGCGGTCCGTAACATCACGTTGATACACACGGAGACCGCTGAAAACTCACAACCTCCGGACACAGCTGTACATGCACTGAAGTATACCCACCTAGGATTTATAAATACAATAACATAAGCTGACAACATACGTATCACATTTATTGATATCAACTTTGATAATATATACTTGATTGGAACAATAGAACAATAGTATGTTTTAATACAACAATGGTTATCGAACAGCGACAATGTATTGATATAATACAAACAATTCAGCGTCCATACACTTTTATACCACACGCTAATGGTAGGCCTTGTAAAAGCTTTATTTCGTTACGGTTCGAGTAACATTTTCATAGACACATAGATATGGGCGTGCAGATATTGCCAATGCTGTTTTATTAATATGATCAGAGAATCTCCCCTTCAACATCCACTACGAAGCATACGTAACGCCCTGTATATTACTTCAATGCTTCAATAGATGTACTTCAGTTCCATTACTGCAGCTGGTGCCACCTACTTTTCTGATATTTGTGCGTTTTGTTTCATATTTTTGTTTTTCCTTTCTGAAAAAAAGCATATTGAAACATAACACAAAAATGATGCGTGAGTGAATTTGGCGCCGCTTTAGTCCCTGTTTCGGTTACAGTGAATTTTGGTTAACGCCAATTCAAACAGATGTCAACAAGTCAGTAAATAGCTAACACCAACTTCAGTTATTTTGTTTGTTGATATACGCTGCACTCAGCAATATTCCAGCTATATAACGGCGGCCTGTAAAAAAATCGAGCATGGACAAGACAATCTATGAACGACGAACCACGCTGCTGGGTGCGATGACACGCAATCACCCAGGTAACCGAGCCTGATCCTCCCACACCACACCACACCCCACCCCACCCCACCCCACCCCACCCATACGGCCGTTGATGGGGATCAGTTCTTACCCGGAATCCTGAAACACATGATGGGAGCTAGAGGGCTAATATTTCGGGCTGGAACCATTTTATGTTTATGACGTTACTTGTGAATCTCGACAGAAGAATCTAAAGAACGAGAATAAATAGGAGCTTTCCGGCGGAATTGTGAAATGTCAACTGTTTTCATATAGATGCTATAAATATGTTGTTTGACACGAAAAGCCAAACGCCCCATTCACTGTGTGTTGGCATACCTAATCTCAGTCAGCTCTGAATATAATGGCGTCACTGCGTCGGACAGACAGTACTTCCGACACAACGTGACGCCTGACTGACTGATATACGGTATTATTGTATACCTGAGTGGATTGTATGTCGACTTTGATTTTACATAAATATAAGATGTCTTCACTAAATACATTCTGCATACTATACTCCGTGAATGGGAAAAAATAAATATCTTGACATTTCCACCGATTTGTGCTGACTGCACGTGTCCACTGTTGCGACTTGTATGTAGCTAAATATCCGAAATTTGCATGGACCTAGAACATATTTCCGACTGCGTCAAGATTCAACAGCAGCCCCTCTGTAGCAGCAAACCATCTCCGTTAACAACCTGTGAAAACAGACCACACCAAAATGAGACACATTTATAAATGATTTATTTTCACTTTCCTCCTAACACGCCCCATCTTAGAATTGCTCTTGACGGGCAAACCCGACCTGAGAAAACAAAACCCATGCGAAAATGACGTACATGTCCAGAACGTTGTATGACAGGGCGTGGGTTCGAATCCCGGTTCGCCCCGATTATGTTTCTAGGTTTGTCAGCGCCATACCCGTGCTCGTGGTAAACGTCTGAGACCTGCATCACTTCGAGCTTTCCTCCCACACATACATATATATATTGATAAGGGCCCTTAGATAAAACTGATAGATTCACTTTCACGTTCCTACAAACACGCCCCATCTTAGAATTGCTACTTGACGAGCAGACCCGACCTGACTTGTCAGAAAACAAAACCCATGCAAGTCAATGATAGTTTGCATAGGCCAGATGTCGGCAGAGTCTTATGTGAAGCCGATGTCCTGTCGAATATGCTTCTATGCTTTATGTGCTAACTGTCGAGTATTCGAAAAATATATAAATATTGATAAAGGCCCTGAGATAAAACTGTTTGTTTTATTACTTTAATATGTACAAAGAGGATCACCCCGACCTATATCCGCAATGTTTATGCTAACAGGTTTTCAAGTTTTAAGTTGTTGTTTCAATCAGGCAAACTACTGGTTGACTAACGCCGTTGAATAACTGTCAATGCCGCCGTGTTTGATGATACACAATCAACCAGGTCGCACATTGTAGCCAGCCAATCCTCATGTAACCCTCTGTGGATTATACCCGTTACGAGTGAGTGAGTTTGATTTTACGGCGCTTTTAGCAATATTCCAGCAATATCACGGCGGGGGACACTAGAAATGGGCTTCACACATTGTACCCATGTCGGGAATTGAACCCGGGTCTTCGGCGTGACGAGCCAACGCTTTAACCACTAGGCTACCCGACCGCCCCTGATGTCGCTCGAATACAACCAACTCGATTTGGTGAGCTCTTGCCACCTGGATGACGTCAATGGACCTATTCAGTAATCCACGCAGGTATACATTTGATTCCTTGCGTTATTGACCCGCCAACTGTACATTGTGTTAAAGAAGGGGGAACAAATCGGCATTTGCTCTATTCTTATCCCGCCGAAAAGCTGATAGCATATTACACCAAACAATATTGTCTGAACAAGGACCCACTGAAGTTGACAAAAATTAAACATGGGAGTTGAAATTAAGTTTGTTGTTCCTGAAATTGATGTTTAGGTGCACAACAGTTAACAACAGGTTTGAATTGACAACAGTCTCTTCCCCCACACAAAACCGCTGGATTTTTTTCATAACTAAACTAAAATATATTGAATTGTTTGGGGTTTGTTTTGTCATGTCAAAACTCCGTAAAACAAGTAGAAAAAGGGTGTGGCCTAAATTGCCTCGGATATACATGTCATCCGTGGCATGTGGCCTTATTGTTGATATTAATTTGTTTATGTAACAACACGGGTATGTATATAGGCCTATAGACGTGGCAATTGGCGTGTTTGAGCAGCAATAATACCTGACACACTTAAACAGATGCCCCATTCTAAGGCAGTCTTTAGAGTTGTGTCTCATCGGACTGGACACTGAAGGTGAAGTGCTCGTTCGTTTAGCTTATTGTTTGTTATTTAATATAATCCAGCTACATGACGGCTGTCTGTAAATAATCGAGTCTGGACCGGACAATCCAGTAATTGATATCATGACCATCGATCTACGCAATTTGGATACGATGACATGCATCACCGAGCCTGACCACCCGATCCCGTTAGCGTGCCCCTTCCTGACAAAAGGATGGAGCATTTGAATCACTGACGGTACGCTTTTGAGAGTCTATTTATAAATTTCAAACCATTTATTCAGTTGGTGCCAGGAAACCAACTTCCATGGCGTAAATATTAAATGTGGGCGAGATGTACCCGAGGTACTTCGGTGTACAGAAAAATGTACCTTAACCAAAATCAGAATACAGAACGGTGCTCTGTTCCCAAAACGGCGGATGAGTCCATATTACTCAAACCGAAACCGGTTCATGTAGTAGTTCGGTTCGCCTTGCTGGTTACGAGTGCATGCTGGGCATCGCGGACATTCCATACCGGAAGTCTCTTTTCTTCCTAGGGTTTTGTTCTGTATTCCGATTTTGGTTAGGGTTCATTTCTGCACAACGAGATACATGGGGTACATACCTGTTGTACCCGTGCCGACAACAACCCCTTCAGCTTTATTTCACCACTGTCATCCTATGTGGACAAACGTCTACACTTACTTGATTCCCCACGCCAACAGGAACGCTCCGCACAGCATTCCGACAACGGGATCCAGGTACCAAAAGTCGTCACTCTTCTCCGTCGCCAATAGGCTGCACAGAGTGCCGAAACTCACAGCAGAGCCCGTGAAGGTTATCACGCCTGCAAACGAACAATTGTTTGTAATCAAATGAACAGGTCATTGAATCACATGGTGAGTGAATATGATTGTACGCCGCATTTCAGCAATATTCCAGCAATATGACGGGGGCACCAGAAATGGGCTTCATACATTGTATCCTTTGGAGAATCGAACCCGAAGCTTCGGCTTGACGAGCACTTTAACCACCAGGCTACCCCACCGCCCCTGGAACCCGGAGATGGAATATACAAAATGTATGACCAGACTAAATGTAAGTTAAACATTACATTGTACGGGACCGGATAGAATAGGTCTCCAGCAACCCATGCTTGTCGTAAAAGGCGACTATGCTTGTCGTAAGAAGCGACAAACGGGACTTGGTTGATGATTGTCATCGTATACCAATTGTGTGGATTGATGCTTATGATTTCAATCACTGAATTGTCTGGTCCAGCCGCGATTATTTACAGACCGCCGTCATATAGCTAGAATATTGCTGAGTGCAGCGTTAAACAACAAACAAACAAACAAACAAAACATCATACGGACATATATACTAAATGTACATGAACGTCTTTTACAATGACTACATACAAAACAGTAATGATGCATGTACACATCTAGCAAAACATTCTAAATTTTTTGCTATTCTCCAATTGCTTACTGTCGGTTATTAAAGCTTTGCTTTCCAGTTTATAGCCAAGGATGACCTTGGTGATGGCAAGGGCGAGAGAGACGAGGGCGTTACATATCGCCAGCCCATACAAGATGTCGCTGCCTGTCTCCTTCACTTCCATAGCAAGAGCGTTGGCAGATTTGCCGACCAAACACGTGGCTGCTACCAGAAACAGCAGCGATATGACGATACAGGCACTGGAAGAGAAACAAGAAACGGGATTATTTTGTGGGAGAGGTTCCTGATGTACACAATCAAGTGTGTCACTGACAGAGTGAGTGGTGTTTGGTTGAACGTCACTTTTAACAATGGCTGTCACAACAATAGTCCAGAACGTCGAATGAAAGTCCATCGTGACAGTCACGCTAATCGTAAAACACCTCCGTAACCCACTTCAGAAAAACACTTCCGTTAAACACTTCCGTAAAACACTTGAGAGAACAGTTCAGAAAAACACTTCAGAAAAACACCTCCGTAGACCACTTTAGAAAAACACTTTCGTAAAAGACTTCTGTAAAACAGTTCAGAAAACAGTTCAGAAAAACACTTCCGTAAAACAGTTCAGAAAAACACTTCCGTAAAACACCTCCGTAGAACACTTCAGAAAACAGTTCAGAAAAAATAGTTCAGAAAAAACACTTCCGTAAAACAGTTCAGCAAAACCCTAAGATGACGATTATGTTCCAAGTACTATCCGAGCATCCTGTACCACCGGGACTATTCTGTCAAGGAATGGTGCGGACAAACCAAGGGTCATAATCTGGGCGAATCTTGCCATCGAACCCATGACCATCAGATCCTGGCTGGACTAAGGGACTAAATCGACACGGAATAACGGTGCCTCAGAAGACTTGGACAAGGCTCCATGAAAAGATACATCTGTAGGCTATACTTACATTCGTTCCCGTTTAGCTGAGTATACGGATCGGTCACTACCGTAAAATCTCCACAGGACGACCATGGACGAGATCCCGTCCAAAATAGCGTCCAACTGGACAATGCAAACAACATTGATGTTTAATCAATATGAACAAAACCGACAAGATCGCGTGTCATTTTCAGCCAGACAGTAGTTGCAGCCATCTTATCTTATAACCACCAACTTCTGTTTACTGTCTCATCACATATATAATGTGTTGGTATATAGACGTTTGATAAAGGTATAAATATTGTATAGCATATAGATTTATGCTATAGATATAAATATTGTATGGCATGTAGATTTATGCTATAGGTATAAATATTGTGTTGCATAATACACTTATAATATAGGTATAAAAATGGTATGGCATGTAGATTTATAACATAGGTATTAATATTGTATGGCATATAGATTTATTATATAGGTATAAATATTATATGGCATATAGATTTATGATATAGGTATAAATATTGTATGGTATAATACACTTATGATACAGGCATAAATATGGTATGGCATATAGATTTATGACATCGGTTTTAATATTGTGTGGCATATAGATCTGTGAAAGGTATCGGTATTGTATGGCATATACATTTATAATATACCTGTATGTATTAATATTGTGTGACATATAGATTTATGATATAGGTGTTAGCATTGTATGACATATAGATTTATAGACTATTAGTATTGTGTCCTGCTTTGTCGTGGCAGACATAGTTGGAAGACATTTTAGTGAAGGTGATTAATGTAGAAGCTAACTTCGATCTTCTGAAAATCATTTGGCGACAATTCAGACTGATAAATCAATGAGAAAAAATAATGAGAATTGTTTGGGTTTTTTTATTTAACGCCAGGAGTAAAGGTTTTACGTTGGCGCTGTTGTGTCTGAATGATCAATACTAAATATCAATAGTTTAAACGTTGAGTAATGGAGTTCGAATATGACATACAAACACAGATATAGATCACATTCCACTTACCCCATAACCAAACAGCGATTGGCTCCTTTCGAGAGTACTGAAAACTGAAACAGAAGATGAAGTTTGGAGATATTATGGTTTCAGCAACGTTAACAAGAGACAAGAATATTCTTGTAAATGTTATTTGCATCGCTGTACGTGTGTATTCCTTCTGTTTCATTAAAATAGGCACATACCTCGAGGAGATTGGGTCCATTAGGGTCTGTGTGACCTGGGAGAATGTGTGTGTTCACAACAGAACCAAATGGAGGAATCAGACCGTGAGGGAGAATAACAGTTTACTAACTCACTCTTCACGGAGACGAGTGAGACACCTACCAATAGCAACGATGCCCGTCGACAGAGCAAAGACCACAGACGCCCAGGAAACTGCTATGGCAGCCACACGGAGTCGGGTGGCGGTGCTGTAGGTGACTCGGTGGTGGCTGTCCTTGGTCAGGTAATCTGTGGAGAGATGGAGACAGGTAATACAACTCTGCTACGAAGCAATAAAAGAACACAAGCAACCATCTTGCTATTGACATTACGTCAGTTGATAAGACTTAGTATTAAAATCCACAATCTTCGAAATCAATTACGGTAGTCATTGACAACAATAAGGTTGTCCTCGTATTCTCCGAGAAGAAAAGTACAGGTGAGGTGAGGTGAAATGGAGTTTAACGTCGCGTCCAAGATTATTGCACTTATTTAGCGACGTGCATGCAGGTGTATGTGTGTGTGTGTGTGTTTTCGGCTGCTTGTACTAGTCTGGACTGATGCCGATTTATAGTGCTAGCACACTGAGATACCATGCCGCAGTTTAACATGAATACCCTACTCAGACACAGTATACTGACTCCGAGCCGACCAGTCCTTGTTTTAGCCCCTTAATGCCGAGCGCCAGGGTAACAACAAGTACCATCTTTTAACGTCTTTTGGTATGACGCGGCCGGGGACCGAACTCCGGACCTTCCGCTCTCCGGGCGGACGCTCTACCATTAGACCACGGAGGCGGTCTAGAAAAGTACAGAACACATGATATAATTTGTAACATCCCTACTGGGAACCTCACGCGGGCTGCGTTAAAACCAGGTAAAGGCAATACATCCTCACACCATACAAGTGCGGATATTGTTATTACAAACTGATTTTATTGAAACTCAATTTTAATCGGAATCGTGACAATAAAAGCGACCTAAGGGAAACTGCTGGTGACACCTTAAGTGCCACCTCATCATCTCAAAGCAAAATCGCCCTGTTAATGTAAATGTACCAACTTCTTTGCTATTGTGGTTTAAAATGTCGATAAATGAAATCGGAAATATTTGTGGGCAAAGCCAAAGAAAAATGGTTATATCACAGTTACAATTGATTTGTAGAAGACACACGACTACTTGTAATCGATACAACGACTGAAGCCATATAGACTCCAGCAGATGGTGGATGAGGATGGTATAGCCTATCATCAACGATCTACAGGTGTCACATGTATTCTGACTCTTCAACCAGCTCCAGATAAGCTGCGTCACTGTGTAAGATATGCAGAAACCAATTACTTTGCGTACAGGTACGCAGGACAATTTTTTCTTTTTTTTAAATACTAGTACAAGAACCTTTGTGAGTAATTACACAATGTAGCATGTTCAGCTTGTTTGATTGTTTGTTTGTCTGTTGTTTGACGCCGCATTCAGCAATATCCCTGCTCTATGACGGCGGTCTGTTGCTGAAGACGTATTGTAACCCGGATGTCTCACCTTCCTCACTGTATGTTCCATGTGTTCGCGCCGAGCTGGCGGGTGATGCTAGCTGCATCGGTTGGAGTTCGACAACGTCAGCCTGGAACAACACAAGAGTGCACCATTACACATTATCACTGCAGAATAGAACACGGTGGGTATATCCTGAAGTACGCTCGCCACTGGATTGAAATATGCCCCCCATTGTAGGTATAAATAAAACGTACCGTTTCTTGCAGACAAGTGTCCGAAGATAAAGTTAGTTATTTCTATTTACTTAAAATAATATAATTGAGCACCTGTTTATTACTTAAAAATAATTGAGCTCCAATACATTACTTAATGCTGATCTCAAACCGAAATTGCTGAGAGCCAAATAGCTACTCCCTTTGGTAAAAGTGGCGTTAACCCAAACTCACTCACTCACATTCTCACCGCCGTGACTTGACTTGAGTTATCGTAACTTCAAAACAGCACAGTTAGTCGATGGATATCTCTTTTGTTTGTGCGTGTCCCATCTTCCCGAGGCAAGTGCGTTAACTGACTACAAAAGTCCACTTACCACCCTTGCCGAACTAGGCTGGTATTATGGAGTTACATTTTGGCTGACCTAACGAGTCTATGCATAGTCCAAACAAAATCGCGCAACGAAATCGAAATCTGGTTTATAAACTGTCACGCAGATTTCGGTCGATTGCAGGATTTGCAAAGCATGTGCACTGCTAACTCGTTGTCAACAGATATTTTCTAAATCTTTTCATGTTTTCAATCAAGGTGCTCACGTGATTTGATGTAATTCGCGATTTTAGACTTATTTTGTCACAATATATAGATCTTGATTATCGATCAGATCGTCTTGACTGGGCGCCGCCGTTTTGTTTGAAATAAAAGGAAGTGATACGAGAGGTGGAATCTGATTGGTCCATAGGAGAGGCATAAAAGGGACATAACTCGTAATAGCCACTGGTGTCGCTACGATCGAGCCCAGGAATTCCAGCCTTGTTCGGCAAGGGTGAAAACTGGACTTTTATAGTCAGTTAACTCACTTGCCTCGGGAAGATGTGCGTGTCCATGTAGACGCAGGTACCTAAAAACTATTTCTCTTTAGGCTTGGGTCATGCGCATTAGCCGCGATTATTATTCCTCAACAAAGTTTCGATGAGAACAATTGACGCAACATACCTTTATATGTTAATATTAATTCATACAAAGTTCTGTGCAGAGTTGCGTCCCTTGGGCACGCCAGAAACCTTTGATTGTGGGTTCGAATCCCGGTTCGCCCCGATTATGTTTCTAGGTTTGTCAGCACCATACCAGTGCGTCTAAGACATGCATCACTTCGGGCTTTCCTCCCACATTAAGCTGGCACGCCGTGATATGACTGGAAAACTGTTAAAACGGCGTTAAACACAACTCAGTCACTCACTCATTCATACAAAATTAATCCAAAGAATGTTACAAAGTATATTAGTTTTGAGGTTGTGTTTTATGCTAACGTGTTTCAACCAGACGTACGCGATGACTCGAATTTCTATACTCTTCAAGGCTGCAACAAATAATTGTTTAGCTCGAAGGATTTGTTTGAAAAAAATATCTTGTTAAGCTAAAAGTTGAACTGATGCATGGCTCCGTAACTTGGCCTATGTAATGGGTCATTTTTTCATAGGTGAAGCCCTCATAACATGAGGAAAGAAATGTTTGGGGACATAGTGGTGTTGTGGTTCAACTTGGCACAAAATATATTGTTGTATGGTTCGGAAATATGGGGTATTAACTATCCTGATACAATTGCAAAAGATACAAACTTGCTATTTTAAACGTTTTCTTGAAGTGGGTAAATTTGCAGCAAACAAATCGATTCTGGGTTAAACTGAACGTCATTGTATGTTTATAAATAATAAAGTACTGGATTAAGCTTTTGCGAATGAATGCAAGTCGATAACCCTTCTAAAGTTATGTTATGCTTAAAGTCTAAGATGAGAACTGAAAAGTCAATCGGGCATTATTTAATGGCTATTTTGCGTGTGTGTGGTTATTCCAAGATGTTGGTGACAAGAACATGTTTTAAGAAGACGCTTAAGAGATATATATTTCAAATCATGGAACCACAGTTTGTAGTCGCCTGCTTTTGCAGTTATACTAATATAAAATCTCTTCTGCAACCCAAATTATATATAGTGGAACAGTATAGAGACAAAATATTAGTTAGAGCAATGCGTAAATTTCGAATATCTCTTCACAACTTTTGAGTCAACATTATTTGTCAAAGGTTATTGTTAAATATACCTATACAGTATCTACATGTAAAGAATGTGAAATATTATGAAGGTAAGATCTTTGCAAATTTATTTAAATCCTGTGACATTAATGTACTACGCTTGATAGCTTTATATTTATGTAACTAATTTAACATGAGATCGACACTCTGGACATGTGACCTAAAATATCATTATCTTACGACTGTACTGTGGGCCATGTGTCCTGAATTACGAAATAAACTTGATTGACTATGTGACAAAAACACAGAAATGAAACATCAGCTTGCTTCAATTGACCCCACTTTACCTCGCCAGCACGACACAATGCCAGTGTTAAAGTCAAGAGTTTCCTCGTAAAGCACGTGTGGTTCTACGCCCGCCTAACATTATACTGGCAAATCACAGACAGGAACATGGCAAAACACGTTTTTATTGCGTTGAAGAGTGAATAATTTTACGCCGCTTCAGCAATATCACGGCGGGAGACACCAGAAATGGGCTTCACACATTGCACCCATTTCGGGAATTGAACCCGGGTCTTCGGCGTGACGAACGAACGGTTTAACCACTCTCGACCGCCCCTATTGTATGAAGATAGAGTGTCATTCTACAGACTATATCTGGTGAGGCAGTGATGAATGACTATTTATTAAATGGAAGGTAAACTGTAAGCCGAAGACGAGCTGTTATCATAATGCCTGAAACATAACATGTACTACATTCAGAGTGAGTGAGTGAGTGAGTTGGGTTTAACGCCGCTTTTAACATTATTCCAGTTATATCACGGCGTGTCAGCTTAATGTGGGAGGAAAGCCCGAAGTGATGCAGGTCTTAGACGTTTACCACTTCGGTGAAACCCACGAGCACGGGTATGGTGCTGACAAACCTAGAAACATAATCGGGGCGAACCGGGATTCGAACCCACAATCATAGGTTTCTGGCGTGTCCAGGGGACGCAACTCTGCACAGCGAATCGCGGCGCCTTAGACGACTGGGCGTGTATGTCAACTCCCCGTTTCACACCTAATAACCATACTTACTCATTCACTCACTCTGGTAAAAAAACAAAAACATACAGAGTTCAGGGTGTCATTGCTTGAACCACTGAACCACATCCACCACACCACACCACACCACACCACACACCACACACCACACACCACACCACTCAATAACAGCAGGCATGTTGGTTCCGAGGACGTGACATCAATACAGTTCTCGGTGGTTAAGTGAAGATCTTAGATCTTAGGTGACAGAGTTCAGTCTCGGGGCTCTCGTCATAGACAGTAGGTTTAATCACGGTTATCATCCAGAGCCAATTACGCCACCTGCACCCACAATTCATAAAGGAAATCAATCTCTACAGCTATTGACGTCAGTATACATCAACACATGCAGGTGCGTACACATACAACACAATGTACTTAATTACAGGTGAGGTGAAATGGAGTTTAACGTCGCGACCAAGATTATTGCACTTGTAGGGCGTGTGTGTGTGTGTGTGTGTGTGTGTGCGTGCGTGCGGGTGTGTGCGTGCGTGTGACTGATTGTGCTGGTGCTAGCATACGGAGATACCATGCCGCAGTTTAACATGAATACCCCACTCAAACACATTATATGGATTCCGAGCCGATCAGTTTTTGTTTTATCCCCTTAATTCCGAGCGCCATGTTTTACCCTTTGCTGGTATTACGCGTACGTGGCCAATCATGGACCTTTCGTCTCCGGGCTGACGCTCTATACACTTCACCAAGGAGGGGCAGACGCTCTCTCCACTACACCACGGAGGCGGTCTCCGGGTAGACGCTCTATCCACTACACCACGGAGGCGGTTTCCGGGTAGACACTCTCTCCACTACACCACGGGAGGCGGTCTCCGGGGAGGCGGTCTCTGAGCAGACACTATCCACAACACCGTGTAGGCGGTCTCCGGGTAGACACTCTATCCACTACACCGAAGAGGCGGTGTCCGGGTAGACACTCTATCCACTACACCGAAGAGGCGGTCTCCGGACAGACACTCTATCCACTACACCACGGAGGCGGTCTCCGGGTAGACACTCTCTCCACTACACCACGGAGGCGGTCTCCGGACAGACACTCTATCCACTACATCACGGAAGCTGTATCCAGGCAGACACTCAGTACTATATGACTTGGTTGATGCATTTCATCGTGTCCAAATTGCGAAGATCATGACGTCAATCACTTGATCGTCTGGTCCAAACTCGATTATTTACAGAGCGCCGTCTCACTGCTGGAATATTGCTGAGTGCGGCGTTAAGCAACACAGATATAAACTTCAAGCCGGAGTACTTGAGACCTACCATGTAGTGTACTCCACACGGGGTGGCATTACGTAGCTAGTGGGCTCTTTATGCGCGAGTACAGCAAACACTGATATCACTTCGCATAATACCCGTGACGATCCGGGTTAAGTGTTCGTTCAGTGGGAAGGAGACCCGTGAAGATCCGGGGTAGAATAGGTCTTCAGCAACCGATGCTTGCCGTAAAAGGCGACTATGCTTGTCGTAAGAGGCGACAACCGGGATCGGATGGTCAGGCTCGCTGACTTGGTTGATGCACGTCATCTATACCATTTGCGTGGATCGATGCTCATGATGTCAATCACTGGGTTGTCTGGTCCAGACTCGATTATTTACAGACTGCCGTCATATAGCTGGAATATTGCTGAGCGCAGCGTTAAACAACAAACACTTCGTATCACCACATTCCAGAAAAAGTACATGGCAAAATGAACCCGAACTTCTCTTAGCCCTTTAACTTACTTTGCTCCCAATTGTCAAAAATTGATACGAAATCACTTTCAGATTGGTTCAAATTCTAGGACATTGACCTCTGGTTATCCAGTTTTCCTGATAGTGATCTCTACATACCATAGGTGCAAACCACAAGGGCCGCCCCACACCCCTCAACACCCACCCAAACTATAAACCATATGATTGCCATTGTTATGCTATAGCCCTAGATGAAACAAGTCTGGATCTCCCATCTCTCTGAGACTCCATCAATTTACAGGGAGTTGTTTCTGTTCTAATAATATCTTTTCAGCGAATAATCAGTAGTCTACAAGGATCCCCTCTTAATTTCGAGCACATGCCCTAAACTATATAAAATTGTCTCCCTGTCAAATAAAACCTACAATATTACAATATGTCTCTCTTTTAGATCATAAACATGTCCCCTGTGATATAAATTAACGTATTGTCTCACTACACGTACATATAAACATAAAGCGTCTGCCTGTGTCCTATATATTAATCTCTAGATAATACCTTCTATATATGATACACTAAATGTGCACCACAAAATTTAATATGTATATGGCTTCGTTTTTTCCAGTTCATCTCTCTTTGTAATAAAGCATTTCGTGTTTATTTAATAACATTTTACTTTATTGCACATGTAGGTATTCACTATACTTAATTGTTGGAAATACAACTACACCTGCAAAACTAGTCTGTCATACAGACCCTAAAACAAATATATCCAATACAGCCCATGCAAGTCTATAATATTTGGCAAGTCTAGATTCATAACTATAATTTAACAACTGTTTTTGTGTGAAATATATTCATTTCAGAGACTAGATGTTACTCTACTGCAAAACCAGATATCTTATATAATTAAAAACTATGAGCGTAAATAATATAAATCAGGGTCGTTGACTTGGTTGATCGCGTAGATTATTTACAGACCGCCGTCCTGTAGCAGGAATCTTGCTGAGTGCGGCGTTAAACAACAAACAAATGAAAACTTGATATTTGTAACTTATAAATGCAACCCCGGGGATACAAGCACCTACACACCTGCTTTAGAAAATCAACATGACAATTAAAGCTCTCACCTTTCTTGTGCATTCTAAAGATTCATTGATGTAAAACTTTATCATTTCGGGCCCAAGAACAACCTCCATGTTTGTGCTGGCTGTGTCGTCTGCGTCTGATAAACGACAAGGCTTGCGCGAGAAGTGCGTGTTTTTGTTCGTGCACGTGTTGATTTCATGGGGGGGGTTCAAACATTGCACGGATTGCTCGTGCCCAGTTGCACAAAAGGTTCGTTCTCGAGTCTATTTCATGTGTGATACATCGCACGGATTATCGCGGTGCATAAATAGGAGCATCAAATCGGCTCATGTTTATCTCCAAAAGGATTGGGACAATTTAGCTCACATTCACCAAAGGTCGGTCGACTTTGATATGTCTTTTCACCACCTCCTTCGCTCAGATCGTCTCCGTCAACGGTTAAAACAATTTAAACATTCTGCAGTTATTTTCTCTTCATATTTTGATTTGTGATACCCAGAAAGTTAGGCGGCCAAACTTATAAACGATAAACGTCAATCCCAGAGTCACTCTGAACTCCTGTTACGTAAGATAGAGTTTTTTTTAAAAAACCTCCCAGAACAGTGAGTGATGAGTTTGGTTCTATTCTCTGTGAACAATATTTCATAATATCACGGCGTGGCAGTTTGATGTTGTAGGAACGCCGGAAGTGATGCAGATGTTAGATTTTCCTGTTTTGGAAACCCACGAGAACGGGTTGTGAGTGAGAAACCCGTGAGTCGCCCCTTTCCGTAACCTGCAAGAAGACTCGTCCCCCTATCGATGAATGTCATGTGCGAAAATACGACAAACCAATCAGAATGCGCGTATGAATTCAAGTTGTTCGTCAAAGAATCCCTCAGAAATAATTGTGATTTTACATATGTCTTGCATCTAAAAATATACCCAAGACACAGTTAAATGTGTTCAATCATACTGTATAATTCCGCATGTCCAGATGTGCTTTAAATTGCATCTGAAATATATATAATATAAGGGGGAATATACGTGAACCATTACGCAACGAGTTGACAATTGTTTTAGGTATGCCCGTTTGCGCTAGGACGGAACCCGGTTGCAAAAATGGCCACGAGAGGGGCACGAGTCGCTATTCGGTTTGTCCCGGAATAACACAAGATGGTCACGAATGTGAGAAACCAGGTCACATTACGTATCCACGCTCACTGGTGTCTGGAACGCCCAAGGGACGCAACTCTGCAAAGGGTAGAGGCTACTATGTGTCAATAAGACTGATTGATCCAACTGGACATGATTGTAAGGACGGTCACATGACCCCCTCCGAGCGGAGAAGACAAAAAATTCGAAGCTCTCCCGGCCCACCGTGATGTTTGTCTGTTTGTTTGTTTGTTGTTTAACGCCGCACTCAGCATATTCCAGCTATATGACGGCGGTCTGTAAATAATCGAGTCTGGACCAGACAATCCAGTGATTGATATCAGGAGCATCGATCCACGCACTTGGGATACGATGACATGCATCAACCAAGTCAGCGAACCTGACCACTCGATCCCGTTAGTCGCCTCTTACGACAAGCATAGTCGCCTTTTAAGGCAAGCATGAAATGCTGAAGACCTATTTTACCTCGGATCTTCACGGGTCCGACCCACTGTGAAAACCTCCTTGTTATTCCACAGCTAGATTTCTGCAAAAGGTGCTTGTGCCTGAATTAATGTTGGATTTAATATATCTCTCCCCCTTTACCTCAGTCCCGAGACTGTTGTAAAGCAACGACCCAGCGACAGATGGTGGCAATACTTGTGTTTCGGTTGATGGGTGGGTGGGTGAGTTGGGTTTAACGCCGCTTTTAACAGTATTCCAGTTATATCCCGGCGTTGTTTGGGTTGAAATCGCGAAATATTTGTTTTTTTCATGTAACCAAATCCAAATAATGTTGATGTTTTTAATTTTGCCAATTGTGTGTGACAGAACAATATGGCGAATGGGTAGTAGTTTTAAAAGTAATTCCGTAGACGGGGAACGGGCAAATAAGAAATAATAATGTCTTTAAATAATAATTGTCACTTGGTCTATATGTAGGGCACGATGACACACATACAACTCGGTCATTGTAAATATCGGATCCTCATTTAAGTAATGTCTACCAAGAAGTTCCAACGGCACATCAGCTGAACTTCCAGAGGTGCATTGGTATATCGGACTGGCAACAAATATGTTTACATTCCTCTAGGAACATGTACGTACACATAACTTACAGGGAACATAACCTTTACGCGTTGTTGTGTCTACAATTATAACCTTAAAAGTATGGAATTTGACCTTAAATTGTTGGAAAATTACACGTTTAAAATCTACGTACCACACTGCATGGCCTGTCTTTCCGCTCTACCAACCCTCGATTTCGATTGTGTCTTCAATAATAACTCATATCTTCACATAAAATCTATCCAGTTGTGCAAATTGCCAGCGATCAATATGCACACGTCCATCCAACAAGTGACAGTGCAGCCTCCGGTGAGGGCTAGCGTCCCTATAGCTCACGCCTGCTTGTAATGTTCACACCTGTGTCGTCTCAGCCGGTCTAACAACATGGCAGTGATGTCGTGTGTGTGTGTGTGTGTGTACACACCTCGCCCCTATGTCGTCTCAGCAGGTCTAACAACAAGGCAGTGACAGTGATGTCGTCTTGGTGTGCCAGTGCGTGTGCGTGTGCGTGTGTGTGTGTGTGTGTGTGTGTGTACCACCTCGCCCCTGAGTCTCAGCCGGTCTATCAACATGGCAGTGATGTCGTCTTGGTGTGTGTGTGTGTGTGTGTGTGTGTGTGACGTCATGTTCTGTGACGTAATGGGACTCAGCACGCGCAAATCGGTATGTGTGACGTCATGCACTGTGACGTAATGTGACGTAAGCTGATCCAGTCGTATGCATAAATCACTCTAACAGATCAGTATTACCCCCAGTACGCAGACACTGTATCAGTTAACACATGACACAATGTCCAGACGAAACCTGAAACTGAGATCCAGAATGTGTAGCACAATCTCTCTTTAACTTCGAAGTAGACGATATATCGAGTCGACCAGACCTCGATTTAACTGGGTTGTACCTAATGCTACTCTAGTGGTTTTTACGTTAGGCAAGTGTGTTCTCGAAAATGACAGCTGCGGTAAATAAACCTGGGTCGTTCTTTTCAGCTGTCCAGCAATATGACGGAAATGGAACTTGTCTGTATCAACTATTGACAAAACGCCCAGAAGACAATGAACATATGGTTTACTCATCTCTAAATTGTGCAATGTCGTCATAGTGTGGCGTTATTTATGCGGCAATCCATTTGCTATAACCTATATATTGAGATGCTACATTCGTGGCTGTTCAACTGAATTCTGTAACACCTATATAATTGCATTGTACGAACTACAAATGTATAGCCCTGGGTCGGAAATGCAATACTGTGTTGTAATATGTAGACCACACAGAACTAAAGAGAATGGTTACTGTATTGGTGGTAGTTTGAAAGCGGTGAATCCCGTTAATCCAAACCTCGTCAATCAAACATGGTATGTCTGAACGCCGATCATCTGAACATATTCGTCTGGAACACGTTAGTTTCAGCCCCGTCAGTCTGGGCCCTTAGTATCACGTTAGTCTGAACCCCGTTAGTCAGTTTCACGTTAGTCTGAACCGCGTTAGTCAGTATCACGTTAGTCTGAACCCCGTTAGTCAGTTTCACGTTAGTCTGAGCCCTTAGTTAGTATCACGTTAGTCTGAGCCCCGTTAGTCGGTATCACGTTAGTCTGACCCCTTAGTCAGTATCACGTTAGTCTGAGCCCGTTAGTCAGTATCGCGATAGTCTGAACCACGTTAGTCAGTATCACGTTAGTCTGAGCCCTTAGTCAGTATCACGTTAGTCTGAACCCCGCTTGTCAGTATCATATTAGTCTAAACCCCGTTAGTCAGTTTCACGTTAGTCTGAACCCTGTTAGTCAGTATCACGTTAGTCTGAACCCTGTTAGTCAGTATCACGTTAGTCTAAACCCCGTTAGTCAGTTTCACGTTAGTCTGAACCCCGTTAGTCAGTATCACGTTAGTCTGAACCCGTTTGTCAGTATCACATTAGTCTGATCCCTTAGTATCACGTTAGTCTGAACCCTGTTAGTCAGTATCACATTAGTCTGAGCCCCGTTAGTCAGTATCACGTTAGGCTGAACCGCGTTAGTCAGTATCATGTTAGTCTGAACCCCGTAAGTCAGTTTCACGTTAGTCTGAGCCCTCAGTCAGTATCATGTTAGTCTGAACCCTGTTAGTCAGTATCACGTTAGTCTAAACCCCGTTAGTCAGTATCACGTTAGTCTGAACCCCATTAGTCAGTATCACGTTAGTCTGAGATCCGTTAGTCAGTATCACGTTAGTCTGAACCCCGTTAGTCAGTATCACGTTAGTCTGAACCCCGTTAGTCAGAATCACGTTGTATCACGTTAGTCTGAACCGCGTTAGTCAGTATCACGTTAGTCTGAGCCCTTAGTCAGCATCACTTTAAACTTAGCCCTTAGTCATTTTCACGTTAATCTTATCCCCGTTAGTCAGTATCACTTTAGTCTGAACCCTGTTAGTCAGTATCACGTGAGTATGAACCCGTTTAGTCAGTATCACGTTAGTCTGAACCCTGTTAGTCAGTATCACGTTAGTCTGAACCCTGTTAGTCAGTATCACGTGAGAATGAACCCGTTAGTCAGTATCACGTTAGTCTGAACCCTGTTAGTCAGTTTCACGTTAGTCTGAACCCTGTTAGTCAGTATCACGTTAGTCTGAACCCCATTAGTCAGTATCACGTGAGTATGAACCCGTTAGTCAGTATCACATTAGTCTGTACCCCATTTGTTTGAACCTCGCTAATCCGAATCCGAAAGTTGCAAAAATTGTATTGTGATTCCAAGTCATCTGAATTAGGATCTGCTGTGTATAAATTATTCAGCTCAACATTTGCAGCAAGTGCACTGCAATGTAGCCTCAAGCCCTTACTGTATTTCTGTCTATTGACATATCTCTTTATGGTGCAGGTTGTGAACACAGCATTAAAATCACTACAAATCTGTCAACAGGCATTTATCACAACGTGAATATTTACCAAGTACCAGTATGTACCATGAGTTTTCGACGTTGCTACATCATAACTTAATCACACGTAAAATAAAAGAGAGTCCTTAATATTAATCAATTACGTCAATATTAAGTGTGATTATTTACATATAAATATACATAAAGTCAACACATCTCCTACCTTGACGCTCTTTGTCAACACACCTCCTACCGAGACGCTCTGTCAACACATCTACCTGGACGCACTTCCACCGTTTCATCAGAAATGAAACATCTCATGGGACACCTGACGGACGCGTATAATTAAAGGCGCTCTCTCCCCTAGTAACTCGTTCATACAGGTTTAAGCCTGAAAATCAATCAATTCCAATCCCCAGTTTTCGAGACAAGGACAAGATGACTCGTTAATCCGGTACAGTGCAAGCTCGATAATCCGCTACAGGTACACCTCGTTAATCCAGTACAGTTTAACCCCGTTAATCCGCTACAGTTAAACCTCGTTAATCCAATACAATAAACCTCGTTAACCCTTTACAGTTAAACCTCGTTAATCCGATACAGTGAACCCCTTAATCCGATAAAGAGCAACGCAGTTTATCCGGTACAATCAAACCCCGATAATCCGGTAAAGGGACACATCGTTAATCCGGTACAGTGCAACGTCGTTAATCCAATCCGGTACAGTCAAACCCGGTGAATTCGGCACAATCAAACCCCGTTAATCCGGTACAGTCAAACCTAGGTAATCCGGACGATACCTTTTCCAGGGAATTCGTTCGAGAAAACCAATTTCCCCATTAACGAAGCAGTGTAGCAGACCAATGCCTTCGGTACTACATGAATATGTTATTTTAGTAAACACCGGTTTTTACAGTACTTATGGACACTATTCCAAAATCAGGATTTCCGGTTTTCATATATATTGTTTTTTATTTAGGTTTGACGAACCTATAGTTAGACAACAATTTGAATTCGTTAGCGCACATATGATTAAACAAATATGTTGCAGAGGGTAGCAAATCCCCGATTACGGATATGTCAAAAAAAAATTCAAATGAAAAAATACTAGAACTTGGAAATCATATCTCTGGCACCTTTAAAACCAGACAACACATAAATCGCATCTTTCATTCTATGACTAAAGTACGCAAAGAAATGTTAGACTGGTTCCTGGCTCGAGCTGTTGAAATCATACCTCAGGTAAAGCAAACTCGCTTTGAGGGCATGTGATCGCAACGACTTGGCCCCTACCGAGCCGAAGTTTACCACACGATTGTCTCGCGGCGGACGGCCTACAAATTGACCTTGTCCCGTTTGAGTATTAGTTCTCATGCAAATACAACCATGACAGTTCGCGGGTTATTTAGGACATTTTACAACAGTTTCTTTGAGAGGCATTCAGATATATGACATGCTTCTTGGAATTTTCGAAGCAATCCACATCAAAGGACCCCTACACCCCAATTCTCCTACACCCCAATACCCCTACACCCCAGTACTCCTACACCCCAATACCCCTACTCCCCAATACCCCTACATCCCATTTCTCCTACACCCCAATACCCCATCACCCAAATTCTCCTACACCCCAATACCACTACACCCCAATACTCCTACACCCCAATACCCCTACTCCCCAATACCCCTACACCCCAATACCCCTACACCCCAATACCCCTACACCCCAATACTCCTACACCCCAATACCCCTACACCCCAATACCCCTACACCCCAATTCTCCTAAACCCCAATTTCCCTACACCCCAATACCCCTACACCTCAATACTCCTACACCCCAATACCCCTACATCCCAATACTCTTACACCCCAATACTCCTACACCCCAATACCCCAATACCCTAATACCCCTACACCCCAATACTCCTACATCCCTATGCCCCTACACCCCAATATCCCTACAACTCAGTTAAAACAACAAAGGGAATCTGCATAGGTAAATACATGATACAACTCTTTGTCAAACAGAGTTTGATTGTTGTACAATAAACGTTGTGATTCTACATAAAGTTGGTCTTATAACTTCTACAAAAAGAGCACATCTGTCTATTTATTGTTCATGTCATTTGCTGATAATGTCGGACTTGGACTAATCAAACTTGTATAATCACTTGAGTGAGTTGGGTTTAACGCCGATTTTAACAGCATCCCAGTCATATCACGGCGTGTCAGCTTAATGTGGGAGGAAAGTCCGAAGTGATGCAGGTCTCAGACGTTTACCACTTCGTTGAAACCCACGAGCACGGATATTGTGCTGACAAACCTAGAAACATAATCGTGGCGAACCAGGATTCGAACCCACGATCATAGGTCCCAAGGGACGCAACTCTGCACAGCAATCATCATTATTATCAGAATGTGGGTTAACATATTTAAAGCTTGTACATTTTATCCACATCCTTAAAGTGGCTGTACATAATATTGACATCTCATATAGGAAACAAACGGTTCGTGGTCGTTGTTTGTCGTACAAGAAAAGACTGCAGGGAGAATAAACCCTATATATATAAAAGACTAGTTATGCTAGGATTAGACGCCAAAAAAATCAAAATATAGACTGACTTTCGTTTTCGTTTTATTCTATCATTTTCAGTCACTTGGTGATGAAATAGAGCACAAAGATGTTTGGAATTTGTTATCAAAATATAATAAATGGAAAAATAACTGTAAAATGACTGAAATATTTTGGCATGTTGTAAATTGCCGAAGTGAAAGTTTCAGTCATTTTACACATTGACTGCAACATAGAGAAGCTGTACACTTATTTGCTGAGTAAGCTGGATAAGATGGCTATCGTATCTGTATCTGTAACTCAAACAAAATCAAGTTCCGTTAAAAGCACGAAATAACTTTCACGTGCCCCACGTTTGGCCGAACCTGTATCCAACAACGATATCCAATGAAACAATTGATTTTCGGGGACAACAAGTACTACATTTAATGTGACACAACTCTATAGACCTCATTTTAATTAAGAAAGCAGGCATTGTTTCATTGTGTAGCGGTAAATTACGTGCACAAGTGCATATCCTCGTGTATTGACAGGTGTGAGATGAGTTTCGGAGGACGCACGAGATATTTGACGCTTTGATTGACAGGTGTCAGATACGAATGGTTTAAGCTGGCAACAGCCGTTTTGTGTTTTTGTTAATATAAACATTTGTACATTTGAAAAACTAACCTCCAACAGAATATCCTTTGAAACCGATCTCATTTCGGAAACAGAAGCAAACGGTTAACACCGATAAATTGTGAACTATTGCAAGTGATATGCATATGTGAGTCACGCTGCACGAGTAAAGTTAAGTCAGCCTGACAGTGATAACCACGTGCCTTCAACACCAGGTTTAAAGGTACGGGTCACGTGTCCAAAGGCTTATTTGTGGTTATCAGGTTGCAGTTTTTCTTTATATTGGAACTTGAATAAGTCTTTGACTGATTTTGTTTTTATGATGTAATAAAGGCATACCCACTGGGGAAGTCATCTACGTCATGGCCGTGCTCATGGATATATTGTCTCTTAGTTCTCGTGGTCAGAGATTTAAACTTGTCCAATAATTTCACAGCCGTATATTTAACACTTTCAGTTGGCCAAAAAGGGTCTTTTTCACTCTATTGAAAACATCAAGCTTCGGTATTAAATTCACTTTAGCGCAGCTGTTTTTACCAGAGGTGGGATTTTGAATCGAGGTCAGATAATGTTTAGCTACAGTTCAGCTACAAAACCAGATGTTTGGGTTTTTTTAATTTAAAAAAACTAAGCCTGAAATTTCTTTACAAAAACACCTTGCAGCAATGTATTTTTTGTAGCAGGCATTTTCATTTTTGTCAAAAGTCTGCAGCCAAATAATTTCTTTCACGAACTTTCGGGCACAATTTAATCATTCCCCCACCTCTCTGAATATGAAATGGTGGGTCCCGAAAAGCGTTGTACACCAGCGTTATAAGGATCTACTGTTGTGATGTTATAATATAAAATGCCAATGAGAGAACAATCAGTCCTGATTTTCCGTATTATTCCATTTGGTGTAAAGGACAAAAAGCTGTTCTTCTTGCTTAGTATATAAGTGCCGATTAAAGCTGTGGACTCCTGCCCTGGTATACCCCTAGAACAGGTCCAAGATGTGTAGATTGAAGCTGTGGACTCCTGCCCTGATATGCCCCTGGAACAGGTCCAATATGTGTAGATTGAAGCTGTGGACACCTGCCCTGATATGCCCCTAGACCAGGTCCAAGATGTGTGGATTGAAGCTGTGGACTCCTGCCCTGATATGCCCCTAGACCAGGTCCAAGATGTGTGGATTGAAGCTGTGGACTCCTGCCCTGAGATTTTCCTAGACCAGGTCCAAGATGTGTAGATTGAAGCTGTGGACACCTGCCCTGATTTTGCCCCTAGACCAGGTCCAATATGTCTAGATTGAAGCTGTGGACTCCTGCCCTGAGATTCTCCTAGACCAGGTCCAAGATGTGTAGATTGAAGCTGTGGACTCCTGCCCTGATATGCCCCTAGACCAGGTCCAAGATGTGTAGATTGAAGCTGTGGACTCCTGCCCTGATATTCTCCTAGACCAGGTCCAAGATGTGTGGATTGAAGCTGTGAACTCCTGACCTGAGATTCTCCTAGACCAGGTCCAATATGTGTAGATTGAAGCTGTGTACACCTGCCCTGATATGCCCCTAGACCAGGTCCGAGATGTGTGGATTGAAGCTGTGGACTCCTGCCCTGATATTCTCCTAGACCAGGTCCAATATGTGTAGATTGAAGCTGTGATCTCCTGCCCTGATATTCTCCTAGACCAGGTCCAATATGTGTAGATTGACGCTGTGGACTCCTGCCCTGATATTTTCCT
Source organism: Haliotis rufescens (assembly GCF_023055435.1). Classification (NCBI taxonomy): domain Eukaryota; kingdom Metazoa; phylum Mollusca; class Gastropoda; order Lepetellida; family Haliotidae; genus Haliotis; species Haliotis rufescens. The sequence continues at coordinate 9,646,463 of NW_025963813.1, read as the reverse complement.
AGACCAGGTCCAAGATGTGTAGATTGAAGCTGTGCACTCCTGCCCTGATATTCTCCTAGACCAGGTCGAAGATGTGTAGATTGAAGCTGTGGACTCCTGCCCTGATATGCCCCTAGACCAGGTCCAAGATGTGTAGATTGAAGCTGTGGACTCCTGCCCTGATATTCTCCTAGACCAGGTCCAAGATGTGTGGATTGAAGCTGTGAACTCCTGACCTGAGATTCTCCTAGACCAGGTCCAATATGTGTAGATTGAAGCTGTGTACACCTGCCCTGATATGCCCCTAGACCAGGTCCGAGATGTGTGGATTGAAGCTGTGGACTCCTGCCCTGATATGCCTCTAGACCAGGTCCAAGATGTGTAGATTGAAGCTGTGGACTCCTGCCCTGATATTCTCCTAGACCAGGTCGAAGATGTGTAGATTGAAGCTGTGGACTCCTGCCCTGATATTCCCCTAGACCAGGTCCAAGATGTGTGGATTGAAGCTGTGGACTCCTGCCCTGAGATTCTCCTAGACCAGGTCCAAGATGTGTAGATTGAAGCTGTGGACTCCTGCCCTGATATTCCCCTAGACCAGGTCCAAGATGTGTGGATTGAAGCTGTGGACTCCTGCCCTGAGATTCTCCTAGACCAGGTCCAAGATGTGTAGATTGAAGCTGTGGACTCCTGCCCTGATATTCCCCTAGACCAGGTCCAATGTGTGTAGATTGAAGCTGTGGACTCCTGCCCTGATATTCTCCTAGACCAGGTCCAATATGTGTAGATTGAAGCTGTGGACTCCTGCCCTGATATTCCCCTAGTCCAGATGCAAGATGTGTAGATTGACGCTGTGGACTCCTGCCCTGATATTTTCCTAGACCAGGTCCAAGATGTGTAGATTGAAGCTGTGGACTCCTGCCCTGATATTCTCCTAGACCAGGTCCAAGATGTGTAGATTGAAGCTGTGGACTCCTGCCCTGATATTCCCCTAGACCAGGTCCAAGATGTGTAGATTGAAGCTGTGGACACCTGCCCTGATATTCTCCTAGACCAGGTCAAAGATGTGTAGATTGAAGCTGTGGACTCCTGCCCTGATATTCCCCTAGACCAGATGCAAGATGTGTAGAATGAAGCTGTGGACTCCTGCCCTGATATGCCCCTAGACCAGGTTCAAGATGTGTGGATTGAAGCTGTGGACTTCAGCCCTGATATTCCCCTAGACCAGGTCCAAGATGTGTAGATTGAAACTTTGGATTCCTGCGCTGTTATACTCCTAGACCAGGTCCAAGATGTGTTTATTGAAGCTGTGAACTCCTGACCTGAGATTCTCCTAGACCAGGTCCAATATGTGTAGATTGAAGCTGTGTACACCTGCCCTGATATGCCCCTAGACCAGGTCCGAGATGTGTGGATTGAAGCTGTGGACTCCTGCCCTGATATGCCCCTAGACCAGGTCCAAGATGTGTAGATTGAAGCTGTGGACTCCTGCCCTGATATTCTCCTAGACCAGGTCCAAGATGTGTAGATTGAAGCTGTGGACTCCTGCCCTGATATTCCCCTAGACCAGGTCCAAGATGTGTGGATTGAAGCTGTGGACTCCTGCCCTGAGATTCTCCTAGACCAGGTCCAAGATGTGTAGATTGAAGCTGTGGACTCCTGCCCTGATATTCCCCTAGACCAGGTCCAAGATGTGTGGATTGAAGCTGTGGACTCCTGCCCTGAGATTCTCCTAGACCAGGTCCAAGATGTGTAGATTGAAGCTGTGGACTCCTGCCCTGATATTCCCCTAGACCAGGTCCAATATGTGTAGATTGAAGCTGTGGACTCCTGCCCTGATATTCTCCTAGACCAGGTCCAATATGTGTAGATTGAAGCTGTGGACTCCTGCCCTGAGATTCCCCTAGTCCAGATGCAAGATGTGTAGATTGACGCTGTGGACTCCTGCCCTGATATTTTCCTAGACCAGGTCCAAGATGTGTAGATTGAAGCTGTGGACACCTGCCCTGATATTCTCCTAGACCAGGTCAAAGATGTGTAGATTGAAGCTGTGGACTCCTGCCCTGATATTCCCCTAGACCAGATGCAAGATGTGTAGAATGAAGCTGTGGACTCCTGCCCTGATATGCCCCTAGACCAGGTTCAAGATGTGTGGATTGAAGCTGTGGACTTCAGCCCTGATATTCTCCTAGACCAGGTCCAAGATGTGTAGATTGAAACTTTGGATTCCTGCGCTGTTATACTCCTAGACCAGGTCCAAGATGTGTTTATTGAAACTGTGGACTGTGTATTTTTGTATCTGATGTCATTTGTTTTTGTTAATAAAGTGGCATACTCATGTTGCAATATATAAAAGAAATCAAATACATAATAACTTGTTTTGTAACTGATGGTAATTTGTCTCTCCATCTTTCTGTTCCCTCTAACTCTGTGCCTACTACACACAAACGGGGCCCCCAAGCCCCAACCCATACCCAAACCCCAACTCCCCAACCCAACACCCCCACCCCAAACCCAAACCCAAACCCCAACTCAACCCAAAACCTAACCCCCACCCCAACCGCCAACCGCAACCCCCAACCCCAACCCCAACCCCAGGCCCAACCCCAACCCCAACCAACCCCAAAATCCAAAACCCAAAACCCAAAACCCCACCCCCAAGCACAGTTTCACCCGATGAGGGTCTTCAGTTCTCACGTGCCTACATAAACTGTAAACTACCCAGCCATCAACATAGATAATAATACAGTATGGCGGCTACTGTTATGTGTGGTATTCGTGGACCATGCAATATAAAATATCTGTATATCTGTCACAGCTGACTGACTGGTCGTTTTCTCCAACAACAAATACTGAATGTTCTTCTAATATATTTTTTAAATACACAAAAAGCCCACGTATCTTCGATTTTTGAAGCGTTTCAATCACAGCTACATGTATAAGCATTCGTTGTAAAAAATCTGACAGCTGCATGGTCGACTGCATGGTTGCTGTAAATTTGACGTTGCTAATAGTGCACCATGCCTCTGGAATGTCTCAATTTCATTTGAACCGAAATCAGTCAAGATGATAAAAAGCTTGCTCTTTATAAACAATTTGTGTGTAATAAAAATCTCACTATCCAGACCTGCTCCACTACAGCTGTGTCTGCTGCGTTTCAGCTGCTATTCCTGCCGCTACTATCACCCACCGTGCACCACTCACGCTACAGCTGTGTCTACTGCTATACAGCTGCTAATCCTGCCACTATTATCACCCGCCCCTGCTCCACTACAGCTGTTTCTGATGCTGTACAGCTGCTAATCTTGCCACTCTATCACCCACCCTGCTCCATTCACACTACAGCTGTGTCTGCTGCTATACAGCTGCTAATCCTGCCACTATTACCACCCGCCCCTGCTCCACTACAGCTGTGTCTGCTGCTGTACAGCTGCTAATCTTGCCACTCTATCACCCACCCTGCTCCAATCACACTACAGCTGTTTCTGATGCTATACACCTGCTAATCTTGCCTCTCTATCACCCACCCTGCTCCACTACAGCTGTCTGCTGCTATACAGCTGCTAATCTTGCCACTCTATCACCCACCCTGCTCCACTTCAGCTGTCTGCTGCTATACAGCTGCTAATCTTGCCACTCTATCACCCACCCTGCTCCACTACAGCTGTGTCTGCTGCTATACACCTGCTAATCTTGCCACTCTATCACCCACCCTGCTCCACTACAGCTGTGTCTGCTGCTATACAGCTGCTAATCTTGCCACTCTATCACCCACCCTGCTCCATTCACACTACAGCTGTGTCTGCTGCTATACAGCTGCTAATCCTGCCACTATTACCACCCGCCCCTGCTCCACTACAGCTGTGTCTGCTGCTATACAGCTGCTTATATTGCCACTCTATCACCCACCCTGCTCCACTCACACTACAGCTGTGTCTACTGCTATATACACCTGCTAATCCTGCCTCTCTATCACCATCCCTGCTCCACTCACACTACAGCTGTGTCTACTGCTATACAGCTGCTAATCCTGCCACTACTACCACCCATCCTTCTCTCCTCACACTACAGCTGCTGCTGCTATACAGCTGCTAATCTTGCCACTCTATCACCCACCCTGCTCCACTACAGCTGTGTCTACTGCTATACAGCTGCTAATCTTGTCACTCTATCACCCACCCTGCTCCACTCACACTACAGCTGTGTCTACTGCTATACAGCTGCTAATCCTGCCACTACTACCACACATCCTTCTCTCCTCACACTACAGCTGCTGCTGCGCCTAAACGTACTGCTACTATTACAGCTCATGCTGCGCCTATACCTACTGCTGCTAGTACAGCTCCTGTTGCACCTATACCTACTGCTTTTACAGCTACCGCTGCGCCTATACCTGCTGCTTCTATTATAGCTCCTGACAATATCATTTCACTATCTTTCTATAAATTGTTTACTCTCGACCAATTATGCCCTAAGATATAAGCCATTTCGGATTAACAAAATGTCTCGGGCTGGCTACTCACCGACTTCAATTCGAACGATGATCATTGAAAAGTCTGGTCCACTAAATCACATGCAATGAACACACTTGCTTCACATTGTAATAATTGTGATCATAAGTAATAAGTCATACTGACCATTTCGATTCCTCGACCAAGGCAGCAGGAAGCACAGAGATATAGTGTTCTGTGTCGATGACGACGGCTTAATGACCATGCAGATAATTCCTATGTTTACAGGTGCGTGGCATTTAGGGTTAAAAAGTGCTGAAACAGGTCATTAGGTTTCATTTATACCAAAACGCATTTATTTTTTACGTTATATTATGTTTTGAGAATTTATATATGCAGACAACTTCAAAATATAGCAACATATTTTTTGTACACTGCATATTGAATATTGTCGATATCTACGTCAGCTGCGGGTCTTTTGCCATAAAATTAAAGCAATAAGCTTGTCATTGTTTCCAAACGTTATGGTGAAACGCAATATTTCAACGTAGTCAAGCATGATCGTGGACTTTATTTTTCTTAAATTCTGTTATTTGATGATTTTAAGTTTAAGGTGTGTTTTGCTCTCTTTATATTTAAGTACTAGATGAGATGTTTCTCAGCTAGAGTTCAGATGTTTTCATTTTAGTGTTGTCTAACGTCGCACTCAACAACATTCAAACTATATGACTCCGACCTAGATCAAGCGACAAACCAGTGATTGATATGATGAATGACCAAGTCACTCAAGCATGTCATTGGGTCTGACCACAGATCTATTAAGTCACCCCTTACAACCAAGCAAGTCACCGGGCCTGACCACCGAACTATTTAGTCACCCCTTACAACCAAACAAATCACCGGGCCTGACCACCGATCTATTTAGTCACCCCTTACAACCAAGCAAGTCACCGGGCCCGACCACCGATCTATTTAGTCACCTCTTACAACCAAGCAAGTCACCGGGCCTGACCACCGATCTATTTAGTAACCCCATACAACCAAGCAAGTCACCGGGCCTGACCAACGATCTATTTAGTAACCCCATACAACCAAGCAAGTCACCGGGCCTGACCACCGATCTATTTAGTCACCTCTAACAACCAAGCAAGTCACCGGGCCTGACCACCGATCTATTTAGTCACCTCTTACAACCAAGCAAGTCACCGGGCCTGACCACCGATCTATTTAGTCACCTCTTACAACCAAGCAAGTCACCGGGCCTGACCACCGATCTATTTAGTCACCCCTTACAACCAAGCAAGTCACCGGGCCTGACCACCGATCTATTTAGTCACCTCTTACAACCAAGCAAGTCACCGGGCCTGACCACCGATCTATTTAGTCACCTCTTACAACCAAGCAAGTCACCGGGCCTGACCACCGATCTATTTAGTCACCCCTTACAACCAAGCAAGTCACCGGGTCTGACCACCGATCTATTTAGTCATCTCTTACAACCAAGCAAGTCACCGGGCCTGACCACCGATCTATTTAGTCACCTCTTACAACCAAGCACGCCAACGAGCCCGACCACCGATCTATTTAGGTAGCATATGGTACAAGTCAGAAAAAGGAATTGCATCAGACATCATATTGGTCACTGATGCGTCGAATTTGGAAATATCCTCCACATGTCTACCTAAAACGTTTTAAAAGCTTTAAATGAGGCCTTGAATGTTGTTAACCTTTTGTGAGCGCATTCTTTATTTTCGACAAACCCACGCAGTTGGAGTACATCACCATTCCCTGTGTTGACGACACCAATGCAGTCGTTGTTGACGATGTTGTCGACTCAATATGACGCGTCGAGCAGGACGTCTTGCTCGTAGACCTGCTGCTCTTAAACGGTTTCGTGCGGTCTGGTCGGAGATTCTGCGCAGTCCGGGTATTTGGGATGCGGTTGAGGTGGCTATGGTCGTCCTTTGAGGTAGGTGACGCAGTCGGATGTTGCGATCTTGGGCGGAAGTGGTTACTCTTGGTCGTCCCGACCTTAGATGACCCATGAAACCGGTCCCATAGCCTTGATATGGTGCTGGGCGCTACACTGAAAACCCTGGCTACAGCTGATCGGGATTCCCCTGCCTGCAAGCGGCCTATGGCGTTGTTTCTTTGCCATTCTGTTAATCTTGGCATATTGTTGAACTATCACTGTTCGATTGACGTAGATGCCAGGCAATCAAAACCCCTGCACTTTAATACCGTTCATAGTGCTGCCGCGCCTGCAGTACGTGCAGCTTTATAGCCCTTTTGTTAATGCACTGGGTGCGTTTTTCCGAATCGTACGTGTTTCCCGACTAATGGTTTGCATGTCCTTGTTGTGGTCATTTTGATCCGGGAAATGTGAAAGTGACACTATAACACATTAAACCTCTTCACTTTGCACCACTTGGTCCGCTAATTTTGGCTTTTATCGCCAAAAATAGCGGACCTTGCGTTTCTTGTTTTGAAGAGCATAAATCTGAATATATATTTTGGTAAACTATTTTTACTTAAACTCTTACAGTACCAAATTAAATTATCGTTCACGTGAAACATAATCATGTTTCTGAAAAGTCTTTTCACTTCAATACTGTTGTCTCCGTGATGTTCCTTGTCCCCCATGACGTTCCTCGACCCTGTGATGTTCCTCGCTCCATGATGTTCCTGACCCCCATGATGTTCCTGGTTCCCGTGATGTTCCGGGTCCCCGTGATGTGCCTTGTTCCTGGCTCCGTGATGTTCCTGACCCTCACGATGTTTCTTGTTCCTGGTCCACGCGATGTTCCTAATCCCTGTGATGTTCCTTGCCCCATGACGTTCCTGGTCCCCATGATGTTCGGGGTCCCCGTGATGTGCCTTGTTCCTGGCTCCGTGATGTTCCTGACCCTCACGATGTTTCTTGTTCCTGGTCCACGCGATGTTCCTAATCCCTGTGATGTTCCTTGCCCCATGACGTTCCTGGTCCCCATGATGTTCGGGGTCCCCGTGATGTGCCTTGTTCCTGGTCCCCATGATATTCCTGGTCCCCCATGACGTTCCTGGTCCCCGTGGTGTTCCTGGTCCGCATGATGTTCCTGGTCCCCGTGATGTTCCTTGTTCCTGATTCCAATGATGTTCATAATCATGTTTCTGAATAGTTATCTTTTCCCTTCAATACTGTTGTCCCCGTGGTGTTCCTGGCCCCCCATGACGTTCCAGGTCCCCGTGGTGTTCCTGGCCCAATGACATTCCTGGTCCCCTTGATGTTCCTGGTCCCCGCAATGATCCTTGTTCCTGGCTCCATGATGTTCCTGGTCCGTGAGATGTTCCTTATCCCCGCAATGTTCCGTGTCCTTGGTCCCGTGATGTTCCTGTTCCCTGTGATGTTCCTGGTCCCCGTGATGTTCCTGGTCCCCGTAATGTTCATGGCTCCGCAATGTTCCTGGTCCCCGTGATGTTCCTGGTCCCCGTAATGTTCATGGCTCCGCGATGTTCCTGGTCCCCGTGATGTTCCTGGTCCCCGTAATGTTCATGGCTTCGCGATGTTCCTGGTCCCCGTGATGTTCCTGGTCCCCGTAATGTTCATGGCTCCCCGATGTTCCTGGTCCCCGTAATGTTCATGGCTCCGTGATGTGTTAAAAATATATTGAAAATTAACGATATGTTTTGGTTTTTTTAATTGTGTCTAACAAAGGGGCGATACATTGACGAATCAGTGAGTAAGTGTTATAAAATATATTTTAGCATAACAGTAATACGTATACGTTAACAAGGTTCGGGAGGCTAAACAGTCCGATCTGGCTGATAGTGTGTTACCATGTCTGAATGATGTGGGGCCAGGATCCTCTAGAAACCGACTGAACTCACCAAGGCTACATAACACAATGGTTTTTTTCCAAATACATTGATATATTTATGACACTGAAACACACGGTGTATTAAGCTCCATATCGCCAGTCGGATCAGAACGTGATACGTCCCTTCATCCGGCTATGCAATATGTATACAACAGCGCTGTATTAATGGATGGTGATAATGTCGAAAATATTATTTTCATTCGGGAAGGCAGGAGGAAATTAAAGACAGATGTGTAAATATTTCATTTTAAATATATGCTGCGTGTGACTTTTTAATGGCTCCCGTCTGACATTGTGATACGTGTGTCCCACATGAACATGACAGTTATCAGCTATTAAATCTTTATAATGTCAATAGAATTACTGAATTGTAATTATTTCTTCAGAATTATTCAAGAAAATGGTTGTAGACTGAAAGTTATGTCACGTCCTAGCATCATGATGTAGGACGGAGGCGGCGGGGTAGCCTAGTGGTTAACGCGTTCGCTCGTCACGCGGAAGGCCCGAGTTCGCTTCCTTTCAAAGGGACAATGTGTGACCCCCATAACTGGTCTCCCCGCCGTCATATTGGTGAATATTGCTGCCTTCGGGATAAAATCCAACTCACCCTCTAACAGGCGAAATCCTAAGTGCTGCCGCCAATATGGTGCTGACAAAACAAGGTTCATAACGATACGAAAATTGAATCATAGGATTCTGGTACATCAAGGGGACGCAATTCTACAAAGTTGACAATACAAGGAATTATAACAGAGTGAATGTGGACACGAGAAACGATTTAATTCCTTGTCATTCAGACCAAAGAATCCGGGACTCCTTATACTTTCCTGGTGCCCAACTGCCTGTATTTCGGACCACACCTCTACTATTTATATCATAATTGATTTCCTCACATGTGACAAAGAAGAAGGGGCGGTCGGGTAGCCTAGTGGTGAAAGCGTTCGCTCGTCACGCCGAAGACCCGGGTTCGATTCCCGACATGAGTAAAATGTGTACCCATTTCTGGTGTGATATTGCTGGAATATTGCTAAACGCAGCGTAAAACCATACTCGCTCACTCACTACAAAGAAGATTACGAAATATCTTCTTACAAATCCTGGAGTCAATTAAAAACAATTGCAAGTCAAGCATGTATGTCAACTCCCCGTTTCACACCTAATAACATCCTGACAGACCACTTCCGTGTGAACCCAACGGCGTGGACTGTCGACTACAGCAGAAACATACATGCATCACCATCACACTGTGACTCAGGCGTTGTGATGTCATACATGTATTAACACTCTATAGTCCAAGGAATAATTCATGCAGTCACATGAGGATTCAGTTAGTGATTCAGTTGGTATGCTAAAACAACAGCTTCAGTTGGCTGTGTCGCTGAATGGGAGTATCGTACCGGAGTAGAAACCTGATTGTAATGAGGTTGAAATATTCGCCAGTTGTTTTATCTAAACTGCCGGGCAAATGAAAGTATACACTTGAAAACTGGATTTGACCTTTGGTATGTTCCCTCTATACACGTTAGGGTCTAAACACATGAAATGAGCTATCGCCTCATAGCTTAAACACCACCTTAACACAGCATCCCCATAATCCATACATGTTTAGAATTTAAGTACATTCTACCTTTAAACGTGTTTAGAATTGAAACACCTTTTCACGTGTTTAATAAAGTGCATATTATCAGGCTTCAAATATGCAAATCAAATTCCCCGGCACTTCCAAAACACATATACCACCAGGACTTACAAAGAACTTGGTACAATATTAACATGAAACTGTACAACTAAAGCAAGGTAATGGCGACTAGGAAAATTGACACGTGGTCTCCAGGTGGTAGCGTAACGGACTACATATTAAGAGGTTCGAATCCCACCGAAATATAACAATTTTGTGTTCAGAGATGTGTTGTTGCTGTATGCCTGATAGTATTTCTCTCATACAGGAAGCTGACAATGAATGTATATCTGATTACTGCTTAATCTTTTCATTTAGTGACCACCTAGTAAAGAGAAGACTAAGGCGTGTATTTGTGCTAGTGGTGGTCATAGTCGCTACTGAGAATGTCTGGTATCTCTAAGCCAACTGATCATGACAGTACCTGCTTCACTCTGCTCATTACTGTGTGCTGTGAAATTGCAAGCTCTATGTTCCTTGAGACGTCATGTAGACCTCCCGTCGTGAGATACTCATTGATATGATGTACGTCATATCGCCTGTCATACCCGTATCAAATACATCACCTCGAACAACCATATCTTGTGTGTTTCATTTTAGCCTCCATCAAACTTCAGCGTATTCGTTCTGTTCATGTTTATATTTGGATACCGAGTTGAGAATATTTTATGTCCGTTTCAATTACCTCTGCTCGGATACGTCAGAAATCACATGTGCTTGTTTACTGTTTATCGACTGAACCTGCATCACTTCTGGCTTTCCTTCCACATCAACCTGACGTCGTGATATAACTGGAACACTGTCCAAATCGGTGTTAAACTCGACTCAATCACTCCCTGAACCTGCCATAAACACGATTATAGGACTTTGTGTTGTTCCGACCTCCAAGAAGACACCACTTCACACCTTCAGGTATATAACGTACGGGGTTTGTGTAGAATATAAGACAGATATGTTTAAATAAACCCACAGACTGTTCTTTCATAGAGTGTAAAGACATATGCATTACAGAGAGCAGTATCACAGAAGGGAAGAGAGAAAACGTGACACTTCAGGGAATCTTTGCCACCCAGAGTTTCGACTCAATCGAGATGGGACGGTCTATCTCGAGAACTTAGGGTTTACACTAAGACTGATTCTCCTTTTCAGCTTAGCAATAACCAGATACTCAGCTAATTACATGTTTAGTTATTTGTGAGATTCTCATTCACGTGACAATGTCTGTGTTATTTCGGTGATAATTGTGTCGGGGAAATATCATGTAAGTAAGCATGTATTGCAGAGTTTACTTTCCACACTTCAGTGAAATAGTTTCACATCGACTTACTGAAGTTACGTATGAGCAGCGAAACCTGCAGTCAAGAAATGTTTGTTCGGGCAACGGGCTTACTGCACATGCGTTGGAGACCATGTTGCGTTGCTTGTTTGCATATTTTCGTCGCTGGGCCGACTTATATATCCAAGTGATCTGACACTGATTAAGTCAAAAATATAAACATCAGTAACAATGAGAAGTTACATGGATGGCTACATTACAATGAAGATAGGCATGTTATAAGTAATGGCAGTTAGGTGCTTCCAGATATGGTTTGGTTTGTTGTTTAACGCTGTACTCCAGCTATATGACGACGGTCTGTAAATAATCGAGTCTGAACCAGACAATCCAGTGATTAATATGAGCATGGATCCATGGGATCGATGACACTTCTCTGACGAAATTATATGTTAGAATTGGGTAATTGATAAATTTCGCAATACGAGGGTAGGGTGGAGGGATATATGGATGTATAAATGTACTCGACAATTGAACTGTGATTCAAATTCATCGCAAGTTATTAAATGCAATGTCTAGAACTACAGGCAGTAGGTTAGCGCCAATGGACCGCAGACCCCTTTAAAACGCTATGGAATCTCAAGTAAGTCGAACATCCGTCTCGTGTGTATAGTCAGAATTGACTTCACTTGATCTGATATGGCGAGTATATTTTTAATTTGGCGAAAAACAATTCACAAGCAACATATATAAACCACGGATTGACAAGAGATCTTACCTTTAACAAGTGTTCGTCACATTTACCTTGTATGACAGACTCCCAAAGACCATTCACTGACATGCGCAGTTATAACATGACCAGTTGGTTTCACACTCGCACCCTTACAACAACCAACAAACTGCAATATTTACCTAGCCTGTATTAAATTTACAATTGAAATATATATTAATTGAAATGGGTCCCGCTGTCATGTTCTGTCAGATATGGTGTTTTGAATCGCTTGCACTCATGACAGTGTTGATATTAACATCACAGCTGTGTGTTTTTGTTAATTACGATGTGTTCGCCGACAAAGCAAGAGAATTTTTTTAATATTTGTGTGGGCGTGTGTCTGTATATATTATGGGATTTTGCTAACAATATTTATGTGTAATAAATCAGAAATGAGACTCGAGACATGTTTTATAAACTTGTTTGTTGTTTAACGCTACACTTAGCGAAATTCGGGTGGTCAAGATAGCTGATTTGGTGGATGAGTGTCATCGTATATGGCACAGAGAGAAGAGTGAGTGAGTATGGTTTTATGCCGCTTTTAGCAATATTCCAGCAATATCACGGCGGGGGACACCAGTAATGGGCTTCACACATTGTACCCATGTCGGGAATCGCATAGAGGCGGGACAACATGATGGAAACGAAAAATATAAAAAAACCTTGCAAACAGCTACAAAACAAATGTGGTATCTCTGTATCTGCTATTTACACCTGTATAAAAAACATGATCAAATACCCGTCTTTCCGACAGTAACTGATGTACGATGCATTTAACTTTCAAATTTGTACAGTTTGCATTTTGAATACAACTTGGCTGTGATTACTCTGAAACATGTAAAATATGACTTTACGCAATCCGCTGATGGGGGTATGTTTTGAATGTATTGGGGGCATTGATGGCCATGTTGCTGTGTAGAGTTCCATCCCTTTGACGCGTCTTTTACCTAAGATCTTGGCACAGAGGTACGTCTAAGACATGTATCAATTCCTACGTCCCTCCCACAGTCTGACATGCAGTGATGGGATACTGTTCAAAGCGGCGTTAAACCAAACTCACTCACTTAATGTTCGGAAAAAGGTCAGCTTGAGCGTGACTGTTCAAGGTCAAATAGTACAGCAACTGTACTTTAGTCTAGAAAACAGACAAACCAGTGGTTGATATCATGAGCACCGTCCCGCGACACACCGATGACTTGAAGTTGACCAAGTGACCGGGCCTGATCACACATCACTCTAGTCGCCTCTTCCGACAAGCAATAGACTGCTGGAGACACATTCTAACTGACCGCTTCCTTGGCCTAGAGGATAGTGTCTGCCCGCAGAGCGGAAGATCGATTGTTCGATTCCCGGTTTGCGAGATACCAAACGACGTTAAAAGATGGTACTTGTTGCTGCCCTGCCTGGTCCTCGGCATTGAGGGGATAAAACAAGGACTGGTTGGCGCAAAGTCAGTATACTGTGTCTAAGTTGGATATTAATGTTAAACTTCGGGATGGAATCTCGATAGGCTAGCACTATTGAATCGGTATTGGTCCGGATCATTACAAGAAGCCACGTACGCACGCGCACGTCGTTACACAAGTGTTTTACTCCTGAACGTGACGTTAAACCCCTTTTCACCCCACCAATTATCAATTTTTATTTCCCCACCTCTCCTTTGAGAATATTTGGGTGGGTTCATACCAGAGAAACTGCCACTTGTCGCATGTGTGATTGTGTCTCATCGCATCCCGCGAGGGATTGCTAGTCTTCGGTCTATCGACCACCGGTTTGATTGGTCCATATCCAGTTTGACGGTAAGCTGACGTCACGTTGCTGAAGTTCAAAAGAAAACACAAAGTACGCTACAGTTCCAAACGACAAAATTATATATCTATCGTGTCATCCGTCGCAAAGAGTGTCGCGTGAATGAGTTGAAACGAACATATAGTGCTTATTGAACCCGTTCTGACGGTTCTTGTAACACCTGCTCCCTATTACAATGTCACAGATAAACGCAGTGAGAATACGTATGCTGCTGAAAATGAACGATTAGTAACTTAGCAACCTATTCATTTGACAAATCCAGTTTTTATGAGTTGGACCCTCCCATGTCGGAGGGATTACTTTGCATTTTACATTAAAATATATAATCCTTGTAATTATATATAAACATGAACGCCAGTCATTCGGGTTTCCTGTTTCCACCCTCATGCGTAAGTTTGAGCTTTTAACACTGCGTTTAACAGTGCGTGAGTGAGTGGGTGAGTGAGTGAGTTGGGTTTAGAACATCATAGAGCAGTGTTCCAGTCATCTTCCGGCGTGTCAGTCTGATGTAGGAGGAAAACCCGAGTGATGCAGGTTTAGGATGTTGACGGACAGTGCTATCAGACCAAGAATCAACACAAGGACCGATCATTGCAGCGGATCCTGGCATGACAAAGGGCCGCGACTGCATGGATCACCCAAGCTCCTCCGTTTGTACGCGCAACATAAATCATAAACATAACTTTGATCGATTCGTCTTTACCTTGAAACGTTTAAGCACTGAATCTTTTTAGCGCAGATTAACATAATTTTCTCATCGCCAAACAAGGATCCACTTATCCACAACAAAAGACAACATACGTGGTATAAATGGTGCGAGCTCTGCAGAAAACGCTTTCCCCGACACACGGCAAAAAACACACGCACGTTGACGCTCGCAGCCACCCCGAATGTGTGGCAGGTGTGGACACTGTGCATTGACGTTGTGTGGATTGGTGGGGTTTATTGCTGGGGACACACGAACATGTTTATTTCAAGGGATCGATTTTTCCAGTTTTCAAGTATTTGATATTCTTATAATATATCAGAATTAGCATGCGTTGGTAATTATATAAATACCTTTAAAAGGTTGTAAATTCAAGATCGCCCCAATACGTCATGTGGCAGGTGTTGCAAGCCTTTATGAGAGTTTAATCAAGTTGAATGACTTATGTCCGAGTAATGAGGCGCCATGCAGGGCGGACCTGGCAGCGCATTCATCAGGTACAGAGGTTATTCAATACCAACTACGCACCCACTCACACACCCTGGACAGTTTAATTAAAAACAGAGGTAATATAACAGTAACAGTGCAATAATAAATAAAGTATCCAGTCACATCCATTATTTCTTTGTTTGTTTGTTATTTAGCACCCCACTCAGCAATATTCCCGCTATATAACGGTGGTCTGTAAATAATCTAGTCTTGACCAGACAATCCAGTGATTTACATCATGGACATCGATCCACCCAATTGGAATCGATGATATGCATCAACCAAGTCAGCGAGTCTGACCACCCGGTCCTGTTAGTCGCCACTTAGGACAAGCATAGTCGCCTTTTACGGCAAGCATGGGCTACTGAAGACCTATTCTACCCCGGAATCGCGGGTCAGCATCCATTAACCTCAGAAGGGACTGATCCGGCCGGGCGTGTCGTCCCGGGAGGGCCAAATTTGATATTTAGGAGGAAAACTCCTCTTAACTCCATTACCCACTAAAACAAATGCAAGATAACTTTAAATATTAAAAAGTAAAGAATTGTGCATGTTTTCAAAATGAAAATTTTAAACTAAGACCCGAAGATTATTTTGCTTCATGATGGGAACGAAATCAATGTTAACGCTATATTAGTAGCTTCCTAAACGCACTGGACATTTAATTTCAATAACTAAAGAAATATTTAATTACTTGAAGGATTTATTTTATTGTTAAATAACATCATGCGTCCATCATTGTTGCCAAGAGATGTCATACCTTGAATAATCGAGGAGTGGTTTGATTGTTTTTGACAATCTATATGGTATCCAGTATACAATACTTATGATTTGAGTGTGTGTATGCATGTTTATTTGTTTGTTGTTTAATACAGCACTCAGCAATATTCCAGCTATATGACTGCGGTCTGTAAATTATCGAGCCTGAACCAGACAGTCTATCGATACACCAACCAAGTCAGCGAGTCTCACCATCCGATCCCGTTAGTCGCCTCTCAGGACAAGCATGGGTTGCTGAAGACCAATTCTACCGCGGAAGTTTGCGAAAAGCCGTCAATTAAGACAAAAACCTATTCTCATCAACATAAATAGGAATGATGGCATTAGCAATTGGTCACTTACCGTCTTAAAATAGCAGAAATCCTTCGGATGTGACTTTAAATTTAACTCACTCACTGGAGATCACCGTCACAAATGCATCAACAACTTAAAATGTCCGTTGCTATTGAGCGTGGAGCTTCTTCTGAGTGTTACATTTTCCTGTGGTACACTAAACAGTTGTCCGATCTACTGACTTCCATGTTTGTCGTGTGTTCGAAGCATAGGTGTTCATCTGCGTCCCATCAACATACCTTCAGCGGCATATTCGATTGGATACACAATGAAACATGTATCGTTAATATTGTCAATGAAAAATATAGCTTGAAGTTTTGACGTTGAATCAATCAACTGTTGAAATGTTAAATTATGTATTGTATTTCTAAAAAGTTAATTGCCTCCTTATTTGCTTCCTTTTTTAGAATGTTTGTTTGTTTGTTTGTTGTTTAGCGCCGCACTCAGCAATATTCCAGCTATTTGACGGCAATCTGTAAATAATCGAGTCTGGACCAGACAATCCAGTGACTTACATCATGAGCATCGATCTACGCAGTTCTGATACGATGACATGCATCAACCAAGTCCACGAGCCTGACCATCCGATCCCTTTAGTGGCCTCTTACCACGGCAAGTCATGGGTTGCTGAAGACCTATTCT
This sequence comes from Haliotis rufescens, assembly GCF_023055435.1. Lineage (NCBI taxonomy): Eukaryota > Metazoa > Mollusca > Gastropoda > Lepetellida > Haliotidae > Haliotis > Haliotis rufescens. Next base: position 9,629,697 of record NW_025963813.1, on the reverse strand, counting down.
ACCCCTTAATCTTCACGGGGTCCTTATGTGGAATGATGCCTGATGTTATTTGAAGACTTCTACACACACAGAGAACCTTGGCAAATACTGTACTCATAAATCTTCTGTATCACAAAATGACTCTCACATCATATTAAGGGGTGCGTGTTCTGTGTAGTTCTTGACTTGACTGAGGGAGGGAAATAACGCCACTTTCAATAGTGTTTCCGTTATATCACGGCGGGTGACTTTGTAGATGCCTTCGACGTTTCCAACTTACGCGAAACACACGAGCACAAACTTTTAGTGCTAACAAAATAAGAAACAATCAAGCAAAACCATTCACCAGTTTCTGGTACGTCTAAGGGACGTAACTCTGCTCATCGAAATGCAAATCCTTGAATCGTGTGATGATGATTTGGGTTGTTGAAGTCATTCTCTCGCTGCTTCCCGCAATCACGTTTTGTGAACCGCTACGTCAAGCGATCCAACCGAAAACACCAAACATACACCATGTCGAACATCAATATGATTTCACAAACTGGCCCCGCTGACAATATATTGATTTCCACAGACCAGCTGTTTATTTCGCTATCTATATCTATGCTCATTATATTTCTACCATGTTGTACGATCTTGCATACAACATTGTGAATGATTTGATTTAATTGTAACAGAAAATTATATTCTGTCTGTATAAAATTAGCCCTTCTCCATCACGACCCCATTGTTGTGATAATATTTTGTTTCAAGAGTGATTTCAGTCACATATTTTGTTTCCCGATATTAGTATTTTAGCTACGGTTGCTTGATAAACGGAAATATGTGCTTGTATTTTTACTTGGTTGAGTGGCAATAACACATGACGGAGAATCCCGTTTCCACAAACGGAAAAAGAATTAGGCAACAATGTCCTGATTTGCTGAAACAAGAGCAGCATACCCGCTGAACGAAGTCTCCGATTTCGTTATATCTACATTTCTTGTGTTAATCATCAATATGCAGGCCGTAGAGTTATGACTGTTGAGTTATTTATTTACAAGAATTGACTTCAATGTGCTTTTGCGTTAATGGAGAGTAAATGTTCCAGCGATATAATGGCGGCCTTTCCGTAATCCCGACCAGCACAGTTCACCGCCGGAAAGTCCCACTGGTACCGACGTCATCCGTAGTCTAATGGTAGAGTGTCCCACAGAAGGGCGGAAGGTCCCCAGCTGCGCCATACCAAAAGACGTTAAAAGACGATACTTGTTGTTACCGTGCCTGGCGCTCGGCTTTAAGGGCTAAAACAAGGACTCGTAGTGAGTAAATTGTGTTAAAGTGCGATATGGTAACCTTAGTGGGCTAGCACAATACATCTACATTTATCCGGACTAGTACAAGCAACCGCACACACACACACACACACACACACACACACACACACATGCACGCACGCCCGCACGCTATTTAAATGCAATAATCTTGGACGCGTCGCCCCCATTTCCCCTGACCTCATCCACAGGGACCGGATACTCGCGAAGATCAGGAGTAGAATAGGTCATCAGCAACCCATGCATGACGTAAAAGGCGACTTTGCTCGTCGTAAGAAGCGACTAACGGGATCGGGTGGTCAGGCTCGCTGTCTTAGTTGATGCATGCCAACGTATCTCAATTGCGTGGATCGATGCACATCATGTCAATCACTCGATTTTTTACAGACCGCCGTCACACAGCTTGATTTTTGCTGAGTGCGGCGTTACACAATGTACAAACAATGAGACTTGAACCTCCCAAAAGAGGCACATCCAGTTTTGACAGGATTCCTTTCCCGTCTCTCCTGTAAAGGTAGACCCCCTCACCAGTTTCACAATGATCCCTCCTGTAAAGGTAAACCCCCTCACCAGTTTCACAATGATCCCTCCGGTAAAGTTAGACCCCCCTCACCAGTTTCACAATGATCCCTCATGCAAAGTTAGACCCCCTCACCAGTTTCACAATGATCCCTCCTGTAAAGGTAGACCCCCTCACCAGTTTCACAATGATCCCTCCTGTAAAGGTAGACAACCTCACCAGTTTCACAGTGATCCCTCCTGTAAAGGTAGACAACCTCACCAGTTTCACAATGATCTCTCATGTAAAGTTAGACCCCCCTCACCAGTTTCACAATGATCCCTCATGCAAAGTTAGACCCCCTCACCAGTTTCACAATCATCCCTCCTGTAAAGGTAGACCCCCTCACCAGTTTCACAATGATCCCTCCTGTAAAGGTAGACAACCTCACCAGTTTCACAATGATCCCTCCTGTAAAGGTAGACAACCTCACCAGTTTCACAGTGATCCCTCCTGTAAAGGTAGACAACCTCACCAGTTTCACAATGATCCCTCATGTAAAGTTAGACCCCCTCACCAGTTTCACAATGATCCCTCCTGTAAAGTTAGACCCCCTCACCAGTTTCACAATGATCCCTCCTGTAAAGGTAGACCCCCTCACCAGTTTCACAATGATCCCTCCTGTAAAGTTAGACCCCCTCACCAGTTTCACAATGATCCCTCCTGTAAAGGTAAACCCCCTCACCAGTTTCACAATGATCCTTCCTGTAAAGGTAACCCGCCTCACCAGTTTCAAAATGATCGCTCCTGTAAAGGTAGACCCCCTCACCAGTATCACAATGATCCCTCCTGTAAAGGTAAACCCCCTCAACAGTTTCACAATGATCCCTCCTGTAAAGGTAGACCCCCTCACCAGTTTCACAATGATCCCTCCTGTAAAGGTAGACCCCCTCACCAGTTCCACAATGATCCCTCCTGTAAAGGTAGACAACCTCACCAGTTTCACAATGATCCCTCCTGTAAAGGTAGACAACCTCACCAGTTTCACAATGATCCCTCCTGTAAAGGTAGACCCCCTCACCAGTTCCACAATGATCCCTCCTGTAAAGGTAGACAACCTCACCAGTTTCACAATGATCCCTCCTGTAAAGGTAGACCCCCTCACCAGTTTCACAATGATCCCTCCTGTAAAGGTAGACCCCCTCACCAGTTCCACAATGATCCCTCCTGTAAAGGTAGACAACCTCACCAGTTTCACAATGATCCCTCCTGTAAAGGTAGACAACCTCACCAGTTTCACAATGATCCCTCCTGTAAAGGTAGACAACCTCACCAGTTTCACAATGATCCCTCCTGTAAAGGTAGACCTCCTCACCAGTATCACAATGATCCCTCCTGTAAAGGTAGGCCCCCTCACCAGTATCACAATGATCCCTCCTGTAAAGGTAGACAACCTCACCAGTTTCACAATGATCCCTCCTCTTAAGGTAGGCCCCCTCACCAGTTTCACAATGATCCCCCCTCCTCTAACGGTAGACCCCCTCACCAGTTTCACAATGATCCCTCCTGTAAAGGTAAACCCCCTCACCAGTATCACAATGATCCCTCCTGTAAAGGTAACCCACCTCACCAGTTTCACAATGATCCCTCCTGTAAAGGTAGACCCCCTCACCAGTATCACAATGATCCCTCCTGTAAAGGTAGGCCCCCTCACCAGTATCACAATGATCCCTCCTGTAAAGGTAGACGCCCTAATCAGTTTCACAATGATCCCTCCTGTAAAGGTAACCCACCTCACCAGTTTCACAATGATCCCTCCTGTAAAGGTTGACCCCCTCGCCAGTATCACAATGATCCCTCCTGTAAAGGTAAACCCCCTCACTAGTTTCACAATGATCCCTCCTGTAAAGGTTGACCCCCTCGCCAGTATCACAATGATCCCTCCTGTAAAGGTAGACAACCTCACCAGTTTCACAATGATCCCTCCTGTAAAGGTAGACAACCTCACCAGTTTCACAATGATCCCTCCTGTAAAGGTAGACAACCTCACCAGTTTCACAATGATCCCTCCTCTTACGGTAGACAACCTCACCAGTAATATCTTCTAGGATGCGCAGCCTATTGTTCTGTTCGGTGCCGTGCTGTCCAAAATACAACGCTAAGCACAATTACTCTAAAATTATTTCGTTTTTTCAAAATCGCGACTGAGAAGACAACAATGCATGGATAACGAACATCCGTCCAACCATTCCATTTGGAGTGACATCCCTTGGTTTTACAAACGACCGAAAATGGCGGCTACGGCAATCTTATTCGCTTGAAATAAAAGTTGCACCCAGTAAAGTTTGCGTTGGAAAGCTGATGCTGAAAATGGATCATTGCTATTAACGTTCTGTGAATTTTGGGTGTGTGTTTGAGTAATACGACTGCTGCTGATGGCGGGGATTACCGCTTGAGTCCGCGCGGCTGGATTTTCCGAAGCAATACACGACAGTGTGGAGCTCAGAGATTTCTTTCGGTAAATCGAACATTCTCTGTTATAGCTTCGAATGGACGCTTCACTTCGGTGACCCTACATATACATGATATGTCAGCCTGCATCATTGAGCCTGAATCGATGTCGCTCTCAGTTTTCCCAAATGATTTTTAATGTTATTTTTAGACATTGAGGAATCCGCCTGAAGTAGTTTTGTATGTCTCCGCTCGATTGACAACGTAATCCCGTGACATACTGACGTTTATCGAGAAATGAACGACAGTCAACTTGGTAGTGTTTACCAAGGCGAGGTCACCCGCTACTGTCATTATTCTGCCATTAAAGACGCTCTAAGTCTAACTGTCATATACATGCATCAATTTCAAACGAATTCAACTCATTCTCGGAATTGAATTGAATAATGTTGTGGTATTATAACGCATTTTTTTCTGATCAAATAATCTTATGACCAAACTGAGCAAAAAATCATTTCGCTTGAAGCTACTATGATATGATTCATATGATCAGTAGTTTGACGTTTGGGTAGTTCTTTTTTAATTGTTTTGTTTGTTTGTTTGCGTGTTGTTTAACGCCACACTCAGCAATGTTCCAGCTATCTTCCTTATATGACGGCGGTCTGTAAATAATCGAGTCTGGACCAGAATCCAATGATTGACATTATGAGCATCGATCCATGCTATTAGGGATACGATGACATGCATCAACCAGGTCAGCGAGCCTGACCACCCTATCCCGTTAGTCGCCTTTTACGGCAGGCAGATTTGGGTATGTGTGTTTGGCCCCAAATGGAGACGATTCCCAACTATATATGCAATATCACACTTAGCCTTTTATACAATCTAATGCGAACAAGGTATGCATCAATTGACAGCCTCTTAAATACTTACAGTCCCATTTATGATAAGATACTTTCAAATATAGAGAGTGATCTATCTTTATCCAAACGTATTTGAAACCATTGATAGCTAGATTCAGATGCAGTAAATTGGACTTACACATAGCCTGTAAGACTTAGATATACGCATACCATATCTGACAAGAATTTTAAAGGTAAAATAATGTTGATAGTAAAGTTGAAATCCATGTCTCGTTTGTTTGTAAATTGTATGATTATGTAAATGAAATAAGTTTAGTTCACCTTATGTTCACGAAGCAGACAACAAACGAAACTCGATACATATACTTGAGAGCAAAATGTTAACATGTCTCTTTGAGATGTCACGTATTGATGTGACACGTCACGATAGAAGTGAAAAGCATACTCACCTATGGTTTCAACATTTTCTATCATATCATGTAGGTTCTGGATGTACGATACTGGTGCACAAAGATGGAAGTAGACGCCAAAGGGACCAAATTGGAGTTGGTCAACATCTTGAAGGAAAAGATGAAAAGTAAATCAACATTCAACAAGTCATTTTCAAGCATATGGGGCCATTCTGGTAACTACGCCATAATATGGCATTTAAAATGATGAATTTGACTTACTAACAATAGAAACAAGCAATTTCTTAGTGTGCGCTGTGTGTGTGTTGCAACGTTTAGGCGCCACGCCAAGTGATGCAAAATAACTACTGTTAAAAGCAAGGTAAAATCAAATGTGTTCCATCACTCAATTTTCCTTTACTGATGACCATGTTAATGTTCGTTCAGGTGGATGGGTGTCAGCGCCCTGCCCCCATAGAATAGGGTATACATTCAAAAGTATTCTGAGGACCCGTGAAGATCCGGAGTAGAATAGGTCTTCAGCAACCCTTGCTTGCCGTAAAAGGCGACTATGCTTGTCGTAAGAAGCGACTGACGTCTTGACGTCAATCATTGGATTGTCTGGTCCAGACTCGATTATTTACAGACCGCCGTCATATAGCTGGAATATTGCTGAATGCGACGTTAAACAACAAACAAACAAACATAATTTAAAAAGTTATGTCGATGCATTGAATAGTTGTTTTATGTTTGTGTCGGGTATAGAAACGAGGGCCGATTTTAGCAATATTCCAGCACAGCGATTATTCGTTTACATAATTATATGTTCACCAACAGATTGTTTAATTACATATTGCTGTACTTACAATGTCGTTTTGTTCAACCTCCTCTCCAGAGTGAAAACATACGGCTGGGCAGGTAATCAAGCTGAAAAATGTTTCTTCGTGAAAAGTCTTCATAATTAACGTGACATACCAAAGTTTTAAACACGGCGTTCAAAGTAGCGCGTGAATAATATAAACATGAGAAATAGGGGTCTAAGCCCATTGTAATCTCGCTTTTAAATGAATTCTAAACAGCTTGTTGAAATTAATTTAACATGCACTGGTGCATTTGATAAAGTAAGCGTCGTCTGCTTCGATCAATGGTGTCTGGATTACGCGCAAGAAAAGTTCGTGCAACGGAAGTGTTTCCCGATTGGCTAAACTCGTAACCATGACATCACGTGACTATTCTGGTGAACACCTGCATGAAATATACAACACTTCTGACCTGATTTGACATTTGTTTATATAAATATTCTTAACCGACAAAGCCATTGGTGGTGGGGTTTGTCTAGCGAGGTTAAAGCGTTGACTCGTCATACCAATTCACCACATGGGTACACCATATAGAGCCGATGTTGACGCCCCTCTCTGTGATATCATCATAATAGAATGGAGATGTGATACAGTGGATGGTCGACCATGAGTTACCAAGCGCCTTAACATTTTAATGCATTTTAATGATAATGATGATTATGAAAAAAGAATTATCAAAGAATTATGAACAATATGTATAAAGTACCACACTAGCAAAAACGTATTAACTGAGGGTCAAAGGAGAGTATACCGAGACTGAGTTTTGGTTTTTTTATGTAATGGAAAATTATTGAAAGAACTGTCTATTTAACCACCCCTCATTCCTGCAACAGTTTGTGAAAAAGAATCTGTGGCTGAATAAATTTGAGTAAAAATATATTGGTTCGATGAAGACTAGGGTAGGAAATGAGTGAGTGAGTGAGTATGGTTTTACGCCGCTTTTAGCAATATTCCAGCAATATCACGGCCGGGGACACTAGAAATGGGCTTCACACATTGTACCCATGTGGGGAATCGACCCCGGGTCTTCGGCGTGACGAGCGAACGCTTTAACCACTAGGCTACCCGACCGCCCCTGGTAGGAAATGAACTTGCAACCACATGACCCCTAACATGTTTGAAAAATGTTATTTAATTTATGCCGAAAAAAGCAAATTTATTGTTTTTTCAAGATAAGCTATATCAAAGATACCCATCAACACAAATTGCTGGGTTCATCACCACATTCCGGTTCAGTTTCAAGTATCCAATGATTCAGAGTAAAATGAGGGTTGGGGGAGTAAGCTTGGGGTGTTTAAAGCATTTGGTCGTCACGCCGAATGCCCGGGGTCGATTCCCCACATGGGTACAACCCATAAATTGCCGTAAAAGCCGGGGTAGAATAGGTCTTCAGCAACCCATGCTTGCCTTAAAAGGCGACTATGCTTGTCGTAGGAGGTGACTAACGGGATCGGGTGGTCGGGCTCGCTGACTTGGTCGGTGCATGTCATCGCACCCAATTGAGTGGATCGATGCTCATGATGCCAATCACTGGATTGTCTGGTCCAGACTCCATTATTTACAGACCGCGGTCATATAGCTGGAATATTGCTGAGAGCGGAATTAAAGAAAAAACAAACAAACAATTCTTAGACGTCGCAATTCGCTGTGCATAGTTGCGCCCATTGGGCGCGCCAGAAACCTATAATCGTGGGTTCAAATCTCGGTTCGCCCCGATTATGTTTCTTGGTTTGTCAGCTCCATACTCGTGGGTTTCACCAAAGTGGTAAACGTCTGAGTCCTGCAACGCTGGCGTGCCAAAGGGAGGCTACTTTGCTCAGCGAATTGCGGCGTCTTATACCCCGTTCACACGCAGCTCGAAACATATGTGTGTATATTTCCATACGTCTGTAAACGTCATGTGAACGCGTTTACTCATGTGTGTATATTTACACCAGAAGCACATTTGCATCATGTCTGGAGCAGGTGCAAATGTAAATGTAAATTTGCACTGTATTTATATGCTGTAATGTGAACGTTTATGCCAACGTCAGAGGATGATCTAGTTAATATATCTGTTGATTTGCCAACACCAAACAAATTGTCAACAGTTCTGTATTCTGAAGTTGACACTAGTACACAGCTGTACGAACTTTATGTGGACATTCAGAGCTGGGCGGACGATGTTTTCTTTGGGTTTCAAGGGCTCAAAACTCGCATTTCGGTACACATGTACCTACCCTCTCTGACATGCGATGCCTGGAGATATAGAGGATGTGATATGTGTAAATATTATTAAAACTTTTCTCTTAAAAAATAGCAATCTTGGCCACTTCTGGACACAGTGGTATATGTAATAATATAGTTAATCAAGAAATATAGGAAATCAAATTATAAATATTTCTTAAAAATGTTATGCCACTTCTGGATGGGGATATATTGTATTAATTCGTAAAGATTCGCACAGTGTATATAAAATCTTAGGATGTTTGTGTCATAGTGTTTGTGGCGGTAGAAGTGACACAATTCTCTGTTTGTAATCTGTAGCTATCATAAATACCACTGTAAACAATTTTCAACACATCTCTTTACTCTTAAAATAAATATTACTTTTGTGAAAGCTTGAATGACATGGACGCAGATACAGTGTTTTGCTGTAGCGAGCAGACAGGCCCTCGACGGTATACTGTATCTACGTCTGATGACATATGATCTGTCTTTGATGATAACACAGTTTATAATATTCATATTATGCATCAAACTGATATTTCATACATTTGTTATTTTGTTAAATTGGGATAATTTAAAACTTCCCTGAATGTTTTATTTTCTGTTTCGAAGTCCGAGTTTTTTTACAAACGGTTGGTTGGTTGGTTGTTTAACGCCGCACTCAGCAATATTCCAGCTATATGACGGCGGTCTGTAAATAATCGAGTCTGGACCAGACAATCCAGGGATTGATACTATGAGCATCGATCCACGCAATTGGAATCGATGACATGCATCAACCAAGTCAGCGAGCCTGACCACCCGATCCTGTTAGTCGCCTTTTACGACAAGCATAGTCGCCTTTTACGGCAAGTATGGGTTGCTGAAGGCCTATTCTACCCCGGAATCTTCACGGGTTTTTTTACAAACGGAAAATGCTGGTATCATTGACGGTGTGATCCCGATATACTGTGCCAATTTTAGTTTATAACTTTCTTAAAACAGTGGATATCAAATGGTTGTTGATACAAGTGTATACTGTGCGTTAAACATAATGAAATTAATGTGTGCATAGTCATTAAGCTGAACCAAAATAGGTCGTATGAAGCAGTTAGCGAGTAGCATGTTGGCAGTCTATTTGGACGTCGTCTCACAGTGAGATATACTATTATATATTATTCTCAGAATCACAACTTCCAAAATTTGTATGTTTCAATTTCTATGATAACGGATATTGGTGGAGGTTGTATAATTTTGAAACATACATATTTTGGAAGTTCTGATACTGAGAATCTTTAGAGCTACAACACCTGTTTATATTTAGATGGGGTATGGGGTTCCAGCGTTTATACTCTCTATATTTCGGTACAGTCTTATTCTTGTCAAAAGATGTTTATAAATTCATACCAGTTGCATTCAACATATGGTACCAGCACAACACAGCAGGATTTGAAGTAAGGATTTGTATGACGCGGCCCGGGATCGAACCCTGGACCTTCCGCTCTCCGGGCGGACGCTCTTCCACAAGACCACGGAGGCGGTCTATTGATATGAAGGGTAACTGATGTTAAAACTTTGGCCCTTTCATCACTGCTGCATATATTCACTTCACGTCCACACACTCCAAGGTTGGTTGGTTGGTTGTTTAACGCCGCACTCAGCAATATTCCAGCTATATGACGGCGGTCTGTAAATAATCGAGTCTGGACCAGACAATCCAGTGATTAATATCATGAGCATCGATCCACGCAATTGGGATCGATGACATGCATCAACCAAGTCAGCGAGCCCTGACCACCCGATCCCGTTAGTCGCCTTTTACGACAAGCATAGTCGCCTTTTACGGCAAGCATGGGTTGCTGAAGACCTATTCTACCCCGGAATCTTCACGGGTATCACCCTCCAAGAAATTCATTGATGTGTTCAACACCATGTTTTATAAATTCATCTGGAATGCCAAGCGATAGTAGATAAAACGAACAACACTTATTAGAAAATATTACATTTATTAAGATATCATTTGATATATTCAAGACAGAAAGAATTTTACAATTTGAAAAGAAAATGGTCAAGTCTTTAACATATATTTTTTTTAATGCATGTATTGATGATTTTGCCATGTACTAAAGAAAGTAGCCACTACGAACATGTCCATGTCATACATAGAACACCCATTCTTTTGTCAAACTATGTAATATTATCATAGCGACTGATTTACGACTACCATTGTCTGAAGTACATTTGACTCCAAAGGCAAATTACCCTGTAGTCTCCATAACTTAATTGTCATTAAGTTTTAGGCGCTAATCCCCGTTGTTAATCCTCACCAACATTTCATTGTATATTGACTGACAGCCAACCTGGGCTACTTTATCACTTCCCGTTAATTACTGTTATTTATAGTATGATATTTATTGCCTTAATTGTCAGGCTTGGTATTCCGAGTGCTGGCATAGGGACGACCTCGAGCAGAATGTGCCGCTCGTAGGAAACGCCCTAAGGTGAGCTGGAGCTCCGCTCACCTCTTGTACGCCTGAGCTGGAAGGTCCGCTCATTGCTGTGTTTGTGTTGTCAGAGCAGGTATTCCGCTCATTGTGCAATTGTTGTTTATTGTTTACATGTTGTGCATAAAGCGTTCCGGGACAGTAATGTCGATTTTTATCTTTATTCCCCGAAGAGCTAATTCCCCGTAAACATGCGCGTTGACAATATTGTATATGTCAGCCACTTGTAGCCACTAGTTTTAATGAATAAAAGAATGCATTGAAAACAAATTGGAACTCCTTATAATCGTGTACAGTTTCGTACATTGGCGATGAAAGACAGACGAGAAGCTGCAGGTCGCGCATAATCTTCACTTTTTGGTAACTATGTTGATAGTTGAAGCTCGTAGCTATTGTCCAATCATTACCGGCGAACTATTGACCCTCGCCCGTCTGTTATTGCTCGTCGTGTGTGTCATTGGGTGTACATAATTTAACTTATTTATGTTTATGTGAGTAAGAACATAGTTAGCACATTGTACTTCCAAACAACATTGGCGGCGGAACAGTTCCATTCCCGCGGCCGTCACATTGTGTGAAGCCGAATTAAGTGTTCCGTCTGTATGTTACAGCAAGATTACAGCGGACGTTAAACTTCTACTCACTTACCCATCCACTCACTCACTCACTCACATACCCACCAACCCACTCACTCACTCACTCACTCACCCACCCACCCACCCATCCACTCACTCACTCATTCACTCACCCAACCACCCACCCACTCACTCACTCACCCACCCACCAACCCACACCCCCACACACACACACTCACTCACTCACTCACTCACTCACTCACTCACTCACTCACCCAACCACCCACCAAACCACCCACCCACCCACTCACTCACTCACTCACTCACTCACTCACCCACCCACTCACCCACTCACCAACTCACTCACCCACCCCCCCACCCACCCACACCCACACACACACCCACTCACTCACTCACTCACTCACATACCCACCCACTCACTCACTCACTCACTCTCCCACCCAACCACCCACTCACTCACTCACTCACTCACTCACTCACTCACTCAAAACGCTATTGAACAATAAACCGTATATAAATTTGTGATATATTGTGATTACTCTCGTTTCTGAACTGTTCAGCTACCGTCTTGTACAACACATCAGTTATTAAAGAACACCGGAAGAAGCAAAAACATTTGTTTTACTGTATTATTTTGACAAATGACAAATACAGATGAATAGACTGTTTTTAATCCAGAATTCGAAAGTCCCCCGTCCAAAGAAGATTGAATATAAAATATTGATAAAATATTTGACATAATGATATTTAAAATACAACATTTCTTGGTTTGTTAACAAGAAACATAACAGGGCATAGTTTTGGTCGGAAATTTTTATTCCAGTTAAATGCATAAGGGGTTATATAATGTAAGTGCATGTACATATCAAAGCAGGGGCGGGTCGGGTAGCCTAGTGGTTACAGCGTTCGCTCGTCATGCCGAAGACCCGGGTTCGATTCCCGACATGGGTACAATGTGTGAAGCCCATTTCTGGTGTCCCCCGCCGTGATATTGCTGGAATGTTGCTGAAAGCGGCGTAAAACCATACTCATTCACTCACTCACATATCAAAGCATATGACACAAGGTCGTAATCGGCACTCTGTGACACACCACCCAAAAACATATATGTCGTCAACTCCAAGTATCTCTTAAAACTGAAGATAGTTCATTTACGAAAAAATTGATACCGCAATTTTAGTTTTCCAAACTATGAATTAGAACTTTACACTGAGCAGAAAATTCAGCTTTTAAGGTTTTCTTTTCTAAAAACATATTTAAGGAAGTGGGAATTGAAATGGGAAGTTGAGCTTTTGCGCTTTCCAACTTTCCAAAACAGTGTAAGTGGTAAGACGTTGGAAGCTGTGTGACCAACAACGCGCACGCACACACACTCTCACACATATATCTCACACACTCACTCACCCACATATCACACACACACAAACAACCACACCTCACACAGGAACACCACACACGCGCGCGCGCGCACGCACGCACGCACGCACGCACGCACGCACGCACGCACGCACGCACGCACGCACGCACGCACGCACGCACGCACGCACGCACGCACACGCACACACACACACGCACACACACACACACTGACACCACACATACACACAACACACACACACACACACCACCAGGTTGTGTATACCTCCCCCAGAAGTCAGAGTGAGGGGAGAGTTGAAACGGGTCCAGGACGGACGTCTTACACTTACAAGGTGACCATGTCGGTCTGTGACATTCCTACCAGTGGAATCGTGTCATGTATTCGGCCATGTCAGTCTGTGACATTCCTACCAGTGGAATCGTGTCATGTATTCGGCCATGTCGGTCTGTGACATTCCTACCAGTGAAATCTTGTGATGTATTCGGCCATGTCGGTCTGTGACATTCCTACCAGTGGAATCGTGTCATGTATTCGGCCATGTCGGTCTGTGACATTCCTACCAGTAGAATCTTGTGGTGTATTCGGTCATATCGGTCTGTGACATTCCTACCAGTGAAATCTTGTGATGTATTCGGCCATGTCGGTCTGTGACATTCCTACCAGGGGAATCTTGTCATGTATTCGGCCATGTCGGTCTGTGACATTCCTACCAGTAGAATCTTGTGATGTATTCGGCCATGTCGGTCTGTGACATTCCTACCAGTGGAATCTTGTGATGTATTCGGCCATGTCGGTCTGTGACATTCCTACCAGTAGAATCTTGTGATGTATTCGGCCATGTCGGTCTGTGACATTCCTACCAGTGGAATCTTGTGATGTATTCGGCCATGTCGGTCTGTGACATTCCTACCAGTAGAATCTTGTGATGTATTCGGTCATGTCGGTCTGTGACATTCCTACCAGTGAAATCTTGTGATGTATTCGGCAATGTCGGTCTGTGACATTCCTACCAGTGAAATCTTGTGATGTATTCGGCCATGTCGGTCTGTGACATTCCTACCAGTGGAATCTTGTCATGTATTCGGCCATGTCGGTCTGTGACATTCCTACCAGTGGAATCTTGTGATGTATTCGGCCATGTCGGTCTGTGACATTCCTACCAGTAGAATCTTGTGATGTATTCGGCCATGTCGGTCTGTGACATTCCTACCAGTGGAATCTTGTGATGTATTCGGCAATGTCGGTCTGTGACATTCCTACCAGTGGAATCTTGTGATGTATTCGGCCATGTCGGTCTGTGACATTCCTACCAGTGGAATCTTGTGATGTATTCGGCCATGTCGGTCTGTGACATTCCTACCAGTGGAATCTTGTCATGTATTCGGCCATGTCGGTCTGTGACATTCCTACCAGTGGAATCTTGTCATGTATTCGGCCATGTCGGTCTGTGACATTCCTACCAGTAGAATCTTGTGATGTATTCGGTCATGTCGGTCTGTGACATTCCTACCAGGGGAATCTTGTCATGTATTCGGCCATGTCGGTCTGTGACATTCCTACCAGTAGAATCTTGTGATGTATTCGGCCATGTCGGTCTGTGACATTCCTACCAGTGGAATCTTGTCATGTATTCGGCAATGTCGGTCTGTGACATTCCTACCAGTGGAATCTTGTGATGTATTCGGCCATGTCGGTCTGTGACATTCCTACCAGTGGAATCGTGTCATGTATTCGGCCATGTCGGTCTGTGACATTCCTACCAGTGGAATCTTGTCATGTATTCGGCCATGTCGGTCTGTGACATTCCTACCAGTGGAATCTTGTCATGTATTCGGCCATGTCGGTCTGTGACATTCCTACCAGTAGAATCTTGTGATGTATTCGGTCATGTCGGTCTGTGACATTCCTACCAGTGAAATCTTGTGATGTATTCGGCCATGTCGGTCTGTGACATTCCTACCAGTGGAATCTTGTCATGTATTCGGCCATGTCGGTCTGTGACATTCCTACCAGTAGAATCTTGTGATGTATTCGGCCATGTCGGTCTGTGACATTCCTACCAGTGGAATCTTGTGATGTATTCGGCCATGTCGGTCTGTGACATTCCTACCAGTGGAATCTTGTCATGTATTCGGCCATGTCGGTCTGTGACATTCCTACCAGTAGAATCTTGTGATGTATTCGGCCATGTCGGTCTGTGACATTCCTACCAGTGGAATCTTGTCATGTATTCGGCAATGTCGGTCTGTGACATTCCTACCAGTGGAATCTTGTGATGTATTCGGCCATGTCGGTCTGTGACATTCCTACCAGTGGAATCGTGTCATGTATTCGGCCATGTCGGTCTGTGACATTCCTACCAGTGGAATCTTGTCATGTATTCGGCCATGTCGGTCTGTGACATTCCTACCAGTGGAATCTTGTCATGTATTCGGCCATGTCGGTCTGTGACATTCCTACCAGTAGAATCTTGTGATGTATTCGGTCATGTCGGTCTGTGACATTCCTACCAGTGAAATCTTGTGATGTATTCGGCCATGTCGGTCTGTGACATTCCTACCAGTGAAATCTTGTGATGTATTCGGCCATGTCGGTCTGTGACATTCCTACCAGTGGAATCTTGTCATGTATTCGGCCATGTCGGTCTGTGACATTCCTACCAGTAGAATCTTGTGATGTATTCGGCCATGTCGGTCTGTGACATTCCTACCAGTAGAATCTTGTGATGTATTCGGCCATGTCGGTCTGTGACATTCCTACCAGTGGAATCTTGTGATGTATTCGGCCATGTCGGTCTGTGACATTCCTACCAGTGGAATCTTGTCATGTATTCGGCCATGTCGGTCTGTGACATTCCTACCAGTAGAATCTTGTGATGTATTCGGCCATGTCGGTCTGTGACATTCCTACCAGTGGAATCTTGTCATGTATTCGGCCATGTCGGTCTGTGACATTCCTACCAGTGGAATCTTGTCATGTATTCGGCCATGTCGGTCTGTGACATTCCTACCAGTAGAATCTTGTCATGTATTCGGCCATGTCGGTCTGTGACATTCCTACCAGTAGAATCTTGTCATGTATTCGGCCATGTCGGTCTGTGACATTCCTACCAGTGGAATCTTGTCATGTATTCGGCCATGTCGGTCTGTGACATTCCTACCAGTGGAATCGTGTCATGTATTCCGCCATGTCGGTCTGTGACATTCCTACCAGTAGAATCTTGTGATGTATTCGGCCATGTCGGTCTGTGACATTCCTACCAGTGGAATCTTGTGATGTATTCGGCCATGTCGGTCTGTGACATTCCTACCAGTGGAATCGTGTCATGTATTCGGCCATGTCGGTCTGTGACATTCCTATCAGTGGAATCTTGTCATGTATTCCGCCATGTCGGTCTGTGACATTCCTACCAGTGGAATCTTGTGATGTATTCGGCCATGTCGGTCTGTGACATTCCTACCAGTGGAACCTTGTGATGTATTCGGCCATGTCGGTCTGTGACATTCCTACCAGTGGAATCTTGTGATGTATTCGGTCATATCGGTCTGTGACATTCCTACCAGTAGAATCTTGTCATGTATTCGGCCATGTCGATCTGTGACATTCCTACCAGTAGAATCTTGTGATGTATTCGGCCATGTCGGTCTGTGACATTCCTACCAGTGGAATCTTGTCATGTATTCGGCCATGTCGGTCTGTGACATTCCTACCAGTGGAATCGTGTCATGTATTCGGCCATGTCGGTCTGTGACATTCCTACCAGTGGAATCTTGTCATGTATTCCGCCATGTCGGTCTGTGACATTCCTACCAGTGGAATCTTGTGATGTATTCGGTCATGTCGGTCTGTGACATTCCTACCAGTAGAATCTTGTGATGTATTCGGCCATGTCGGTCTGTGACATTCCTACCAGTGGAATCTTGTCATGTATTCGGCCATGTCGGTCTGTGACATTCCTACCAGTGGAATCTTGTGATGTATTCGGCCATGTCGGTCTGTGACATTCCTACCAGTGGAATCTTGTGATGTATTCGGCCATGTCGGTCTGTGACATTCCTACCAGTGGAATCTTGTCATGTATTCCGCCATGTCGGTCTGTGACATTCCTACCAGTGGAATCTTGTGATGTATTCGGCCATGTCGGTCTGTGACATTCCTACCAGTGAAATCTTGTCATGTATTCGGCCATGTCGGTCTGTGACATTCCTACCAGTGGAATCGTGTCATGTATTCGGTCATATCGGTCTGTGACATTCCTACCAGTAGAATCTTGTCAAGTATTCGGCCATGTCGGTCTGTGACATTCCTACCTGTGGAATCTTGTCATGTATTCGGCCATGTCGGTCTGTGACATTCCTACCAGTAGAATCTTGTCATGTATTCGGCCATGTCGGTCTGTGACATTCCTACCAGTGAAATCTTGTCATGTATTCGGCCATGTCGGTCTGTGACATTCCTACCAGTGGAATCTTGTCATGTATTCGGCCATGTCGGTCTGTGACATTCCTACCAGTAGAATCTTGTGATGTATTCGGCCATGTCGGTCTGTGACATTCCTACCAGTGGAATCTTGTCATGTATTCGGCCATGTCGGTCTGTGACATTCCTACCAGTAGAATCTTGTGATGTATTCGGCCATGTCGGTCTGTGACATTCCTACCAGTAGAATCTTGTGATGTATTCGGCCATGTCGGTCTGTGACATTCCTACCAGTGGAATCTTGTCATGTATTCGGCCATGTCGGTCTGTGACATTCCTACCAGTGGAATCGTGTCATGTATTCGGCCATGTCGGTCTGTGACATTCCTACCAGTAGAATCTTGTCATGTATTCGGCCATGTCAGTCTGTGACATTCCTACCAGTGGAATCTTGTCATGTATTCGGCCATGTCGGTCTGTGACATTCCTACCAGTAGAATCTTGTCATGTATTCGGCCATGTCAGTCTGTGACATTCCTACCAGTAGAATCTTGTGATGTATTCGGCCATGTCGGTCTGTGACATTCCTACCAGTGGAATCTTGTCATGTATTCGGCCATGTCGGTCTGTGACATTCCTACCAGTGGAATCTTGTGATGTATTCGGCCATGTCGGTCTGTGACATTCTTACCAGTGGAATCTTGTGATGTATTCGGCCATGTCGGTCTGTGACATTCCTACCATTGAAATCTTGTCATGTATTCCGCCATGTCGGTCTGTGACATTCCTACCAGTGGAATCTTGTCATGTATTCGGCCATGTCGGTCTGTGACATTCCTACCAGTGAAATCTTGTGATGTATTCGGCCATGTCGGTCTGTGACATTCCTACCAGTGAAATCTTGTCATGTATTCGGCCATGTCGGTCTGTGACATTCCTACCAGTAGAATCTTGTGATGTATTCGGCCATGTCGGTCTGTGACATTCCTACCAGTAGAATCTTGTCATGTATTCGGCCATGTCGGTCTGTGACATTCCTACCAGTAGAATCTTGTCATGTATTCCGCCATGTCGGTCTGTGACATTCCTACCAGTGGAATCTTGTCATGTATTCGGCCATGTCGGTCTGTGACATTCCTACCAGTGGAATCTTGTGATGTATTCGGCCATGTCGGTCTGTGACATTCCTACCAGTGGAATCTTGTCATGTATTCGGCCATGTCGGTCTGTGACATTCCTACCAGTGGAATCTTGTCATGTATTCGGCCATGTCGGTCTGTGACATTCCTACCAGTGAAATCTTGTGATGTATTCGGCCATGTCGGTCTGTGACATTCCTACCAGTAGAATCTTGTGATGTATTCGGCCATGTCGGTCTGTGACATTCCTACCAGCAGAATCTTGTGATGTATTCGGCCATGTCGGTCTGTGACATTCCTACCAGTGGAATCTTGTCATGTATTCGGCCATGTCGGTCTGTGACATTCCTACCAGTAGAATCTTGTGATGTATTCGGCCATGTCGGTCATTTGTGAGAGACAGGAAAGTGAAACTGTGAAGTGATTTAGACTGAGACTGTGCACACTGTGTCGCTGGATAATTGAATATGTAGGTGAACTGTACTGCTGATAGAACTGTACTATTGATAGAACTGTACTACTGATAGAACTGTACTACTGATAGAACTGTACTACTGATAGAACTGTACTGCTGATAGAACTGTACTACTTATAGAACTGTACTACTGATAGAACTGTACTACTTATAGAACTGTACTGCTGATAGAACTGTACTACTGATAGAACTGTACTGCTGATAGAACTGTACTGCTGATAGAACTGTACTACTGATAGAACTGTACTACTGATAGAACTGTACTACCGATAGAACTGTACTACTTATAGAACTGTACTGCTGATAGAACTGTACTACTGATAGAACTGTACTGCTGATAGAACTGTACTGCTGATAGAACTGTACTACTGATAGAACTGTACTACTGATAGAACTGTACTACTGATAGAACTGTACTACTTATAGAACTGTACTGCTGATAGAACTGTACTACTGATAGAACTGTACTGCTGATAGAACTGTACTGCTGATAGAACTGTACTACTGATAGAACTGTACTACTTATAGAACTGTACTACTGATAGAACTGTACTGCTGATAGAACTGTACTACTGATAGAACTGTACTACTGATAGAACTGTACTGCTGATAGAACTGTACTACTGATAGAACTGTACTACTTATAGAACTGTACTGCTGATAGAACTGTACTACTGATAGAACTGTACTACTTATAGAACTGTACTGCTGATAGAACTGTACTACTGAAAGAACTGTACTACTTATAGAACTGTACTGCTGATAGAACTGTACTACTGATAGAACTGTACTACTTATAGAACTGTACTGCTGATAGAACTGTACTACTGATAGAACTGTACTGATGATAGAACTGTACTACTGATAGAACTGTACTACTGATCGAACTGTACTGCTGATAGAACTGTACTACTTATAGAACTGTACTGCTGATAGAACTGTACTACTGATCGAACTGTACTACTTATAGAACTGAACTACTTATATAACTGTACTACTTATATAACTGTACTGCTGATAGAACTGTACTACTGATAGAACTGTACTACTGATAGAACTGTACTACTGATAAAACTGTGCTACTTGTATAACTGTACTACTGATATGATTTTATCTCTCATTCCATTACTATAGTGAGATGTGATGGGGCTGTCATGTTCGCTCATCACGATTTCGCCCATGGGTACACTGTGTTCCTGGTGTCCCCGTTTGTGATGTTGCTGTGATGTTGCTGTGATGTTGCTGTGATGTTGCTGAATGCGGCCTAAACCCCAATTTACACACTATCAATCTATTACTTTGTGGCCTTGGGATGTGCAAACTTTTACTCGGTTCACGTATTATATTTTACAGGCGCTTAAAAAGATATTCATTGTCGCAAGTAAGGTTACGTGGCATTCAAGATCGTTGCACTGACATAAAGCGACGTGCTTGCACGTGTGTGTGTGTGTGTGTGTGTGTGTGTGGCATGCTTGTACTACTGGTAAGCCAGGGTAAGTAGAGCTGTATGAGGTCCGCCTAACGGCGCGTACCATTGTGAAGAAGGGGGTAGCGGGTGCTCCGCAACAAGTAGTATGATGGATATGGGCTTGTCCTAATGTTCAGCGCACATAATAGTACGTGCTGATGTGAGGTAGCCTGGGAATGAATGATTGGGCTAAGTTTACCTAGCTTTGACATGTTTATTGGTTTGTAATCAACTGCTTTGTTTGTTTGTTTGTTTGTTTGTTTGTAGTTTATATTCCAGCTATATGATGGCGGTCTGTGAATAATCGAGTCTGGACCAGACAATCCAGTTATTGATGTCATGAGTATCGTTCCACGCGATTGGGATACGATGACATGCATCAACCAAGTAAGCGAGCCTGACCACCCGATTCCGTTAGTCGCCTCTTACGACAAACATAGTCGCATTTTACAGCAAGCATGGGTTGCTGAAGACCTATTCTATCCCGGATCTTAATTAAAAACTATCAAGAGATGAAATAATCTTGAATCACCATCTCACCAAACCTCTTCCTCGTTGTAACGCTGTTTATAACGTTATTACGGGGTAGAATCGGGGTTCTTAGGGAAAATGAACTGAAAAATTAAGAAAATGCTTAGAAGTTTGACGAATCACGAACTGATGTTTCTTTGTTGTTGTTGTTGTTGTTGTTGTTGTTGTTGTTAAACGCCCCACTCAGCAATATTCCAGCTACATGATGGCGGTCTGTATATGTAATCGATTCAGAACCAGACAATCCAGTGACTGATGTTATGAGAAACGTCCCACGCCTTTGGGATACAATCACATGCCATCAAGTCATCGGGCCTGGCCACCGATCGGTAGGGTAGCCCAGTAGACAGCGCGTTAGCTTGTCACGCCGAAGCCCCGGGTTCGATTCCGACGTGGGCACAATGTCTGAAACATAATTTTGATGTTTATAATGCTGGAATGTTACTTACAGCGGCCTCAGACCAAATTCACTCACTCAGGAGCCCAATCTAAACATAGGTCCTCTTGCAGCATCCTAAGCGGCGCCCAAATGGATCAGGTGGTCAGACTCGGAGACTGTGTGGATTGCACCCCAATTGCATGGATCGGTGCTCATGATGTCAGTCACTAGTTTTGCTGGTCTAGACTCGTTTAATTACAGACCGCCGTCATACAGCTGGAATTATTGCTGAGTGCGGTGTATAACAACAAACAAACAGTCATACGTCTCTAACAATGTATTGGTGGGGGATATCAATTCTACAGCCCGGACTTTAACTATCTGTTATCCTGGGAATGTTGTATGAACTTTTAAACAAGGGACCGCCTCCGTGGTCTAGTGGTAGAGCGTCCGGTGTTCGATCCCCGGCCGCGTCATACCAAAAGACGTTAAAAGATGGTACTTGTTGTTACCCTGTCTGGCGCTCGGCATTAAGGGACTAAAACAAGGACTGGTCGGCTCGGAGTCAGTATACTGTGTCTGAGTGGGGTATTCATGTTAAACTGCGGCATGGTATCTCAGTGAGCTAGCACTATAAATCGGAATGAGTCCGGACTAGCACAAGCAGCCACACACACACACACACACACACACACGTGCATGCACGTCGCTATATAAGTGCAATAATCTTGGACGCGACGTTAAACACAATTTCACCTCACCTTTTATACAAGGACGTGCGCGTGGTCACCGGGACTTGAACATGTTTTGAAGTCACAGAGTGATTCAATACATGACAGATGTTAAGAGAATTTTGTTTCAGTCACATCTCACCCCGGGAACAGGATGTCTCGTCACCCATCCGTGCAGTTGGTGGAGAAAACATCACTGAACAACAGCTCGTAAAACGCCGAATCACGAGCTTACCTAGTTCGTATGAATAGTATACTGGCTGTAGAAAAACTATCAAACAGGATGAACAGGGCGCGAACAAAAAATCCACACAATCAGGAAGTAGCTAGGCTTATTCAAGCATTCACCTTTAAAATTTACCTCTAATCCAATTTTGATTTAAATCTTCTGCAATTTTGAGAAATGGATAGAAAGGGGAACCTGTCTCTAAAATATCAGAACTTGTTCATTGGTCGTTTTGAAAATTGATTTTGGAGCTTCTTTCGTGAAAGATTGTATTGTTCCCAACTTCAATACGATTTTTTTCGCTCCAAGAAATATAAACTACAATGACAAATGTGTAGATACCAGGTGTGACCTGTATTCCTAAAAATAGACAATTTCGCAACAGCAGGCGTTTTTGACTCCCCTTGAAACGTAATTACGAAATCCTCTTTTTGCATGCTGTCGCAGAAGCACATGACTTATTATCATTTGAGGAATGTTCCGAACCTGTTCGGGATATTCCGGAGATGTTTACAATGTGTGCGGAAAGTGGCGATTTCTTTCGTGACCAACTCGTGTTATTCCGGGTGACGGAATAGTAAATCGGAATGTCACGAAGTGTTGACCCTGACGTCACGAGGTCATCCACATTCAAAATGGCGGAAAATACCGAAACAGCAACGCAGGACGCCGTCCCCGTCCCCGTCCAACTCGATGACGAGAAGGCTGCCCAAGAAGGACAGTTTGTTGGGGCAACACTAGAACTAAATGGAGAAGACCCTGCCCCCAAAGCAAGAGATCCCGACGCTGATGTCGACTTCGCTGGACCTGCGCTGTCGCGCAATCGTCCCGGAAGCACAATCGGTCGTCAGTCGATCAGATCAACATCCAGTCGCACTTCGTTGAAGCCAGGTGTTGTCAAGTCTGATGTGTCAGCGAAGACATTCTTCAGTTATAAGGTGTGAATATGTGTTGAATTGATGCATTTTACGCGGCTAAGGAACAATCTGTGATTAATCAGAGAAGCAAAATTGAGTGTAAAAGCGTCTTTATTTAGATGGCAACCTGGGTAATTATTGACGATCATTGACAATGTTGACATTTAGGCCCATTATCAAATGGACATTATACTTAGTATGTAGAATGAAACGTGAATTGAGAAATGTCAATTCCGTACAAGTACGAAAATGTCAAGAAATACTGAGAGCTAAAGGAATTCTACTGTTAAGGATATGGGCCTACCTTTAGAGTGAGTGAGTATGGTTTTACGCCGCTTTTAGCAATATTCCAGCAATATCACGGCGGGGGACACCAGAAATGGGCTTCACGCATTGTACCCATGTTGGGGTCTTCGTCGTGACGAGCGAACGCTTTAACCATTAGGCTATCCGACCGCCCCCCTACCTTTAGAAGTCTGCACCCTGAAGTATACTAACACCTCATAGTACCTCTGATGTAATTTGTGAAATTTTGTTGAAAGATACATCTGCGAATCATTGCCCTGTGACACCAGCCTAGCAACAGAGTTGCTGGGGTGATGAAGCTTTCACTATTTGTTTGCTAAATATAGGCTACTGCAGCGTATTAGCGTACTGTAAGCGCTAGTTTATAGCTTATATTTTTTGGTTTCAAATGATAGTTTTCGGTTTCAAGTGAATGCATGGGATCACCCAGCGAATTATGAAATATCCCGTCATTCATGCTTACTCATGAAGTCAACGTCTGACATCTGGAGCCATTTTTCAGTTCGCGCCATATCAGATCTTTTATCACCATTCTGTATCTTGTCAGTACAGAACGTGTCAGGTGTGCCAAATGGCATCAGGATCAATTGTAAGTGTCTGCAGACACCATTCATTGTTAGGAATAGGTTTATTGTACACTAACCATGCTAACACAATGTTAGACATAAAAGGAAAGTTACAGATATCAATTGTTATGTTCATTTTTCACAATGTCAGATCAAAGGTCGTTTCATCATTGTTCATACAATGTGTACACTACTCACACAACATGCCACAACAAAAGAATGTTTCCACAAACACAGAGGTCAATTTTGTGGCAATATTTAAATACTGTGGTAGATTGACAAAGTATCCAAAGTTTGTTATTTGTTCAAAATGCAGCTACCTCCCATCACAACGAGAAAATGAATAAATAAAGACTGAATTAAGTCAATCTGTACCCCTCTCACTCTCTCCTCAAATTGCCTTTTCATCCCAGGAGATGGTAGCTTCCTTTCTCACAGCTAGGTCTGCAGCATTGCCTTTGTCATTTTCTGTTAAACAATATTTTCACTTGAGCCGCATAACAATGTCATTAAAATCAGATCTAAGTTCTCGCTGCCGCTAAACAAAGATTTGGGGATATCCCATTATGGGTCATGTCAGAACGACCTTTCGCGCCCTTTGACCGACCACTGAAATGACTAACAAGAAGTTGTATCAGCCAATTAGAAAGCAGCTTTCTCAAGCTTTACAGCACTCGTTACAACCTGGCGACTTCCATTTCAGACTACGCTTGAAAAATATGTTGACACAGTTCAAACAATCATTCCGGAATGTCCAATATATGGTTGAGATTGTATAGCAGTGCTTCCCACATACTGTGCAATGCCTCTTCTGTTCAAATATTTATCCCACGAAAGCGATTATTTTGAAGGAATCAGACTACGGGCCGTAACTGTCGTTCGGAATACCCCGTGTTAAAGTTTTTGACGTTTCATGATTAGAAAACACATTTGGACTGTTACTTTCATGATCTGGTAAGCATCACTTTGATTGGACGGATGAAAGGTCCTTATGGCATGACCTGTAATGGGATGCCCTCAGATCTTTGTTTAGCTATAGCGAGATCTGATTTTTCTAACTAAGATCTGATCCAGACTCGATTATTTACAGTCCGCAGCTATATAGCTGAATTATTGCTGAGTACGGTGTTAAACAACAAACAAATAAACAACAGTTGTCTTAGGGTTGAGTCCTTCCTGGGATTCAAAGTACAAGTTGTTGGACTGTCGTTTTGTGGAAGCCTCGATGGCTAAGTGGGTTAGATTGCTCGGACTGAGTCCAACCCAAAAATGTACTAGAATTTGTACTTTCCCAAATACCACATTTGTTAAATGACAAAAGTGCTTATTAATTTCTTAACCAATATGCAGAATGCAATGTTTGAAAAGCGTATTGCAGTATACTGGTAACCATGGCAAGTTGTGTTCAATGTAACTTATGTATTTGTCAGCAAGTATGTCGGCAAGAATAGACAGAATAGAAAGTTAAAGAACAGATGTTATAATTGTGTAAGAGTTGCGATTAATATGAAAGGAATTTGTCTTTGCCGTCAATGGTAATGACAGGTCTACATTTGTTGTGTGCAGGGCACCCATTTTGACTCAGCGATCCAGGAACATTGTCGGCAAGCGATCAAACCCGAGCTGGATGGAGAACTTCTGGGCTGCTGGCTTCTCACAGAGTAAGAATGAAGTTCAACCAATGTATATAAAGTTTTGCCTCGATTGGACCATGCTCTTAAATTCTCTCAAAATGTGTCTTTGTCTCTGTAAATGTCTTCTCCTTTAAATTGCGGAAATAGCCAGACTGATAGAGCAGAACTTTGGCCATATGTGTTTCTCCTTGTGATGACATCATACAAGGGGCGTTCAATAAGTTTTGCTACTTCAATATAAGTCGCAGAATATCTTTTGCACTTTTATTTTTTCAATATAATCTCCATTCACCTCAATACACTTATTCCATTTCAAGTCTTTCAAGTTTTTAATACCACTTTTATAGAAATCCCTAGATGGCAGATTGCATTTGCCGGAACAGGAAATAGTCACTGGGGGCTAAGTCTGGGCTGGGCTGTAGGGTGGGTGATTTAACTGTACAGCCCAGACTTAGCCCCCAGTGACTATTTCCTGTTCTGGCAAATGCAATCTGCCCTACGTGGAAGACGCTCCCAGGATGACGAAGACATAAAGGCTGCCACAGAGGCGTGGTTAGAGATCTGCAGATTTCCTTAAAAGTGGTATCAAAAGCTTTAAGGACAAATGGAATAAGTGTATTTTCTGCGATTTTGTCTGATATTGAAGTTGCAAAATTTATTGGAGGCCAGGTGTGTATGTGTCCAGGTGAGCCACGCCCATTGCTGTTCAATTTGATTACCTTATTTGGGACTGTGGTAAATTGTGAACTGTGCTGTCAACATGTCTTAATCCAGCATAGAAAGCTATACAGAGTCAGTGTCATTGCTCAGTGCAGTTATGCACAGGCCCCCACAATTCCATTATCAGCCAATCAGGAAACAGTAATCCACTAGTGGGTGTGGCATATTCTTTTGGTTTATGGAAATTTGCTTGGTCAGCTGATCATATGCTATGGAAACACTTGCAGTTTATTTATTGTGTTGACTCCAGGTAACAAATGTGGTGGTGGCCTTTGCTTTCTTGTGATTTTATCACAATTTGGTAAATATTTTTTCAATGTGGTGGTAGAACTGATTCTAGACTGCAGGTCCAGACAAGAACTAATATCAATGTAGTGGTAGAACTAACACCAGACTGCAGGTCCAGACAAGAACTAATATCTGTGTAGTGGTAGAACTAACACCAGACAAGAACTAATATCAGTATAGTGGTAGAACTGATGCTAGACTGCAGGTCCAGACAAGAACTAATATCAATGTAGTGGTAGAACTAACACCAGACTGCAGGTCCAGACAAAAACTAATATCTGTGTAGTGGTAGAACTAACACCAGACTGCAGGTCCAGACAAGAACTAATATCAGTGTAGTGGTAGAACTGATGCTAGACTGCAGGTCCAGACAAGAACTAATATCTGTGTAGTGGTAGAACTAACACCAGACTGCAGGTCCAGACAAGAACTAATATCAGTGTAGTGGTAGAACTGATGCTAGACTGCAGGTCCAGACAAGAACTAATATCTGTGTAGTGGTAGAACTGATGCTAGACTGCAGGTCCAGACAAGAACTAATATCAGTGTAGTGGTAGAACTGATGCTAGACTGCAGGTCCAGACAAGAACTAATATCTGTGTAGTGGTAGAACTAACACCAGACTGCAGGTCCAGACAAGAAGTAATATCTGTGTAGTGGTAGAACTAACACCAGACTGCAGGTCCAGACAAGAACTAATATCAGTGGTTAGATTTGTGTATTGAAATGATATATGCCTGATTTGGAAAAAACTTAATACACCTGTTTTTTCCAAACATATTGGGATATATCTTCATTAGTAATTCAAATAGTGGTGTGCCGTTACTACCACTCACCTCTATCTCATCATGTTTTATAATCATGATAATATGATACAGCAATACATGTGATACTGATTAGTTCAAGTCTTCAGTCTCTATAATGTGTAGGAAAGTAAGAAGGGTCAAGGTATTCTTGATGTTTTCTGCAACATCATTTTAATCTTGGAACTTCGAAGACCCATCATCATCATCATCATTATAGGTTTTGGAGGTGAAACAAATTGTTTCAATTTTCAGTTCAGAATCCTGTTTTCTTACACACTGTTATTTGTTTGGACCTCAAGAATCGATCACTGGGATTTGGAACATGAGAAGATTCTGATGCTGACTGACCACTCGCTGATTGTCTGCAAGTACAACTTCATCACGCAGAAACTGCTGGAGTTCAAGCGCATCATGCTGCACTGTGTGGACACCATCTGCATCGGGGACTTCAAGTACCCAGAACATTCCATCATGCCGTGAGTTGCTGCCTGCAGTAACACTGCCAATTCCTAGCTCAATTCCTGTTGTTAACTACAATTATAACAAACTGTTCTTTGGTCCCGTCCATTTGCTGTATATGTGTATATGTGTAACAAACTAATTATCATGATTATAACAAACTAAATTTAGTGGTCCCTTTACAACCGTAGTTTACTGTACCTCTTTAAAAAAAATTGCAATTCCTTTGCTTTATCTGTACCATGTGACGAAGCAAAACATCATTGTGCCCTCCAAATCATGTGACTGACACTGACCTTGAATATTGTCTCGTCATATGATCAGTATTGACCTGTCGCGTGATGAATATTGACTTTGTCTGCTAGAAGACAGGATGGCGTCTGGTACTAGCCATTCACTGTTCACAGCTGAGTTACTGTAGTGAAAGAGGATGCTTTAAAGGCTTCATCAACTTTAAAAGTGAATTTCACTGTAACAAAACGAATGAATACTTTTGATGATGTCAGTATGTCAAAACAAGGACCCTCGGACCCAACCCTTTTAGTGGTCTGACCACCTCAGGGGTTGGGTCCTTGTTTTTGCATACTGACCTCAAGAGTGATTATTTTTATATTGTAACAACCAGTCTGTAAGTCAGGCTTGCTCTGACCATTGTAGACATATAGGGGGTTAGTAATGGGTTCACATTTCAAGGTTGAACATTGGTTTTGAATCATGACTGAGAATAGAAAAATCCTGTCATCCTCCTCTGTGTGGGATGTTGCTCATTATAACAATCACTAGTTTGTCGAGTCCAGGTATGATTGTGTACAGTCGTCCTGTAGCTGGAATCTGGAAAATCGGGGGCTGCTATGTTAAGCAACAATCTGTAACTCATATAGAACTTAGTTCTTAGAAGTGTGTGGACTTGCGATAGTTGGCTGATTATATGGACTATCACAGTTAAAATGGTCACAATAGTGACCCATTCTGTAAAAGAATTTTACCCATTATCATGATAATGATGTTCCCAT
Organism: Haliotis rufescens; assembly: GCF_023055435.1. Lineage (NCBI taxonomy): Eukaryota > Metazoa > Mollusca > Gastropoda > Lepetellida > Haliotidae > Haliotis > Haliotis rufescens. The sequence goes on along the minus strand of NW_025963813.1, from coordinate 9,600,601 downwards.
CTTTAAGAGAATTGTTGTGGATGATGATGATGATGATGATGATGATGATGATGATTGCTTCAGTGACCGACAACATGGAGGAATTCAACTGAGATGGAACCGTGGCCAGGACTTGACGTTTGGCCAGAAGTGGAATCCATTTGCTACAGACATTCCCTGGGTGTCGTTCACCCACCACCCCATCCTATACAACCCCAAGGAGAACGAAACAACAACATACAACTGTGACGACTTCTACGAGAGCCTTGTCCAAGCGGTCAGCAAGGCGTACCAGGTCAAACGTCCAAACGAGAAGATCACCATTGTCGAAGGGCCCATTCTCATCGAGAGTTACGCAAGTGTGGCGTCCATGGTCTACAACCAGAGCGGGCTCGGCTTCTTTAGAGATCGGAATGGCGTCAGCTTCTGAGAAGACAATTATCTGATTTTTAAACACAAGTAATAAAAATGAATTGGTCTCAACATAATTCCAAGAGACTCTGCACTTTCAAGCATCAACACTCCTGCATGCATATTTAGGAAAAGCTCATTTTGAATTACAGAACCCACTGTGATTAGATGTGCATGTATTTTTATATCTTTGATGTTTGAATATGCATATATTGTAATATTATGACAAGTTGCATCTAATGGAAATGTTGATGTTGTGTTTTAAGATTTGGTGATATATGTTTACATTATTTAATATTTATGTACTCCATCCCTTATGAGAGAATGCATTTTAAGTTCTGCCAATGAGAAAACATGCCTTTATATATATTTGTTTAATTTCATACTTGATTGGTTTCCAGGGCAATGACTGATTGTTATTCAAAACGTCCTAAAGATTTCTTTCAAATTTAACACTAATCATGTTAATATCCTTTCCCAACACGAAAGTGTTCCAGTAATGTATGTCTCAAGCAAACCGATTGTTAATCCATTTGATTTATTCTGTATATGTGGATGATTGAAAGAATTAAGTCATCAGATTTGGGGGACTTGCAGCAGAATTCTTGCTCTTAAAATTTTCAAAAAATTTCAGCACAGGAGCCAAGTGATATAAGGTGCTTAGTTTTGTCCTTATAAGGATATACTAGTCATTGGTTTAAAGCCAAAATCATGTTTTTGGAATCCTTGTTTCGTGAACCCCATACCCCGGCTCGTTAGTTGCACCAGAGTGGGAAATGTCTGCAGACTGCTATTTGCCTTCCTCCCATGCTTTGACAACAGGAAATGGGAGCACTGAAACACTGGGGGGGTGGTCGGGTAGCCTACTGGTTAAAGCGTTCGCACGCCACGCCGAAGACCCGGGTTCGATTCCCGACATGGGTACAATGTGTGAAGCCCATTTCTGGTGTCCCCTGCCGTGATATTGCTGGAATATTGCTAAAAGCGGCGTAAAACCAAACTCACTCACACACTCACTGAAACACTGGTCCCAGTTGCTTTAACCCTTCACTCACTCATTAATCTTGGAGGAAATCCACAGTTTGACACCATGCTGATTTTAATGGATATTGACAATTTTTTGTCTTGGAGCAAAAACCACGTCATTTTTTTGCCTTGGTAAAATCGTAATTGCAAACATGAAACAGAAGCTGGAGGAAATAGATATGCATTTGAAATTTGATACCTGTGGGTCTTTCACCCTCTCAGATCTGCTTTTATTTTTACAAATATTAATCTTATAATATAATATTGTCATGCACTGTTTGACAGTGACTCTCCAAGTTATATTTATTTCTAAAATTTCTAAACCACTTTCTTTCACCTATGAAGAAGCATCCAACTCGAATATCATTGTCTGAGAATCAGTCATGTTTCGCTGAGTTAACACGTGACATGAACATGTTAAAGTAGGCTTTGGTCTGGTATTGAATGAGTGGAAGAAGCTAGGAGACATACCACAAGCCCACCAAGAAAGGCTTACTGTCAGATCTTGATGGTCTTTGGCTTTCTTTTCATTAACCGTCTTCTTCAAAACATATTGTTCATGATGTTTAACACCATTGATTCTGCCTTCAATACATCGATGTGACTGGTCACAAGCAAGTCCAAATCAGTCAACAGTTTGTCAGAAGTGGCACTGTCCGCAAAAGCTTCATTTATGTCAATTGTTGATCTTGGAAAAACAATATGCTACAGTGGAAATAACTTTGACTGTCCATAGTGGCAGCTTGATGTAGAATGATGCAAACAACCAACTGTTACACAAATGACGTCATCTGGCATGTCTAATGACATCACCTGGCATGTCTAGTGACGTCATCTGACATGTCTAGTGATGTCGATCTGGCATGTCTAATGACGTCCATGTGGCATGTCTAGTGACGTCCATCTGACATGTCTAATGACGTCCATCTGGCATGTCTAATGACGTCATCTGGCATGTCAAGTGACGTGAAGTGCTACAGAGACTGTGATTTCCCACTAAACTTTCGCCAACACGGGAAATCTGATATTTTGGAAGACTTACTTGTGTTCCCCAAACAAAACTTATGATCGAGGAAGATTTTCCATCAAGTGTAGAACGACTTGGTAAGTCCTGACCAGTTTTATAGAAGCCAGAGAGCTGTATTGCTCACTTTCATTAATTCATTCAGTGTGTTTTGTTTGAAGTTAGTTTCAGATTACGTAGCGGACGTACTTGCTGGAGGATGGCATCATTTGGAAGGCAGGTTCTTGTAGAAGCTATGTTATTGATGTTTGTCTCCAGGGTGTATTATTGTCAGTTGTTGTGTGAATGTTGAATATCATGCAAGATGCACTGAAGTCTTCATCACCAAATCTCTCATTATCCAGTGTATTAGATCTCCATTCTATTAGGATAAATACCCTGGGACATTGAACATTGACAAATAACTTTCCAGCCGGGATTTAAGTCAAAAGGCTCTGATATCAAGTTCAGCATAGATATTCATTGAAACTGTGGCCTTGTTTTTAGGGAGCCCTTGGTATATTTAAAATATACGGGTGTACAAAGAATCACAAGACTTTAATTGATTTTGTTTGAAAAACATTTTCTCTTCGTGAGGGTCCTGTTTATGACAAGTTAGAAACTTGTGTATCACCGATTGTTTCAATCAGGAAAGAATACAACATGATTAGACATCTGTTTGCAGCAGACATTTGAGCCAGACTCACAATGAAGGTGTGTTCGTGAACGGGTCCAGAGTATTTATGATAGAACGGAGATATGGTACTGGATGGTCAGGGATGTCTTCACACCAGTTAAGTAAAGATACAAAACCACATTATGCAGTCATTGAAGGATAATGTCCCGAGCAGTTCAGGTAATGCTTTTAGGCCTCAACCTTGTCATAATTGTAGATGGAGATTTTATGCACTGCGTACTTAAGGGATGCATTTCACATTGCAGACACCAGGTCTTTGTTATTGTCAAATTATATGGAAACTATTTTTTCAAGATATCACCAAGTTTGAATTTCAGTAGATTTGCTATCCCTTGAAATTCTTGATGCATGTATTTTTGCTATGTCCTCACCTCATTGCCTTAAGCAGAATCCAAGTCTAATCATAGTGTAGTGCATGTAATCGTGGATATTGTTGACTAGAAACCCATTTTATTCCCCCCAGATGCAGACATGAAGTTGGTCTGGTAGGTTGTCCTTTTTGTTAGGGTATTGACACACAGCATGAAGTAGCAAAATAACTCTCTGGTTCTCTGGGAAATTAATGATTACTCTCAGATGCCAACTTTTATCTACAAAGCTGATATGTATACATTTGTCCTTCACTGTTAACTTTGCCAAAACTGACAGTAATTAGTCAATTTTGAGGTATGTGAACAATTTTTTGTTTAAAAATATATATTAATCTGAACAAGATTGCTCAAGGAATCCATGACAGTATGCCTTGAAGATGCCACAGGAAGGTGTATTTGTATATCTATCGGCCGTCTTTCATTGATTCGGCAGCTTGTGATTCCATTGTGCTAAATTGGCTGTAGATGGATTTTCCGTTTTTACAATTATGTTTGTGTATATTATCACTGGTAGTGCTTATCATAGTGGTACTATAATTATTGTTATAATTTATTATATTTCTATGTATATATAACATCATTTATTTGGCATAATCAAATTATCATGATGATTTTGTTATTATTATCATTTATCCAATGGCTGCTAATGTCAGTGTGGATTGATGTGAATGACTGGAATTGATAAGTAGTTTTCTTAATTTTAAAGGTTTTTTTATGACAAATCTGGCCAGTAGCTTTGGTCAGGTTTTTTTTTTTCAATTATCCAAATTGATTTGTACTGCTCCTTATTTTGTTGTGAATAATCACATATTTATAGATCAATTTCAGCTAAAAATTGTCTGTGGAAATTCGTTAACTGGGAATACATTTTTGTCATTTGTCATCTTCACAACCCAATTCACTCAGATTTTGTCCTGCAGTTTAAAGACATTGTAGTTGCATAAACCTGTCCCTTAGTGGTATAGATTTGTCACCAGCAGCTGTGAAGCGGAGTCATGAATTAGGTATTTGCTTTTGATTGTTCAGTGTTTCCAGATCAATTTACAAATTCTGAAATGCTACAAGGCTTCATTTGATCTGTATATTCCTACCACTCAGGTACCAGGTCTTGTCTCCATGTAATTATTCTTGCTGGTTTTGACAAGTAAATTCTGTGATAGAGAATTGTGTTTGTTGTTGGTCAGGATATCCTGGGATAGAGCTTCAGCCGGGATTGTGAGGTGGTATTGATCACCAGTAGGACATGCTGTCATAGCGCTGACGAAAGAGGACGGGTTTAATGCCATTTTAGACAATATCTCACTTATCACACAATACCGGTTGTTATTGTTGTGTATAATTCTAAGATAAGTCGTCAGCACCATACCCATGGGTTTCACCAAAGTGGTTAACATCTGAGACCTGCATCACCTCATGCTTTCCTCCCACATTAAGCTGACACACCATGATATAACTGGAATACTGTTAAAAGCGTCATTAAACCCAACTCACTCACTCACTAAGATTAGGTCATACTAAAAAAATCCTTAGATTTTTAACAAATGACTTGACTTGATTATTTACAGACCATTGTCACATACCAAACAAACCTTCACATACACGCTGATAAATGCAGCAGGCATGAAAGATTAACCATTAAGGACTTTGGAAACTCGTGTGCAAAGAACCGGAGAATCACTTTATTTGGCCAAGTCAAGTGATGTGTCGTCTCTGCAGCATGAGTTGGCTGTTACAGGCAAATGTCTGGGTTTCATAGCAATATCTTGTGAAGCTAATCTGGACTAAAGTTGAATTTTTGTCAATTTTGTTATACATGACCAGCAGCATTTATTTAGAGCTCAGTCTGATGAAAACCAGTCTTGTTGGAAAATGTTTTTTGGGCTGTCAACATTCCGTACTGTGCCAAAACCAGGAACATCCCAGTGTCTTAGTGCATGTAATTGTGGGTCCGTCATGAACTGGTATTTGAATGCTATGTCTGGATGTCAGTCCAATAAAATATTGACATTCGCCACTGACATATGCCAAAGCTGCAATGTGTCCAGCCACCGAAACATCGGCAACGAACAGGTGCACGATGGATGATTCAGTTGTATGCAATACTCACTCACTCACTCGCTGATATATATCGCTTTCAAGGCATCACTACATATAGAATGTCAAACATAAGACCATCTTTTGGGCATAAGTACTTTATATCACAAGTATGATCAGGCTTTTGTAAAAACAAATAACATACGATGCAAGATATACCATAAACAAAGAAGATCTGTCTCCTATATACACCTTGATTCTACAATATACAAACGCTGATGAGGACAGAATATCACGTATACATTGAGGCTTCATATACACCGAAAATATCACATTTAATGCCTGCAGAAGGGGAGACAACTGCATCATTCATCATTGTGTGTGTTGTTGGCGTTGGTTACGAAGCACACACACATTTGTTCCTTCCCCATTAGCAGCAGGGCTTTGCCTTCCTTGTGCCACTGTAAGGAGCTCACCTGGAACGAGGCTGAAACACCACACAGATACTCACAAGTTCCACCTTCTCGTTAAGATCAGATCTTAGTTGTCACTTCCACTGAACAAAGATCTTAGGACATCCCATTACAGGTCACATCAGAAAAACCTCGCAAACTTTGACTGACCATTGAACTGCTTTGAGCTTTACGGCACTTTTTCAAACTGTCGACTTCGATTTCAGACGACAATTTGACTGTCCTTTCCTGATCTGGTGAGCGATGCAGTGATTGGTAGCATAAAAGGTCATTCTGACCTGTAATGGGATGGCCTCAGATCTTTGTTTACCAGTAGCGAGAGCTAAGATATGATTTTAATGAGACTGACAAGTTCCGGTCAACAAAAAGTTACAGCGTAACATAGGCTTATCTCAAAGGTGCTTAATGCTTACTTGTGAATTTGCTTGCATATAAAAACATCACTCTGACAAAGCAAAACATCAACTGACAGCATTCATTAACTTCTCTTTTTCACCTTAAAAGGTGATTATTGATTCTAATGTACAAATATCAGCTGTAGGGAATTCCAATTCCGATTTCCTAATAACCACATGTACAGCTTGTTGGAAGATGTACACAGAGCTAGTCGGTCTGACTGCCGTGTCTACCTACCTTCAGCAGGAATCTCCACAGAAAAGCATCCACTGGCTGACCACATGTACAGCTTGTTGGTGGACGTACACAGAGCTAGTCGGTCTGACTGCCGTGTCTACCTACCTTCAGCAGGAATCTCCACAGACAAGCATCCACTGGCTGACCACATGTACAGCTTGTTGGTAGACGTACACAGAGCTAGTCGGTCTGACTGCCGTGTCTACCTACCTTCAGCAGGAATCTCCACAGACAAGCATCCACTGGCTGACCACATGTACAGCTTGTTGGTAGACGTACACAGAGCTAGTCGGTCTGACTGCCGTGTCTACCTACCTTCAGCAGGAATCTCCACAGACAAGCATCCACTGGCTGACCACATGTACAGCTTGTTGGTAGACGTACACAGAGCTAGTCGGTCTGACTGCCGTGTCTACCTACCTTCAGCAGGAATCTCCACAGACAAGCATCCACTGGCTGACCACATGTACAGCTTGTTGGTAGACGTACACAGAGCTAGTCGATCTGACTGCCGTGTCTACCTACCTTCAGCAGGAATCTCCACAGACAAGCATCCACTGGCTGACCACATGTACAGCTTGTTGGTAGACGTACACAGAGCTAGTCGGGTCTGGCTGCCGTGTCTACCTACCTTCAGCAGGAATCTCCACAGACAAGCATCCACTGGCTGACCACATGTACAGCTTGTTGGTAGACGTACACAGAGCTAGTCGGTCTGACTGCCGTGTCTACCTACCTTCAGCAGGAATCTCCACAGACAAGCATCCACTGGCTGACCACATGTACAGCTTGTTGGTAGACGTACACAGAGCTAGTCGGGTCTGGCTGCTGTCCCACTGCACACCTGTTCGTACAATGAAATCTACAATAAATAGGTACACAAGGAGTATCACGGCGTGTCAGCTTAATGTGGGAGGAAAGCCCGAAGTGATGCAGCTTACGAAGTTTACCACTTTGGTGACACCAGAGGGCATGGTTATGGTGCTGGCAAACCAAGAAACATAATCCGGTCGGACCGAGATTCAAACCATGACTCACAGTTTTCAGGCCTGCCCAAAGGACACGACTCTGTACAGTGAATTGAGGTTCTGTAGATGACGGGGTCTGCCATGCACCTCAAACTGATATAAACATTTCCCCCCAAACACAGGGTTCCCCCAAACACAGCTTTCTACAAAAACACAGGGTTCCCCCAAACACAGCTTTCCCCCAAAACACAGGTTTCCCACAAACACAGGTTTCCCACTAACACAAGGTTTCCACCAGACCAGTGCGTTTCCCCAAGACCAACAGGTTTCCACCAAGCAAAACAGGTTTCCACCAGACCAGCGGCTTTCCATCAGACCAGTGGGTTTCCCCTAGACAACAGGTTTCCACCAGACACAAGTTTTCCCCAGACCAATGGGTTTCCCTTTTTAAACATATTCTTACACTTGATGGGTGCTGCTTGAACCAGAACGGCAGACAGTGTGAGTTTCTGAACATCCCAGATCCACAGCGCGTTCGGCATGTTGTCTGGCAACAGAACAAGACACAGGTGAAGGCCAAACTGTCTATACTGCTTGGCTCATGAATTTACTGAAAAAGGTTGAGAGAAGAAAATTAAAAATCCCTATAACTTTGTTTTTTGTTCTTGCCAAAGGTTGGTGAATAAGCTGCCATGTGAGCAGTGTGTTGAGTCTGACTTGTCGGTCTTACTTTTGGAGACTCATGAATATCCGGGGTAGATTAGGTCTTCAGCAACCCATGCTTGCCATAAAGGGCGACTGTGGTTGTCGTAAGAGGCGACTCACGGTTTCGGGTGGTCAGACTCGCTGACTTGGTTGATACATGTCATCGATCCTAATTGCGTGGATCGATGCACATGATATCTATCCCTGGATTGTCTGGTCCAGATTTGATTATTTACAGACCACCGTCATATAGCTGGAATATTGCTGAGTGCGGCGTTAAACAAACAAACAAACAAACCAACCAATCTTACTTTTGGAGCTTTCATATGTCCATGATATATATTGATTTGTTTGTAGTTTAACAGTACACTCTGAATTATTCAAGCTATATGACACCTGGCTGTAAATAATCAAGTTTGGACTAAACAATCCAGTGATTGATATTGTGAGCATCAGTGAGTGAGTGAGTGAGTGAGTATGGTTTTACGCCGCTTTTAGCAATTCCAGCAATATCACGGCAGGGGACACCAGAATTGGGCTTCACACATTGTACCCATGTCGGGAATCGAACCCTGGTCTTCAGCGTGACAAGCGAACGCTTCAACTACTAGGCTACCCGACCGCCCCTGTGAGCATCAATCCATGCTGTCGGAGTATGATGCCACCCAATCAACCTGGTCCCTGAACCAGACCACTTGCTCCATGATGTCACCTCCTACAAACAGCTCAGGTTGCTGGGGACCAATTCTAATGAGGCAACCCACAGGGACTTGACACTTTTGATAAGGGAACTTACCATTTTTGGTATACATGTATTTACAGTCATGACTGAACGCCACCGTTCCCACACCCAGCTTGGGGTTGGCCTTGTTGGAGGCTGGTTTCACAACAGGTAGTTTGGCTGGTGTTGCCTCAACATCGTCTGGAAATGAAACCACAGAAATACATACAGGGCACTCTCTACTACCTGCTGTGTTGACTTGCTTCAAAAGGAGCCAACTTCATGACCAGAACCACTTTGGAGCCAATGGTGATACTACGGAGCCTCTTTAACAAGAAACACCAACAAAAATTGCCGGTTTTCATGAGTTTAGACTGGTGAACTGTGATGTGATTTCATTTGTTTGTTGTTTAACACCACACTCAGCAATATTCTAGCTATATGACGGCGGTCTGTATAAATTCTCAAGTCTAGACCAGACAATTGAGATATGATGACATGTATCAACTAAGTCAGCGGGTCTGGCCACCCGATTCCGTTAGTCGCCTCTTACGACAAGCATAGTCACCTTTTACAGCAAGTATAGGTTGCTGAAGACCTATTCTACCCCGGATCTTCACGGGTCTGCTTGGTTCTGTGTTGACTTGCTTCAAAAAAAGCCAATTCCTGACTGGAACCACTTTGGCACCAATAGTGATACTACGGTGCCTCTTTAACAAGAAACACCAACAAAAATTGTTGTTTTTCATGATTTTACACTTGATAAGTGTGAAGTATTATTAACACAACATTGGCAGTCTAGCATCATCTGTGCATGGAGCTCGAGAGTATTTTAGAGAATTGAATGAATTAAGGTGTTGAACTCCATGTTACACAACTTCTGCAAGGCATATGACCTGAACACAAGTATTTGTCATGGGGGCCGGAAGAAACTGTTGTCAATGTGCTTCCATTTGATGAGCAGGGGGTCACGCCAGACTCACATTTACTCTGTGCGGTGAACAGTGTTGTAGTAGGGGCGGGTAACTCTGCTGATGGAATGGGAGCCCGCGTCTCAACCTCTTTATACACGACCTGTAAATACATCAGCGAAATCACACTCTGCTACTTTTGTACATACAAACTCAACACGTATCAAGCAAACATGAGTCTGAAGGTACAGGGTGCATTAGTCTGATGGTACAGGGTGCATTAGTCTGATGGTACAGGGTGCATTAGTCTGATGGTAAAGGGTGCATTAGTCTGATGGTACAGGGTGCATTAGTCTGATGGTACAGGGTGCATTACTCTGATGGTACAGGGTGCATTAGTCTGATGGTACAGGATGCATTAGTCTGATGATACAGGATGCATTAGTCTGATGGTACAGGGTGCATTAGTCTGATGGTACAGGGTGCATTAGTCTGATGGTACAGGGTGCATTAGTCTGATGGTACAGGGTGCATTAGTCTGATGGTACAGGGTGCATTAGTCTGATGGTACAGGGTGCATTAGTCTGATGGTACAGGGTGCATTAGCCTGATGGTACAGGGTGCATTAGTCTGATGGTACAGGGTGCATTAGTCTGATGGTACATGGTGCATTAGTCTGATGGTACAGGGTGAATTAGTCTGATGGTACAGGGTGCATTAGCCTGATGGTACAGGGTGCATTAGCCTGATGGTACAGGTTGCATTAGCCTGATGGTACAGGGTGCATTAGTCTGATGGTACAGGGTGCATAAGCCTGATGGTACAGGGTGCATTAGTCTGATGGTACAAGGTGCACTAGTCTGACGGTACAAGGTGCATTAGTCTGACGGTACAAGGTGCATTAGTCTGATGGTACAGGGTGCATTAGTCTGATGGTACAGGGTGCATTAGCCTGATGGTACAGGGTGCATTAGTCTGATGGTACAGGGTGCATTAGTCTGATGGTACAGGGTGCATTAGTCTGATGGTACAGGGTGCATTAGTCTGATGGTACAGGGTGCATTAGTCTGATGGTACAGGGTGCATTAGCCTGATGGTACAGGGTGAATTAGTCTGATGGTACAGGGTGCATTAGTCTGATGGTACAGGGTGCATTAGTCTGATGGTACAGGGTGCATTAGTCTGATGGTACAGGGTGCATTAGTCTGATGGTACAGGGTGCATTAGCCTGATGGTACAGGGTGCATAAGTCTGATGGTACAGGGTGCATTAGTCTGATGGTACAAGGTGCATTAGTATGATGGTACATAGTGCATTAGTATGATAGTACATGGTGCATTAGTCTGATGGTACAGGGTGCATTAGTCTGATGGTACAGGGTGAATCAGTCTGATGGTACAGGGTGCATAAGTCTGATGGTACAGGGTGCATTAGTCTGATGGTACAGGGTGCATTAGTCTGATGGTACAGGGTGCATAAGTCTGATGGTACAGGGTTCATTACTCTGATGATGGTACAGGGTGCATTAGTCTGATGGTACAGGGTGAATTAGCCTGATGGTACAGGGTACATAAGTCTGATGATACAGGATGGAGTAGTGTGTTGAAGTCTATGAAAAGCACCGACTTACAACATTGTTGTTCTCGACTGTGGAGGGATGGGAGAACTCCGCCACCTTCTTCCAGGTGATGTGATTGAGAATCCGCACCTGCAAACACAAGCACATCCTTTACTGAGGTGAAACTGAAATCAAATAATTTCTTTCAAGTTTATTCTGGAACAAATTATGTTTTTCAAAAACATCCCAGGCAGCATTCCCTCCCCACCGGATCAGAGCGTCAGTCAGAACAAATGGGTTACTTATTGAGGTCTAACAAGATTTTTGTAAACTTTGAAAAACATGAAACTATCTGGTAGATACACCAACTTCAGCCCTTCTGTGCCGAGGGAGATAATTATCAGTCCTCTCAACAGTTACCTCCCTTGAGTCATTCTGAGGCCATCTGTTGATGTCGAGTAAAGACCTTCTCAACAGTTACCTCCCTTGAGTCATTCTGAGGCCATCTGTTGATGTCGAGTAAAGACGTCAGGTGGGTGCTTTTATACCACCACTTCAAAAATGGACAATTCATGAAACTTCAGCGCAATATTTTCAGAAACATTAAGGAGCCAACTCTGTCTGCATATAATCACTCACCAATATAACTAATTAATCCTAAAGAAATATTAACTAATTTGTGGTACAAAGGCTCTAAAACATATCTCCACTGTACCACAGCTTGACGCTATGTGATGTCACAAAGTTTGGGTTGGTGGGTTTCAAAAGTAAGTTTGGAAATATATCTGAAACAAAATCCCAGCAGTCTTGACAATCTTTTGATAATATACACACGAAAAATCCTGTTGTCATAAGATCAGACCTGAAAAGTGACACAAACTTCATATGATGCTACGTAGGGCCCCAGATGTCATTGATTGGAAACTTTCGTATTGATATCAACAACTATTTTCTTGTTCACTTCGCAATAACAACTTTGAAACCCCAAATGATCTCACACTTTACTCTCCCCCACGTGAGACAAATTCAACAGAATTGTGTGAAAGATTGGACAGTCTACACACCAAGTTAGGCACAAGGGAACACAGAAGAGAATGGAGGGCCCTGCGATTGTTGTTCGAGTTTATTTGTTGCATCACCACGCACTCAGTAATATTCCAGCCACATCACTGCGGACAGTAAATAATCAAGTATGGACTACCCAATCTAGGGACTGACATCATGAACATTGATCTATGCAATTGGGATACGATGACATGCATCAACCAAGTCAGCGAGCCTGACCACCTGATCCCATGTGTATCCTCTTATGGCAAGCATAGTCACCTTTTACGGCAAGCATTGTCACTTTTTACAGCAAGCATAGTCGCCTTTTACAGCAAGCATAGTCGCCTTTTATGGCAAGCCTAGTCGCCTTTCACGGCAAGCACAGTCGCCTTTTACGGCAAGCATAGTCGCCTTTTACTGCAAGCATAGTCGCCTTTTACTGCAAGCTAAGCCCTGAGGGAAATTTGTGAACAAATCATTATTTTTTCAATCCTAGGGATGCAACACCACCCCCTAAATTCCATTGCCTCCACTATCAATGGTCCCTCCTACCATGCACAAGAATTGTAGTCCTCACTTGTGAATTCAATTGTGGAGGGGCATGGCAACCATTTACCAAAACATCACATCATGAATGTGAAATGAGGTCGAATGATTTTGAGTACTTATTTACATGTTGCACAGCTATATTGATCTTCATAATGATGTTGGAAGCCCAAAAACAATTTCTTTCTCTGTGCGACAACAGTTTAGATAATTGTTGACCTGTACAAAGGCGTCACGCTTGTCAGGCTCACACATACAAGTTCCGCGACACCAGTGATGACTGTACTATGTGACATAAAGTGTCCATGCTTCAGTTATTATCACAATCATTCTACATCAATTATCCCTGTACTTGACTAACTGTACTTGACAATACACAACTCACCACCATACACCACTGGTATATCTACATATATACCGTAAACAACGTTTATAACAAACATGCTTACAACAAACTGACAGCTATAACAAAAACTTTTGGTCCCGGCCATTTGCTGTATATGTGCTGTATATATGCTTATAATGAACTAGTCCGCCTCCGTGGTCTAGAGGTAGAGCGTCCACCCCGAGAGCGGAAGGTCCAGGGTTCGATCCCCGGCCGCGTCATACAAAAAGAAGTTAAAAGATGGTACTTGTTGTTACCCAGTCTGGCGCTCGGCATTAAGGGGCTAAAGCAAGGACTGGTCGGCTCGGAGTCAGTATACTGTGTCTGAGTGGGGTATACATGTTAAACTGCGGCATGGTATCTCAGTGAGCTAGCACTATAAATCGGCATCAGTCCGGACTAGTAAAAGCAGCCACACACACACATACAGGTGCATGCACGTCGCTATATTAGTGCAATAATCTTGGACGCGACGTTAAACCCAATTTCACCTCACCTATCATGAACTTCGATTTTGACAAACTGAAATGAGTGATCCCAATGAGTTTGTTATAACCATAGTTTACTGTACATATGGGAACTCTCACAGCTGTGAGACAGACATGAATGGTGATGAAGTCCTGATACAATGGATGGCGTCGTATGTTTCTGAGATCTCAATCAGCCAAGATTGCATAACTAAACTTGAACTTGTTCTGATAAATATATATGAAATGTTGTACACCTTTCACCAAGGAAATAGCATGTTTGTTTCAAAATTGGGATTGAGCAAAGAAGGATACTTATCAAGAAAATATTCATCCGGAATAAAATCTCCAAAGTCTATTTCACATCTATACCTTACATTTACTACAGGAGTTATCAGGGGATGAGTGAGTGAGTATGGTTTTACACCACGTTTAGCAATATTCCAGCAATATCATGGCGGGGGACACCAGAAATGGGCTTCACACATTGTACCACGTCGGGAATCGAACCTGGGTCTTCAGCATGATGAGCAAAGGTTTTAACCACTAGGCTACCAGACCTCCCCTGGGGCACATTAGAATTTTGTTTCTCCATATCTTAGTGAATAACATGTAAGTTAATGTCAACCATGACAAGAAGACAGCGTTATCACTATCCCCCGCCATGGGGCACATTAGAATTGTGTTTGTTGATACAGTATTGAACATAAACTATAAAAAAGGGTCCAATAAAGCCTTACAAAGAGATCACTCATGGCATCAGAATAAATGATTAAATATGAAATTAGTGCACAATAAAGGCCCCATCTCGAAAAAAAACATCAATCTTGATAAGAATCTCTTAGATAGCTAACATCAGTAGTTTCTGAGAAAACTTGTCCCCATTGCACACACTATGCACTTTGTAAATAACATGGATCAAGGGCCTTAACTCTGTAAACCAGTAATTTACGGGACTATTTTCGAACTCTTGACAAGTGTCTCTCAGGTAGGCATGCAAACTTTCATTCATGTAACTTCAGTAATTTCTGAAAAAAAGTTGACCCCATTTCACACAGTATGCCCTAAGTTAAAAAAACACGGAGCAAGTGTCATAACTCTGTAAAAAAAATATTTTACAGGACCAATTTTCAAACTCAGTGTCAAGTATCTATTAGAAAGCATGCAAACTTTCAGTCATGCAACTTCTGTAGTTTCTAAGAAAACTTGTCATTGCACATACTATGCACAAAGTTGAAAAGCAAGAAGCAAGGGCCATAACTCTATAAAAGAAATAATTAACGGAAGCAATTTTTGAACTCATTTAAGATGATGACCAGTAACATCAGTGTGTAAAATTTCATTTGTCTAACTTAAATAGCTTTTGAGAAAATTTGTACCCTTTGAGAAGCTGAGGGACGGACAGATGGACGGACGAATTCCGTTCCTATATCCCCCGCCCCACCTCATGGCGGGGATAACAAGAGATACTTAACAGCTTAGGAGTTCTGCTCTGGAAACCAAGAATGTACAGACGGAGATGCAGATCGAAATGCATCTGTCCTGTTCACAAGGATCCCAACCAGAGAATTCCACCCTGTACTCTTGAGGATGAGATCAATTGATGATGATACTTCCTAACATACACACTTCTAAACATGCTTTCATGAAAGTCAACTCACATATGCCTATGAAACTATTCACTTCTAACCACGCTGTCATGAAAGTCAACTCACACATGCCTATGAAACTATTCACTTCTAACCACGCTGTCATGAAAGTCAACTCACACATGTCTATGAAACTATTCACTTCTAACCACGCTATCATGAAAGTCAACTCACACTTGTCTTTGAAACTATTCACTTCTAACCACGCTGTCATGAAAGTCAACTCACACATGTCTATGAAACTATTCACTTCTAACCACGCTGTCATGAAAGTCAACTCACACATGCCTATGAAACTATTCACTTCTAACCACGCTATCATGAAAGTCAACTCACACATGTCTATGAAACTATTCACTTCTAACCACCCTATCATGAAAGTCAACTCACACATGTCTATGAAACTATTCACTTCTAACCACGCTATCATGAAGTCAACTCACACATGTCTATGAAACTATTTACTTCTAACCACGCTGTCATGAAAGTCAACTCACACTTGTCTAAGAAACTATTCACTTCTAACTACGCTATCATGAAAGTCAACTCACACATGTCTATGAAACTATTCACTTCCAACCACGCTATCATGAAAGTCAACTCACACATGTCTAAGAAACTATTCACTTCTAACCACGCTGTCATGAAAGTCAACTCACACTTGTCTAAGAAACTATTCACTTCTAACTACGCTATCATGAAAGTCAACTCACACATGTCTATGAAACTATTCACTTCTAACCAAACTATCATGAAAGTCAACTCACACATGTCTAAGAAACTATTCACTTCTAACCACGCTGTCATGAAAGTCAACTCACACTTGTCTTTGAAACTATTCACTTCTAACTACGCTATCATGAAAGTCAACTCACACATGTCTATGAAACTATTCACTTCTAACCAAACTATCATGAAGTCAACTCACACATGTCTATGAAACTATTCACTTCTAACCTCGCTGCCATGAAAGTCAACTCACACATGTCTATGAAACTATTCACTTCTAACCACGCCGCCATGAAAGTCAACTCACACATGCCTATGAAAATATTCACTTCTAACCACGCCGCCATGAAAGTCAACTCACACATGCCTATGAAACTATTCACTTCTAACCACGCTATCATGAAAGTCAACTCACACGTCTTTGTAATTATTTCACTTCTAACCATGCTATCATGAAAGTCAACCCACACATGTCTATGAAACTATTCACTTCTAACTACGCTATCATGAAGTCAACTCACACATGTCTATGAAACTATTCACTTCCAACCACGCTATCATGAAAGTCAACTCACACTTGTCTTTGAAACTATTCACTTCTAACCATGCTATCATGAAAGTCAACTCACACATGTCTATGAAACTATTCACTTCTAACCACGCTATCATGAAAGTCAACTCACACATGTCTATGAAACTATTCACTTCCAACCACGCTGTCATGAAAGTCAACTCACACTTGTCTTTGAAACTATTCACTTCTAACCACGCTATCATGAAAGTCAACTCACACTTGTCTTTGAAACTATTCACTTCTAACCACGCTATCATGAAAGTCAACTCACACATGTCTATGAAACTATTCACTTCCAACCACGCTGTCATGAAAGTCAACTCACACATGTCTATGAAACTATTCACTTCTAACCACGCTATCATGAAAGTCAACTCACACTTGTCTTTGAAACTATTCACTTCTAACCACGCTATCATGAAAGTCAACTCACACATGTCTATGAAACTATTCACTTCTAACCACTCTATCATGAAAGTCAACTCACACATGTCTATGAAACTATTCACTTCTAACCACCCTATCATGAAAGTCAACTCACACATGTCTATGAAACTATTCACTTCTAACTACGCTATCATGAAGTCAACTCACACATGTCTATGAAACTATTCACTTCTAACCACGCTATCATGAAAGTCAACTCACACTTGTCTTTGAAACTATTCACTTCTTACCACGCTATCATGAAAGTCAACTCACACATGTCTATGAAACTATTCACTTCTAACCACGCTATCATGAAAGTCAACTCACACATGTCTATGAAACTATTCACTTCCAACCACGCTGTCATGAAAGTCAACTCACACTTGTCTTTGAAACTATTCACTTCTAACCACGCTATCATGAAAGTCAACTCACACTTGTCTTTGAAACTATTCACTTCTAACCACGCTATCATGAAAGTCAACTCACACATGTCTATGAAACTATTCACTTCTAACCACGCTATCATGAAAGTCAACTCACACATGTCTATGAAACTATTCACTTCTAACCTCGCTGCCATGAAAGTCAACTCACACATGTCTATGAAACTATTCACTTCTAACCACGCCGCCATGAAAGTCAACTCACACATGCCTATGAAAATATTCACTTCTAACCACGCCGCCATGAAAGTCAACTCACACATGCCTATGAAACTATTCACTTCTAACCACGCTATCATGAAAGTCAACTCACGCGTCTTTGTAATTATTTCACTTCTAACCATGCTATCATGAAAGTCAACCCACACATGCCTATGAAACTATTCGCTTCTAACCACGCTATCATGAAAGTCAACTCACACTTGTCTTTGAAACTATTCACTTCTAACCACGCTATCATGAAAGTCAACTCACACATGTCTATGAAACTATTCACTTCTAACCACTCTATCATGAAAGTCAACTCACACATGTCTATGAAACTATTCACTTCTAACCACCCTATCATGAAAGTCAACTCACACATGTCTATGAAACTATTCACTTCTAACTACGCTATCATGAAGTCAACTCACACATGTCTATGAAACTATTCACTTCCAACCACGCTATCATGAAAGTCAACTCACACTTGTCTTTGAAACTATTCACTTCTAACCACG
Organism: Haliotis rufescens; assembly: GCF_023055435.1. Classification (NCBI taxonomy): domain Eukaryota; kingdom Metazoa; phylum Mollusca; class Gastropoda; order Lepetellida; family Haliotidae; genus Haliotis; species Haliotis rufescens. Next base: position 9,582,117 of record NW_025963813.1, on the reverse strand, counting down.
CTATCATGAAAGTCAACTCACACATGTCTATGAAACTATTCACTTCTAACCACGCTATCATGAAAGTCAACTCACACATGTCTATGAAACTATTCACTTCCAACCACGCTGTCATGAAAGTCAACTCACACTTGTCTTTGAAACTATTCACTTCTAACCACGCTATCATGAAAGTCAACTCACACTTGTCTTTGAAACTATTCACTTCTAACCACGCTATCATGAAAGTCAACTCACACATGTCTATGAAACTATTCACTTCTAACCACGCTATCATGAAAGTCAACTCACACATGTCTATGAAACTATTCACTTCCAACCACGCTGTCATGAAAGTCAACTCACACATGTCTTTGAAACTATTCACTTCCAACCACGCTATCATGAAAGTCAACTCACACTTGTCTTTGAAACTATTCACTTCTAACCACGCTATCATGAAAGTCAACTCACACATGTCTATGAAACTATTCACTTCTAACCATGCTATCATGAAACTCAACTCACACATGTCTATGAAACTATTCGCTTCTAACCACGCTACCATGAAAGTCAACTCACACATGTCTTTGTAATTATTCAAGCTTATCTGTTCTCTATTCAACAACGCCACTACTTGAACACATTATCCCAAACAGTCACAATCTTACTCATTGCATAAGTGATGATTTTTTTTTCACAAATTCATGCTTGGACAAATATCTACCATTTGTTTACGAGGGTATCCAAGAGACCTGATGAGTCAAACATTGAAATTCATGGAGATCACAAAAACAGCCCTCAAATCACAAGTGTGTAACATTTATTCTTAAATTCATGTTTGAGCCGTTCAAATGTTTCTAAATACGTGTATAATATCTCATAGTGCTGCACTTATCAGGATCAAAGAAACTTTTCATAGCTTATTCAGACTGGCCTTTTACACAGTCATCCAAAAGCAACTAACGGTATTTCTCAATAAATTTGCCCACAATACAACTTCAAGTGATTCTGTCTAAATGGGCGAGGTTTCCCCCTATTAAACATGCGTGACCCGCCTGCCAACAAGCCTATTCAAATTACACAAAAACCCCTACTGATCCTTCAAATGTTTGGAAGGTTAGAGGCATTGCCTTGGCAACCAGGTTGAAAGTAGTCCCGGCTCACCAAGGCAAAGGCTCCACACAAAAGGCACCCAGCATCCATCATAAGCCTTTCAGCTCAATCAAGCTCAGCTACCAACACAGGCACTTGTCAATATTTATAGCCCTGATGGGGCCCTAAAAAGGATGTTGTTTACTTATTCCCCGAGGCACTTTATGGGTTAATCTGTGTGTGAAATGACCGTCTTCCCTGTTGGCCCAACTGACAGTCCTTCAGTCTGGTTTTATGTCTGATGCGTATCATGCTACACTTGTTAAATCAGCATCTGTTTGCAGGGTAGACACCAATAGTCATCTGCTTTTTTAATAATTTCTTGAAATTTCAAGATTTTTTTTAAACAAATGGCCCTTAAAAGCTTCTGTACAAATCAGGCTATTCAGCAGGGTCTTTTTTAAAAGGCTAGAGTTTGGAAGAAAACAAGCTAAACAACTACTTGTGGACAAGTTAACAGGTGTGCAAGTTTTTCCATCAGACAAGATTAATTTGCCACCATAAAATGCCAGCTATGTGACTGCGGCCTGTATAAAAACCGAGTTTGAACCAGACAATCCAGTGATTTATATAAATATATAACCAACAGTGATCCTGGTCCTTTTCTGATCGGGATTCTGTTCTAAATCCCACATGGTCATGCAAGGAATACTGGCAAACCATTCATCCCCAGAGCCTTGTGATGTTTAAACTGAGGATTGGTTGGTTGCAGTGTGACCCAGCTGACGAGGCAGGGGTTTATCTAGGAACCAAACTAAATGCTCTTGGCAGGAAAATTGTTAAATACCGTTAGTTTGTTCAAAATTGAAATTTCTTTTCACAGCTCCTCTTTTCCTACATGCAGAGGTATTTTAACACTGCATTTGCTGTAATAATGTGAAATAAGCACTAAAGCCACAAACCAGTGAAAATACAAGACACTCTGAGGTTTTACATTGTATTATCCAACTTCTGGGCTGTCCTTATAGTGAAACCTCATTCCAGGTGACAAAGTAGACACAGTTATGGATAACAACTTCTTTAATACTATAAAGGCAACATTTCGGTATAGATCCTTATAAAGTTGTCAAGCAAGATGGAATTCTTGTTTGACAACGGTATAAAGAACTTTACCGAAATGTCGCCTTTACAGTATTAAAGAGGTTGTTATCCATAAATTGTGTCCACATTGTCATCTGTCAACTTCTAAGTAATGCCTATCAAACAACTCATTCCAAGTCTTACTAGGAAAAATAAAACCTCATACCCAGACGAGGTCTAACAAGAAGAAAGTAAAACCCCCCAAGAAGTTTTACAAGATAGGTATATAGCTTCAATACAAAACTCAAAAGTGGCAGTAGGTTAATAAAAAGCCGTAACATCAGTTACAACTATAACAGCATGAATTGGGTGATGTTAATGGGAATCTTACTAACACTTGTTGCACACTTGAGACAAGGGCAGGCAAAAAAAGATCAATAATTGGAATTATCTCGATGGGAAGAAATATTATCGATATTAAAATTGTGCCATCGATAATACCTATTGTGATGAAATAGGGGTTTACATTTACCAAAACAGACTTGTTATTGTCAATGTTAATTGCTGAAGATGGAAAGTAACTGTTTTTGTTGTATCTCAAATGTCCACAAAGTAATCCCCGAATAAATGTGCCACCACTCACCGGTGGAGTGAAATATGTTGATTTCATTAGGACATTTTTGGCGCATTGGCTCAAAGATACTTCTCTGATATTTATCGATAACTGATCGATATTTAGTTAACGGTTATGGATCTCTATGTATCAACAGCCAGCCCTACTTGGGATGCAACATCGGCCTCTAAGCAGATCTTGATAAACCCCTGCTATGTGTCTTCGTCATGCACTGATGGCAAGCATGGTAATACATACATTTACACAGATAAATTAAATTAAATATAAAAATTAAAAAGTGGAGTGCAGAGTGCACGGAGATAGGAAAACTCATACTGTCAGGAAGACCCTGGTCTAAGCCATGGAGCCCTTGAAACTCTTATTCATGAACATTTACAGATGAATAAGGTACCTGCTTGATGGGTGCCAAAGTTTCTAAATTCTAATCTTAAGAAAAAAACACCTGACATTGCCAGAGAACATTTAGTGCTAATTGAGGAGGAACTCAAAAAGAGATCAGTAATGGGTGATGAAACTTGGGTCTACCACTGTCATCCCGAGTCAAAACGTCAATCCATGAAATGGCACCATTCCACTTCTCAGGCACCAAAGAAATTCAAGTCTTCAATATCAGTGAAGAAAGTTGTAGCCACTGTATTCTGGGATGCAAAGGGTGTGATCCTTCCTGATTACTTAGAAAGTCAAATGCCGAATACCCGTGCCTACTAAGCTGATTTGTTTCATCGCCTAAGAGATTTTATCAAAGTAAAGCGGCAAGGAATGCTGACTGCTGGAGTTCTACCACTTCATGACAATGCCTCTCTTACACACTTTCAAAGGAGGCTGCTATGCGACAATGTCGGTTCAAAGAGCTTCCTCACCCTCCATACTCGCAAGACCTGGCACCAAGTGATTTTCACCTGTTTCCTAAACTAAAAAAACACTCTTGTGGAAAGCACTATGACGACAACGATGACCTCACAGCTGCCGTGAATGGGTTTTTCAGGGTGGCATCAGAAAACATCTTCCTGACTGGAATTGAAAAGCTTCACTATTGATATGAGAAGTGTACTGAAAAGCAGGGAGATTATGTTGAATAATGAAATGAAAAACACTTTCACAATTGTTGCTTTTGTTTGTTAAGCTTAGACCTTTTTGAACAGCTGTCGTAGAGGTACAGGATTCGTACAAGTTACACACATTTACACAGATAAACCCACTTCCATCACATTCACACATGTACAATATATCTGAAACTTAATTGCTTCCTTACCCACAATTTTTTTTGGAGCCAGATCCTGATCATAACAAAAACAAATCAGTAAAACATATGTACAGACAACTCCTAAAGATGTCTGAACAGGTTTCTTCTTTACCACACAATTCATTCATCACAAAAGATATCCTCAGCCCCCTTTTGGCGCACGCCTTAACAAGTCTCACAAACGCGGTAACAGCTATGAACATCAGGTAATTTAAATCACTATTTTTGAGTTTTTGCTTGTGACAGGGGTTTAGAACTCCACTGAATAAAGCGATTACCGTGTTTCAATGAACACGCTGTGAAGCATGACTGGAGTGCTTTACCCCAGTCAGCCTTTCACTGATGGCATCTCCACTATCACTACTTACCATCACCAAAACTAATTCATTCTCTTCATATTAAATATAGACATTCAATACCGTCAGCCTTAAGTGACTATTGTATATATTAATCCATCTTCAACAACTCTAGAGATCATTAGTCCACCAAATTTGATTCTGTGTAAGAAAGTATACACTATTCTTCACAATTTCCACTCTTTCAAAAGACCAAATCTTATTTTTAATCAAGTCAAAGTCCGAATATCATTACATTTCACCATAAACAGCCAGGGAATCAAATCAATCTATTATTTCACTCATAACGATTCCTAACTCTACAACACATAAAACTGAAAAGAAACATTTTCTCTTTTATAAGTTAAAAATTACCAATGTGCCATTTAAACAAACTTTAAACAGTCAACATGAATAAAATAATAAATCATAAATATTCCCTACCCGAGGGTATTTAGAAAATCTCAAACCAAATATCACCTAAAAGGCCACAATCTTGTGACCAGCTATTTTAAAATTTCCTCCGAAACAAACAACCAGGACAGTACAAGCTTCCTTCATTATTTCTCTCCACACCTTGGGCACGGGGCTGCAACAAGACACGCCACCCACAGCATGTGATACTGTCTCGATAAAGGACCTGTCATTGAATAACGGCCGATAGAAATCGGACACGAGAGCATATCTCACAAAATCTCATATTCACTCCTTGATGACATCTTTTATCAAGCCCTGTGCATTTTTGCATGAATTTCCCGTTATTTCAAAGCTCTTGTCAAATGGTCCAGTCTCACGTTGTGTACAGCGAGCTTGAAATTCTATCAGCCATGCAATTCCAGCCCTGGATTAACGTATACTCCCTAGGTATAAAAGCTTCCAAAAATGAGAAACACGAATCACAGCAGTCCCCCCGATAGACTAAGTCACATGAGCAAACCCTAATCTCCCCACTGATCGAGATCGACCACACGGGGTATTCAACAACAGCCGATAAAGACCACGGTCTCAAATGTTTATTACAAAAGAAAAACCAATTCCTGTCTTTGGAGATTAATTCTAAAAGAGTTGTTTAGATCAAAACGAGACACAGTATGTACAGAGATATCAAATTTGGATTCAGGTGTGACTTGTTTTTTACTCGTTCAAAACTGTAACATCAAGAATAATGATGCTGGACAACAGACACCTCAAATATTTGTTTGTTTGGTTGTTGTTTAATGGTGCAGTCAGTTATATGCATGACAGTGCTCTGTAAAGTATTAATTAAGCAACATTGGGTACGGAGAGTAGGTGGATGGGCGACAGCTTCACTCCAGACAACTGAAGAATTCTAACCAGGAATGTACATGAAGCCTTGAGTGAGTGAGTGAGTGAGTATGGTTTTACGCCGCTTTTAGCAATATTCCAGCAATATCACGGCAGGGGACACCAGAAATGGGCTTCACACATTGTACCCATGCCGGGAATCGAACCCAGGTCTTCGGTGTGACGAGCGAACGCTTTAACCACTAGGCTACCCGACCGCCCCTCATGAAGCCTTGACTCCATATTGTTTCCAAGGCTTCAGTCCTGCCCCACACTGAAACATGTGTTACATCTGGAGTCTCCTTCAGCAAGAGAATTTGTTTGAAACACACCTCTGTTCACCCAGCAGTGAATGGGTACCAGGCCGGATGAGATGGCAATGTCCTGAAAACCTTAAAGCGCCTCACACAGCAGCTTGGTTTGTATACTCCCTAGGGAGCTGAGAATGAACTTTGTGTGCACACTGATCCAAAGACCGGGGTACTTGTTATATTGCTTTGAGCATTCACTTGGAATCTTGATACATTAATAATCAATAACCACACAGAACCTTTTGGAGAAGGTGAAGACTCCCCAACACTGCAGTCTTCTGCATTGCCCAGATTGTCAGGAGGGCTGTATTCCTGTGAGCAAACCCGGGTACTCTCACAATGTCAGTCAACAGATTGGGAGGCGCCAAACCTAAGGCACCGAGAACAATGCTTGTCGTAAGAGGCGACTAACGGGATCGGGTGGTGAGGCTTGCTGACTTGGTTAATGCATGTCATCGTATCCCAACTGTGTGGATCGATGCTCATGATGTCAATCACTGGCTTGCCTGGTCCGGACATGATTATTTACAGACTGCAGTAATATAGCTGGAATATTGCGCAGTGCGGCATTAAACAGCCAACAATCAAACCAGCCAATCCCAGCCAATCCCAACCAAACCCACCCCTATCATATTCCAACATTTAGCAAACTGCGTCATCATTTCATAACAAAATTCAAACTGGACAAAAACATCCTGAAAGTATATTCTCAACAAATGAAGAAGTGACGTATTTGCCAACTCAATGCCTGCTGTTTACCCACCCCATGACAGAGGAGTTGATCAAGCGGCCCCTACACAATAACTTCCTTGATTCCAATCACTCAAGCTTGCTGTTAACCCCGCTGCTGACAATGGCCTGTACTTCCAGGGCAATGCACACTGTGTATAGGGTCGGGCATGGTCAGCTGATCACCCAAGGGGTTAAGTAGCCATGTGCGGCCAAACACCCTGACAGTCAATCTTAATCAAGCTCTTACAGGACAACAAAGAGCGTGCATGGAGTGCTTATGCTCTGTTAGGAAATGGTTCAAGGTGATTGAAACATTAATGAAGCAGTGGCTAGAAGACCCCTTGAAGAACACAGTACTTCAAGTGTAGACTACAGTGTGTTAGTGTGAGAGTGAGTGTTGGAGTGAGTGTTGGAGTGGGTGCTGGAGAGAGCGTTGGAGTGAGTGTTGGAGTGAGTGTTGGAGTGAGTGTTGGAGAGAGTGTTGGAGTGAGTGTTGGGAGAAAGTGAGTGAGTGTTGGAGTGAGTGTTGGAGAGAGTGTTGGAGTGAGTGTTGGTGTGAGAGTGAGTGTTGGAGTGAGTGTTGGTGTGAGAGTGAGTGTTGGAGTGAGTGTTGGAGTGAGTGTTGGGAGTAAGTGAGTGAGTGTTGGAGTGAGTGTTGGAGTGAGTGGTGGAGTGAGTGTTGGAGTGAGTGTGAGAGTGAGTGTTGGAGTGAGTGTTGGTGTGAGAGTGAGTGTTGGAGTGAGTGTTGGAGTGAGTGTTGGGAGTAAGTGAGTGAGTGTTGGAGTGAGTGTGAGAGTGAGTGTTGGAGTGAGTGTTGGTGTGAGAGTGAGTGTTGGAGTGAGTGTTGGAGTGAGCGTTGGAGTGAGTGTTGGAGTGAGTGCTGGAGAGAGTGTTGGAGTGAGTGTTGGAGTGAGTGTTGGAGAGAGTGTTGGAGTGAGTGTTGGAGTGAGAGTGGGGAGTAAGTGAGTGAGTGTTGGAGTGAGTGTTGGAGTGAGTGTGGGGAGTAAGTGAGTGAGTGTTGGAGTGAGTGTTGGAGTGAGTGTTGGAGTGAATGTTGGAGTGAGAGTGGGGAGTAAGTGAGTGAGTGTTGGAGTGAGTGTTGGAGTGAGTGTGGGGAGTAAGTGAGTGAGTGTTGGAGTGAGTGTTGGAGTGAATGTTGGAGTGAGTGTTGGAGTGAGTGTTGGAGTGAGTGTTGGAGTGAGAGTGGGGAGTAAGTGAGTGAGTGTTGGAGTGAGTGTTGGAGTGAGTGTGGGGAGTAAGTGAGTGAGTGTTGGAGTGAGTGTTGGAGTGAGTGTTGGAGTGAATGTTGGAGTGAGTGTTGGAGTGAGTGTTGGAGTGAGTGTTGGAGTGAGTGTGGGGAGTAAGTGAGTGAGTGTTGGAGTGAGTGTTGGAGAGAGTGTTGGAGTGAGTGTTGGAGTGAATGTTGGAGTGAGTGTTGGAGTGAATGTTGGAGTGAGTGTTGGAGTGAGTGTTGGAGTGAGTGTTGGAGTGATTGTTGGAGAGAGTGTTGGAGTGAGTGTTGGAGTGAATGTTGGAGTGAGTGTTGGAGTGAGTGTTGGAGTGAGTGTTGGAGTGAGTGTTGGAGAGAGTGTTGGAGTGAGTGTGGGGAGTAAGTGAGTGAGTGTTGGAGTGAGTGTGGGGAGTAAGTGAGTGAGTGTTGGAGTGAGAGTGAGAGTGAGAGTGAGTGTTAGAGTGAGTGTTGGTAAGTGAGTGGGTGCTGGAGTGAATGTTGGAGTGAATGTTGGAGAGAGTGTTGGAGAGAGTGTTGGAGTGAGTGTGGGGAGTAAGTGAGTGAGTGTTGGAGTGAGTGTGGGGAGTAAGTGAGTGAGTGTTGGAGTGAGAGTGAGAGTGAGAGTGAGTGTTAGAGTGAGTGTTGGTAAGTGAGTGGGTGCTGGAGTGAATGTTGGAGTGAATGTTGGAGTGAATGTTGGAGAGAGTGTTGGTGTGAGTGTTGGAGTGAGTGTTGGAGAGAGTGTTGGAGTGAGTGTTGGTGTGAGTGTTGGTGTGAATGTTGGAGAGAGTGTTGGAGTGAATGTTGGAGTAAGTGAGTCAGTGTTGGAGTGAATGCTGGAGTGAATGCTGGAGTGAATGCTGGAGTGAGTGTTGGAGTGAGTGTTGGAGTGAATGTCGGAGTAAGTGAGTGAGTGAGTGTTGGAGTGAGTGTTGGAGTGAATGTTGGAGTGAGTGTTGGAGTGAGTGTTGGAGTGAGTGTTGGAGTGAATGTTGGAGTGAGTGTTTGAGTGAATGTCGGAGTAAGTGAGTGAGTGAGTGTTGGAGTGAATGTTGGAGTGAGTGTTGGAGTGAATGTTGGAGTAAGTGAGTGGGTGCTGGAGTGAATGTTCGAGTGAGTGTTGGAGTGAATGTTGGAGTAAGTGAGTGGGTGCTGGAGTGAATGTTCGAGTGAGTGTTGGAGTGAATGTTGGAGTAAGTGAGTGAGTGTTGGAGGTGAGTGAGTGTTGGAGTGAATGTTGGAGTGAGTGTTGGAGTGAATGTTGGAGTAAGTGAGTGAGTGTTGGAGGTGAGTGAGTGTTGGAGTGAATGTCGGAGTAAGTGAGTGAGTGCTGGAGTGAATGTTGGAGTGAATGTTGGAGGTGAGTTAGTGCTGAAATGAGTGAATGTTGGAGTAAGTAAGTGAGTGCTAGAGTGAATGTTGGAGTGAGTGAATGAATAAGTGCTGGAGTGAGCGCTGCCACGATGACACTGACACAAAGACACAATGACACAATGGTTTGAGAATAAGACCATAACAATGATTTGGAAAATAAATAATATATAGAACATTACCGTCAGTTTAAAAGAAAACCACACATGCTTCTAGAAATACACGTGTACCACCTCCTCCCCATACAGGCTAAATGTCCTGCTTCCCATCCCTGAGTGTAAGTCCCCCACATATCAGTCTGAGTTACAAATCTTATCTGCCTTAGATTACAGCAATAGACACTCCACCAGAGACAATTGGAAACAACGTCCTCAGATGGAGTCAGGTTAACTCAGCAGTCCGACCTTCCCTGGGAGTTGACTGGGATTTTACTCTGATGACGCATTGCAGCACAAGACTGAGGTAGGAAACTGGAATACCATCTTTCTTTAAAAGGGAACACAGGTGAATTGACTCCATGTTGTCCAGATAGGAATCTGATTTGTTTCCCTGGCAACCTCACCAATGTCTTCCACGGCAGTCAAGCAGAGTTGGAGAGACTTCCAATACATTTTCAGACAAATTAACTTAAAATCATCAAAATGATTTTATCGCAAATAGTCACAGCGGTAGTAATATCCTACCCAATCCCACTCAACTCTTTGCCCTGCCTATAAGACTCCCACCCTCACAAACACTCCACCCCACCCCAACTCCCTACCCACCTTGTAAGACTCCCACCCTCACCAACACTCCACCCCACCCCAACTCCCTACCCACCTTGTAAGACTCCCACCCTCACCAACACTCCACCCCACCCCAACTCCCTACCCACCTTGTAAGACTCCCACCCTCACCAACACTCCATCCCACCCCAACTCCCTACCCACCTTGTATGACTCCCACCCTCACCAACACTCCACCCCACCCCAACTCCCTACCCACCTTGTAAGACTTCCACCCTCACCAACACTCCATCCCACCCCAACTCCCTACCCACCTTGTATGACTCCCACCCTCACCAACACTCCACTCCACCCCAACTCCCTACCCACCTTGTATGACTCCCACCCTCACCAACACTCCACCCCACCCCAACTTCCTACCCACCTTGTAAGACTCCCAACCTCACCAACACTCCACTCCATCCCAACTCCCTACCCACCTTGTAAGACTCCCCCCCTCACCAACACTCCACCCCACCCCAACTCCCTACCCACCTTGTAAGACTCCCACCCTCACCAACACTCCACCCCACCCCAACTCCCTACCCACCTTGTAAGACTCCCACCCTCACCAACACTCCACCCCAGCTCAACTCCCTACCCACCTTGTATGACTCCCACCCTCACCAACACTCCACTCCACCCCACCCCAACTCTCTACCAACCTTGTATGACTCCCACCCTCACCAACACTCCACCCCACCCCAACTCTCTACCCACCTTGTAAGACTTCCACCCTCACCAACACTCCATCCCACCCCAACTCCCTACCCACCTTGTAAGACTCCCACCCTCACCAACACTCCACCCCAGCCCACCCCAACTCATAAGACTCCTACTCTCGCCACCACCCAACTTCGAAATACTGGTTTTGGAAAAATGGAAATAATCACTACGCCAGATACATTCTCTTCAATCTCCGCAAGTCAGCCCACACTTGATCCTGCCCCCTTCACATATAGTTCCACAGGACATCCATCACCAGCCCATTGTGTGTACTGTATAACATGCTTCTTTCTGATTACCAGACTGTCTGCCTGTACAACACACCACTCCTCATCTCCCCACCTCAACAATCAGGGAGTCATGTCTACAATTAACACAACAGTACCCCTCCATCTCCCCTCCTTCCATGTGGCAATCACCACTATCTGCAGTATAGCCCCCATGCCGATACCTACAGTTTACCCGTCTCCTCATGTTGATATCTATAGTTAACCCTTGTCCTCAACTCGATACCTATAGTTCACAGGGAGTTGGGGTGGGGTGGCATTTGCCATAATCCGTAATGCTATCATCATCACCCTCCCCCAACTTCTTACCTGACACCAACACCTCCCTCCCCCCTCCTCCCCCACCAACCCCACTCCAACATGCTACCTCAGCCACTAAAAGTCAATTCAACCCCACCCCCCACTAACTCCCTACCTCATCCACTAAGACTCACACAAACCCCACCCACCCCAACTCCCTACCTCAGCCACTAAGACTCACCCCACCCAACTCCCTACCTCAGCCACTAAGTCTCACCCACCCAACTCCCTACCTCAGCCACTAGGTCTCACCCCACCCAACTCCCTACCTCAGCCACTAAGTCTCACCCCACCCAACTCCCTACCTCAGCCACTAAGTCTCACCCCACCCAACTCCCTACCTCAGCCACTAAGTCTCACCCAACCCAACTCCCTACCTCAGCCACTAAGTCTCACCCCACCCAACTCCCTACCTCAGTCACTAAGTCTCACCCCACCCAACTCCCTACCTCAGCCACTAAGTCTCACCCCACCCAACACCCTACCTCAGCCACTAAGTCTCACCCCACCCAACTCCCTACCTCAGCCACTAAGTCTCACCCCACCCAACTCCCTACCTCAGCCACTAAGTCTCACCCCACCCAATTCCCTACCTCAGCCACTAAGTCTCACCCCACCCAACTCCCTACCTCAGCCACTAAGTCTCACCCCACCCAACACCCTACCTCAGCCACTAAGTCTCACCCCACCCAACTCCCTACCTCAGTCACTAAGTCTCACCCCACCCAACACCCTACCTCAGCCACTAAGTCTCACCCCACCCAACTCCCTACCTCAGCCACTAGGTCTCACCCCACCCAACTCCCTACCTCAGCCACTAAGTCTCACCCCACCCAACTCCCTACCTCAGCCACTAAGTCTCACCCAACCCAACTCCCTACCTCAGCCACTAAGTCTCACCCCACCCAACTCCCTACCTCAGTCACTAAGTCTCACCCCACCCAACTCCCTACCTCAGCCACTAAGTCTCACCCCACCCAACACCCTACCTCAGCCACTAAGTCTCACCCCACCCAACTCCCTACCTCAGCCACTAAGTCTCACCCCACCCAACTCCCTACCTCAGCCACTAAGTCTCACCCCACCCAATTCCCTACCTCAGCCACTAAGTCTCACCCACCCAACTCCCTACCTCAGCCACTAAGTCTCACCCCACCCAACACCCTACCTCAGCCACTAAGTCTCACCCCACCCAACTCCCTACCTCAGTCACTAAGTCTCACCCCACCCAACACCCTACCTCAGCCACTAAGTCTCACCCCACCCAACACCCTACCTCAGCCACTAAGTCTCACCCCACCCAACTCCCTACCTCAGTCACTAAGTCTCACCCCACCCAACTCCCTAGCTCAGCCACTAGGTCTTACCCCACCCAACTCCCTACCTCAGCCACTAAGTCTCACCCACCCCACTCCCTACCTCAGCCACTAAGTCTCACCCCACCCAACTCCCTACCTCAGCCACTAGGTCTTACCCCACCCAACTCCCTACCTCAGCCACTAAGTCTCACCCCACCCAACACCCTACCTCAGCCACTAGGTCTAACCCCACCCAACTCCCTACCTCAGCCACTAAGACTCACCCCACCCAACTCCCTACCTCAGCCACTAGGTCTAACCCCACCCAACTCCCTACCTCAGCCACTAAATCTAACCCCACCCAACTCCCTACCTCAGCCACTAAGTCTCACCCAACCCAACTCCCTACCTCAGCCACTAAGTCTCACCCAACCCAACTCCCTACCTCAGCCACTAAGTCTCACCCCACCAAACTCCCTACCTCAGCCACTAAGTCTCACCCCACCCAACTCCCTACCTCAGCCACTAAGTCTCACCCCACCCAACACCCTACCTCAGCCACTAAGTCTCACCCACCCCAACTCACTACCTCAGCCACTAAGTCTCACCCCACCCAACTCCCTACCTCAGCCACTAGGTCTAACCCCACCCAACTCCCTACCTCAGCCACTAGGTCTAACCCCACCCAACTCCCTACCTCAGCCACTAGGTCTCACCCCACCCAACTCCCTACCTCAGCCACTAAGTCTCACCCCACCCAACTCCCTACCTCAGCCACTAGGTCTAACCCCACCCAACTCCCTACCTCAGCCACTAGGTCTAACCCCACCCAACTCCCTACCTCAGCCACTAAGTCTCACCCCACCCAACTCCCTACCTCAGCCACTAAGTCTCACCCCACCCAACTCCCTACCTCAGCCACTAAGTCTCATCCTACCCAACTCCCTACCTCAGCCACTAGGTCTTACCCCACCCAACTCCCTACCCCAGCCACTAAGACTCACCCCACCCAACTCCCTACCTCAGCCACTAAGTCTCACCCCACCCAACTCCCTACCTCAGCCACTAAGTCTCACCCCACCCAACTCCCTACCTCAGCCACTAAGTCTCACCCCACCCAACTCCCTACCTCAGTCACTAAGACTCACCCCACCCAACTCCCTACCTCAGCCACTAAGACTCACCCCACCCAACCTCATCCACTAAGACTCTCACCAACCCCACCCACCCCAACTTCCGAGTCAGAAGGACTCCCACCCACACCATCACTCCACTCCACCAACCTTCCACTCCACCAACCTTCCACCCCACCAACCTTCCACCCCACCAACCTTCCACCCCACCAGTGCTCCATCCCACCAACCTTCCACCCCACCAACCTTCCACCCCACCAACCATCCACCCCACCAACGCTCCACCTCACCAACCTTCCACCCCACCAACCTTCCACCCCACCAACCTTCCACCCCACCAACCTTCCACCCCACCAACGCTCCACCCCAACCCAACCCAACTCACACTCCCAGCCCACAATCCATAAGCTCCTCTGAACCACCTCTCGATGACAGCTGGGGCTCCTCACCTCCAACACAAAGATACACGATCCACTTTTTGAGCATGCATGAATAGTTCGCTAGAAAGTCGTCCTATCTGCTCAAGCGATTGAGCTCCCCATACCCCTCGCCCCAGCCACCAGGACAAGATGCCACGGTAAGTACTCCAGCCTTATTCCTGTACGTTACAACATATATCACACCTCTTACTCTCACTCCACCAGGGCATTACGAGCTATGTACATCAAGAAACACCAATCAATATCACCACCTGTATCATACTGACATATATCTAGGACTTGACATTCCGCTACAGCTTACATACCCTGTTAAAGGCACATGTAGACCTTTACGTGCGTTTAACAGAGATCTGTGTGTATAAACACAAGGTCAAGATAACCAATCACTTACTGACCAGTCCAGACTTGAGTCGCAGAAGCCTCAATCGCCATGGCAACTGATGGACAAACAGTGATATGTGTGCCCTCAATGCTGAGGAGTTAGAGATAGGAGCAAAAGGCTGAGGGGTGGGTCACCACTATCAACAGACGGGTATCATCCCGTTAAGGAGTTCTTGTAACACTCTTCAACTTGATAAACTTTGGTGAGAACACAAATCGTTTATTTTACATCTGAAATACAACCTTTTATCAAAGACTGCAACCTTTATTAGGAAGGATGCTTTTCAATATGAAATGTGACCAACTATGAAATGATTTGAAGAAATTTAATTAAGTTACATCTTATAAGCTGCAGTATTATTGCAGACTTGACTTACAGATTTCAACTTTTTAATCTCTTGCTTGGCAGAGATACAAGCATCTGCACTAAAATATCACATTGAAATAATACAGACGTCAAAACCATCATCATGGAAGATACATTACCTTTGTTTTTATGTTCAAGTTTATTTTTTGTTTATATTTTGTTTATTCTCGTCATAATTAAGTTTGTCTGAACTTCTACATCACAGTACTTGTTCTCTAGGATTCATGCCAACAGTTGATGTTAATCTAATGTTTCTCAACAGTTTAATGATACTAAGACAACTGTAAATGATGGATCCTTACACACGTGGGTCAACTCGTTCATAAGATAATCTGTTTTCTTTCTACATGGCAAAAAAAAAAAAATTCAATTCAATTATAACATTTATACCATGAGTGATTAGGTGGACGAGTGATGACACCAGTGCTCCCGGACTCGTCTCGGTACATATTCCAGTTATCATTATGACAACAGTTGTCAAACAGCCTCCAATAATCCTGGTTATTTGATACAGCTGTCTGACGACATTTTAAGATGAAGATGCAGAGGAGTACCCAATATTCAGCTCCAAGTCTGCAGCAAATGTCAGCACAAACCCCAAATTGGAATGAAAATTTGATTTAATGTTAATCTATCACTAATGCAGGCTTTGTAGAGGGTACTTGTATTTCACTGACAACAGGACATTAGGAGGAAGAGTCTTTAATGCTTAGTCTTAAATATTACACAGAATGCAGTGTTAAAATACAATGGAAAATACCTTGGAATTTAAGACAATAAGAACCTTAAAAAAAGTTCCAGCTTTAAACAAAATATTATTGGATTTAAAGTAAAAAGTTAACTAACCTCTGAAAATACCAAATATCTAATCATTTCTTTTGTATTTTAATAACACACAAAAACGATTTCTAAATCATAATTCAATTAATTTTTCATTTATTCTTCACAATCCTGGGTTGTTGTATGTGTGTATCTGGCTGTACTAACAGTGTACTAAGTTCTACGACAAAGCCAGGATTATTTTCCAAACTTTTCTCAAGCAGCAAGCACCTATGATACCTGCAAAGGACGTCTACGTGTTCGGCCGCACATGAATAGCTGTCAAAACACATTAGTATCTTTAAAGATCAAATCAGAGGCAGAAGTAATATGAATAAACTTTGCAAATATATATTTATCATATCCAATATCCCCTCTGCCCTGGGCTCCAAAGACTGATAGGGTGGACTCAGATTTACTGCATATTTTAACATAACAAAAGTTACCAGTCCGCTATCTTCCTAGGTGGTGAGATATTCTCCTCGCACAATACCTACTTTTTGAAGTAACGGTATGCAGCAACCGTAAACAAACAGACATGTGATCCCAAGCAGTGTTCTCCCGTTATAAGTTATTATCTTCCTCCGACCAGTGTGTCTCCACCGTACCAGGATCGGGTTACGAAGGACAATAACGATAAAACCACTTTTAACAGTCACAATGTTCAAATTGCATAGCCAGTCACCCGCTGTAACACTAAGATTCATTTCCAGGGAGGACGATGTGAAATCGGAAACCCCTTCTTACCTAGCCCAGGTACTTATTTCGACACACAGTATTACCGTTAGGGTCACATGACCTCACACCAGCAGCGTGTCTCCTAGACCATAGATGTGACCGTGATCCACACACAAAATTCCAAATCTGAAAATTATGTGTTTCTTTAAAAGCTTGATGGCTCGAGACAAACACAACCTTGTACTTTAGTAAGAGTCAGTGGAAAATTAATCCGTGTTTCTCTCATAAGCCTGGCATAAAACCTGCGACTGGATATAAAAGTGTGACACCCGATATGTCTTCAAATGTCTTCAAACTTAGCACATCGTCGCGATTTGATTTGTACAATTTAATGAGAGACAGTCAGCACGAATGACGCATCCTTGGAATAAACACTGAAAAAAATATCTTGGAAACTTGCTGTAAGATGAAATACATTCACCAAACAATGACTCAGTGGCTGGAAGAAGTATCTGGAGCCCTGAATATGTACAGAAACAACCACAAACAAGCAGTCACAACCAACAACAACCAACCACAAGCAGTCAACCAACCATCAACAGATAACCAACCAACCACAACCACAAGCAACCAACCACAATCACAAGCAGCCAACCACAACCAACCACAATCACAACAAACCACAATCACAACCAACCACAATCACAACCAATCAACCACAATCACAACCAACCACAATCACAACCAACCAACCACAACTAACCACAAGCAGTCAACCAACCATCAACAGATAACCAACCAACCACAACCACAATCAACCAACCACAACCAATCACAATCACAACCAACCACAATCACAACCAACCACAATCACAACCAACCAACCACAATCACAACCAATCAACCACAATCACAACCAACCACAATCACAACCAATCAACCACAATCACAACCAACCACAATCACAACCAACCAACCACAACTAACCACAAGCAGTCAACCAACCATCAACAGATAACCAACCAACCACAACCACAATCAACCAACCACAATCACAACCAACCAACCACAATCACAACCAACCAACCACAACCAACCACAATCACAACCAACCAACCACATCCTGTGCCAACCAAACAACCCATTCTCAATTAAAAAATAATTCAAAACATCCATCTCAACCATTCAGAACGTTTCAGAGAAGTTCATGTCCTGAAATCAAACTGACTGACCTTTTCATCGAAACTGCCGATGGCGAGGAACTGACTGGACAGTGACCATGCAATGTTCTTGATGCCAAGTGCAAAGTCATACGCTGTGTAGGTTGCCAGGCAACGCCCATCCAGGGAGTAGATCAGCATCTTGTACTGGAATTTCGAAACACATCATTGTTCATGATAATCAGGTTTTGCAAATAGTTCAAATCTAATGATTGTTCATGGTTCAAGACAGAGCAATCTTAGCGCTAAAGGGATCGTAACTCCCATACCTTAACCCTGGCTTACGATCGTCGTAGCACATAGATCGCTTGTGGTAGCCAGTGGTAAACACATCAAAAAGATAAGTGACCTTGACTTCTGAATCCTTGACCTCACCAAGGTCATACAGGGTCCTTGGGTCTACCAGATTTGTCAGAGGTATAAATAAACCTTGAACAGTGAAAGCATATGAGGAAAGTACTTTAGCCTCTGATGATAATTGAGTCTTGTATCAAACATTTTTCATAAACAGCATTGGTGATGTTTCATCTAAAGGATGATTGATATGACAGTGAAATATTAGGTGGAAAGGGATAATCACTATTTCCTAAAGTCAAGAAATGTTTTGTTGGCATATTCATACAACGTTTTAGTGGGGATATTCATACAACGTTTTAGTGGGGATATTCATACAACGTTTTAGTGGGGATATTCAGCAGGATGGTGGGGACATCCCAACTGCCAGACTTGTGTGCGTGCGTGTGTTCGTGTGTGCGTGTGTTCGTGTGTTCGTGTGTGCACAGGGGAATGTGTTTCTGTTACTTTGGGACAGGTAGCCACCTATCACCCCCGACTACCACACTATTCTCCAAACTACCACACTATTCCCCTGACTACCACACCATTCTGTCTACCACACTATTCCTCTGACTACCACACTATTCCCCTGACTACACACTATTCCCCTGACTACCACACCATTCTGTCTACCACACTATTCCTCTGACTACCACACTATTCCCCTGCCTACACACTATTCCCCTGACTACACACTATTCCCCTGACTACACACTATTCCCCTGACTACCACACCATTCTGTCTACCACACTATTCCTCTGACTACCATACTATTCCCCTGACTACCACACTATTCCCCTGACAACCACACTATTCCCCTGACCACCACAAAATTCTCTGACTACCTGACTATTCCCCCTGACAACAACACTATTCCCCTGACCACCACACTATTCCCGTCTACCACACTATTCCCCTGACCACTACACTATTCCCCTGACCACCACACCATTCCCCTGACCACCACACTATTCCCCTGACTACCACACTATTCTCCTGACTACCACACTATTCTCCTGACTACCTCACTATTCCCCGACAACAACACTATTCCCCTGACCACCACACTATTCCCCTGTCTACCACACTATTCCCCTGACCACTACACTATTCTCCTGACTACCACACCATTCTGTCCATCACAATATTCCCCTGACTACCACACTATTCCCCTGACTACCACACTATTCTCCTGACTACCACACTATTCTCTTGACTACCTCACTATTCCCCGACAACAACACTATTCCCCTGACCACCACACTATTCCCCTGTCTACCACACTATTCCCCTGACCACTACACTATTCTCCTGACTACCACACCATTCTGTCCATCACAATATTCCCCTGACTACCACACTATTCTCCTGACTACCTCACTATTCCCCGACAACAACACTATTCCCCTGACCACCACACTATTCCCCTGTCTACCACACTATTCCCCTGACTACTAACCACGCTATTCCCCTGACTACTAACCACGCTATTCCCCTGACTACCACACCATTCCCCTGACTACCACACCATTCCCACAACTACCAAATGATTCTCCTGTCTACCACACTATTCTCCTGACTACCACACCATTCTGTCCATCACACCATTCCCACAACTACCACACTATTCTCCTGACTACCACACTATTCTCCTGACTACCACACCATTCCCACAACTACCACACCATTCCCCTGTCTACCACACTATTCCCCTGACCACCACACTATTCCCCTGACTACCACACTATTCTCCTGACTACCACACTATTCCCCTGACTACCACACTATTCCCCTGACTACCACACTATTCCCGTCTACCACACTATTCCCCGACTACCACACTTTTCACTTGACAACCACTTTAGCAGCTTTAATGACCTCTTAACTTCTGTCCGTGACACAAAACACTGCTTGAGATAACTGTTCCCTCCAGAGATCAGATTAAAGGTACCCCAGTGTATCGACAGACAATACAGGCACATTTCACATGACCTTTGACCCCATCTATATCTACCCGATTTTGTT